>NC_142524.1:1165000-1512500 GCF_964205215.1 Stylophora pistillata | reverse complement strand
TGCCTGCACAAATAATACTGACGAAGTGATTTAATAGAAAATTCGAACAGAAGTAAAACTACTGACAGGTGATCTTTGGGACCGAGTTGTGATATATAACGAGGCACTCTGGTCACTTTTTATAATTTTACAGCTTTCTGTGGGTCTTTTCATAATTTTATAGGTTGCCACACTTTGGTCTGAAAATTTATTCATGCCGTTTTGCTGTCAGTACATAACGACCTTGGACTGTAAACTGAATATGCATCTTTGTGTTTTACATTTGGCGTCAGTTCATATTGTTGGAATTGGATTGTGATAACGTTTTGTTACTTACCCAAGAAGTTCATTTGAATTCCATGCAGACGACCCAGGGAAAAGCGGTAATAAGAAACTACTGATGCGGCTTAAAAGCCGGAACAAGTCAGTGTTACGTATGACTCGCAATCATCAAGAAATTTTAAAACCTCATCAGTCTTAATTCTTTCGCGAATGACATTATCTCGAAAAGCTTTATAAACAGCTCTATCAATATAAGTGGCGAGACAAGTGGCGGTCAAACATAAGCGACAATGATGTTTGCAACTCACACGTAGTCTTTTAGTGTCGGAGCAATGACATTTAAAGGTTTAAAGACCGTGCTGATATACAAATAATTTAATTAATGCGAAGTAAATTCCGTTATATATGCTAAAATATTTTGTAATCCTCAAAGTGGCAATGTGTTCTCCCTTTTTTCTAAGGATGAAGTAACTGGATGTGGAGCTGCTGAAGGAAGAGGAGCAAGATCTGTTTCTACAACAGAAAGAGATGTAAAAGAGAATATTAAAGAGGAAACTATGCGGAAGGAAATATCAGGTAAGAGGATCTTATTGAGGAACAAACTTGTTAAGGAAAATAGTTATAAGAAAGTGTGACTCGGAGTTCCGTCATGAACTTTTAGGTAACACTGTTAGGTAACGTAGAATAATTTAGTATATTTTAAACGGGTAGCAGGCTGGGTGCCAAGTTATCAATGCAATGTGGCGGTTTCCCCATTGTCTAAGATCTTTGGGAAATGAAAAGCCAAAATCGAAAGAACAACCAAACAAAAAAAACATCAAAAAACGAGGTTAACATGTTTTTGTTAAAGTATGAAAAACAAAGCCAGGCCATGGGAGAATAAGAAATGACACTTAATGACCCGGCGATTTAGGCCTAAAAGCTCAGTAATTCGTAGACCTAAGCACCACACCAGGCGCATAAAAAATATTCAGTGAGAAAGCGGATACCTGGAGTCTAAAATGATAAGAAAAGGGTACAGCGATTCCCTTCGAAATATAGCAGCGACAGTGGATTCAGCTCCCAAGTTTGAACGTCTCTTTGACACTTACCCTGAGAGAAAGATGAGGACTTTTTAGCTTTCATTTGACGCTCTGTGAGACAAAAAGCTGAAACTTGCGTTGTTTTATTTTCAAATTAAAAGGGCAACTGAGGGAGTTGACACAGCAACTGGAAGAACGTTCAAGAGCAACTAAGAAAGGGAGATAGACAACTAGGAGACAGAGATGGACAACTGAGGGAGATGACACAGCAGTTGAAAAATGCGCAGAGGCAGCTACAAGAAAGAGATGGACAACTAAGAGAGAGAGATGGACAAGTACGAGAGAGAGATGGACAACTGAAGGAGATGACACAGCAGTTGATAAATGTTCAGAGGCAGCTTCAAGAAAGAGATGAACAGCTAAGAGAGAGAGATGGACAACTACGAGAGAGAGAAGGACAACTAAGAGAGAGAGATGGACAAGTACGAGAGAGAGATGAACAAATGAGGGAGATGACACAGCAGTTGAAAAATTCCCAGAGGCAGCTACAGGAAAGAGATGGACAACTAAGGGAGAGAGATGGACAAGAACGAGAGAGATGGAAAACTGAGGGAGATGACACAGGAGTTGAAAAATTCCCAGAGGCGGCTACAGGAAAAAGATGGACAACTACGAGAGAGAGATGGACGAGTACGAGAGAGAGGAACAACTGCAGGAGATGACACAGCAGTTGAAAAATGCCCAGAGGCAGCTTCAAGAAAGAGATGGACAACTAGGAAAGAGAGATGGACAAGTACGAGAGAGAGATGAACAACTGAAGGAGATGACACAGCAGTTGAAAAATGCCCAGAGGCAGTTTCAAGAAAAAGATGGACAACTAAGAGAGAGAGATGGACAAGTACGAGAGAGAGATGAACAACTGAAGGAGATGACACAGCAGTTGAAAAATGCCCAGAGGCAGCTTCAAGAAAGAGATAGACAACTAAGAGAGAGAGAAGGACAACTAAGAGAGAGAGATGGACAAGTTAGCGAGATGAAAAAGCAGTTGACAACTGTTCGCGGGCAACTACAGGAAAAAAATGGAGAAGTTACTTCTTTGGGAAGACTACAGGGGGCCAAACAGCACGAAATAGACGAGTTGAGGACGTCTCTTTCAGCTGCCCAAAGAGCGTTAAATGAAATTTCACACCATCAGACCCCTGATTGGGTCATTTCACGCGATCAGATTCAGCTGATGAACAAATGCCTTGGTAAAGGAGGTTGGGGAAGTGTTGTCGAAGGCAAATACTGTGGCTGTGCTGTCGCCGTCAAACAGATGTACGAGTTGATACTTTCCGATCACAACCGCAAACTGTTTGAGAGAGAGATGAGCATTGCCGCCAGATGCCGCCATCCTTGTTTGCCTCAGTTCATTGGAGCAACAAACGATGGAGGAGGTCCTTTGTTCGTGACAGAGCTCATGGATTCGACTTTACGAGCACTGTTAGAGCAGCGACCTCTTTCCAGTACTGAAGTGTGTGTCATTTCTCTGGATGTGGCTCGCGCATTAAACTACCTTCACCTTAAGAAACCATCCCCCATCATTCACCGTGACATTAGTAGTGCCAATGTGTTGCTATGGCAGCAAGCTGGCCAATGGCGAGGCAAAGTGTCGGATTATGGCACGGCTAATGTTATGCAGCAGACCATGACAGTTGGTCCTGGTGCTATGATATACAGTGCACCTGAAGCACATACTAAACATCAAACCCCCAAGGTATGTCTGAAATATGGAGTTATTTCTCAAATGTCCAACTGTGTTTGCTTTAAGGTATATTTATGGTAGGGTGTTGAACCAATTTGTGAAGGGCTCGGGACCAAAAATCTCTTCTGATCTCCGTCTAGAGTCGAACCCTTTTTCCTTGGTAAACCGGTCGGATGCTTAACTTAATATCAGTCTGTAGGGAAGTTGCCGCAGAAAGGATAATGAAAATGTTAACTTCAGCCTGGAGAGAGGAGTCGAGCTTATTTATACACCCTCAGTGAATTTATATCAAGCGTACACTGTTTGGTTCTCTATTGGTTTGTTTGCATAGCGATGTTTGCATAGCAATAAGACAAAATTTCTGTGACTTAAAAAGAATGCAAGAGAGGGGAAAAACAAGAAGGAAAAGTTACATAAACTAGCAAGCATGCACGTTCATGCGTGTTTAACTTTTCATTGTTATTCTCTTTTCGAGCTCAGGTTGATGTATACAGTTTTGGGGTTCTTCTCTGCGAGATATGCATCCGGGAGTTACCGGATCCTGACAGGCGTGATGAGCAAGTTGCCAGGGTGACAAACCGTGTGATTCAAGCTCTCATTCGAGGATGTCTGCAACAAGATCCTGAAGCAAGACCAAGTATGGAAGACATCATTGGTGAACTCGAACAACCAATGTAAGATTGGTTTTGAAAAGTCCTGCTCTTCATCTACACTTGCAAACGAAAAGAAAAGAAACAAAAACCTTCGATCTAAGATGGCCTGTGTAAACAGGCTTTTTCATGGCTTAGTGCTAAGATATTATAATTTCCAAGACCTGCGTTTTGAGACGCTGAAAGTTTCATCAGCCGCATTTAAATCGAACTTAGACTAGTCCAGATTGATAAAAGGTGTGTTGTTGCCGTTCCATGATCATTCCAATCAAGGGAATTTTTAGAAAAAAAAAGAGAACTAATCTTTAGTTAAAAAAGTGTAATTTTCAGAAAACGCAAATACTTTATCAATGACGCAGTGTTTTGGCATCAGAATTAAAACTGTTCCAAACTCTAAATTCCTTGCAAGCAAGGCCCGAAGAATATATTAAAAAGATATTAAGGCGAAGATTCTTTGTTCTGTTAATGTAGAAACATTGACTTTGATTCTCAATAAGTTGTAAAATGAGTGTGATTAATTTTATAGCTTTGCAATTTTTATGTAAAACAATTTTCGTTAAGTCATTGATATTATCGATAGGGGTGCAGCAGGACCTCGATGTTTACATAGGTGCTCACAATGGTAGAATTTAGTCGCATTCATACGGTTTTCACAATTATTTGTTGTGGAAATATCAGATGCACGTACAATTTCCCATGGGAAGGACGTTTTCAAAGCATTTCAAAATCAAGTAAAATTTCATTCCTTTCAAGGGTGTTTATACACGTTTTTATAAATTTTTTGAAGCTTATTTTTGAAAATAACGCATTAGTGAGCTTTGGAGTTTCTACGGCGACCTGTTGCTAAACACAAACGACAGTCAGACCTACAACGAAACGCCGCGGGCTAAGTTACGAGACTTTGATATGATCGATTTGTAGCTTTTTTCGGTAATAAATATAATATTTAGTGTGCAAATCACATAATGGGTATGAATTGAAGCTTGTTGATAAATAAGGTCAAACAGTATATTATACGATAACTAACCGGTGTGATGATTAACCCCCTGTCAATCGGCCATCAGACTGAATAGTGATTATGATGTGTCTGTGTTTTGACTGGGAGGTTGAAATGTTAAATCTGTCTATAAAATATCCTTGTAGCTCGTTTGTTGCGATCATGATCTTTCCACGGAAAGTTCATGATCGCAACAAACGCAATAAACTTCAAAAACGCAAAACTTAGACCGTGTACACAGACCGACTAGAAGAGACGCACGAGGTTCTGAAATACGATCTGAAGGAAACGTCACTAATATTTAACCTAGACAGTTATAATATTGTACACCAATTTTCACATTTTAGAGAGCAAAGAAACGGTAGAAATAACCAACATTGTTCAAAGAATTGTGCGTTTAGACATTCGTAACCGCGGAGGAAATACATTATTGCATCTAGCGACGTGGCACAAAACGCCAGTTGATGAAAAACTATAGGAAATGCGTACAAGCTTCCCTGCGTTAAAGCCATGAAGTTAATTTTACACACTGGGTGCGATGTAAATGGCGTGAACTTTGCTGGTAATATTATCGATAGGGGTGTAGCAGGGCTTCCATGTTTACGTAGTGTTTTACATTTGGCGTCGGTCCCTATTGTTGGAATTGGATTGTGATAACTTTTTGTTATTTACTCAAACAGCTAATTTGAATTCCCACGCAGACGACTCGGGGAAAAGCAGTCATAAGAAAACTATCATGATTGCGGCTTAAAAGTCTGTACAAGTGAGTGTTATGCGTGACTCGCAACCATTAAGAAATAAAAAAGCTCATCGGTCTTAATACTGCGCGAATGATATTATCTCGAAAAGCTTTATAAACAGCTCTATCAAAATTAGTCGCGAGACAAGTGGCGGTCAAACGTAAGCGACAGTGATGTTTGCAACTCGCACGTAGCCTTGTAGTGTCGGAGCAATGACATCTAAAGATTTAAAGTCCGTGCTGATGTACAAATAGTTTAAATAGTACGGAGTAAATTCCGTTACATATGCTAAAATATTTTGCAATCCTCAAAGTGGCAATGTGTTCTCCATTTTCTCCAAGGATGAAGTAACCCAAACTGGTTCTAGTATGGGAAGAGGAACAAGACTTGTTCCTGGAAGAGAGAAAGACCTAACTGACAATTTTAAAACGGAACCTATAGCGAAGGAAATATCAGGTAAGAGGATCCAGTTGAGGAACAAATTAGCTGTTAGGTAGCTGGTGCGATCTTGGTGCCAATTAATCCAATTTACAGCTCATCCACCGATATCGTTTACGCCGCACTCGCGGAAAATGACCAGCGAAAAGCGATAATAACAACTGAGATTGAAGAAAGTTTAAAAAGTGGGAATAGAAAATTTATACTGGGATTTCCAGTAAGATATAACAAATGTTGTGGATTCAGCTCCTAAGTTTGGTAGTTTCGATTTAATAGTCGCCCTAAAAAAAAAGACAATTTCAAGCTTTTATCACACCTTCACAAGAGCTGAAAAAAACAACAACAACGATTTTCAATTTTTTTTGTATTTTAAAAAACCATATTCCACTTTTTTTTTAAGGGCAATTGAGGGAGATGACACAGCAGTTGAAAGATGTCCGAGAGCAACTACGAGAGAAAGATAGCCAACTGGAGGAAAGAAATGGAGAAATAAGGGAGATGATCCAGACATTTATGAATGTCCATGATGAACTACAAGAGAGAGATGGACAACTGAGGGAAAGGACAGAACAGTTGACAAATGCTCAAGGACAACTACAAGAGAGAGATGGACGATTGAGAGAGAAAGATGAACAAGTAAGGCAGATGAATCAGCAGTTGATAATTGTTCAAGGGCAACTACAAGAGAAAAATGAAGAAGTCTCTTCTTTGGAGGAGCGGCTGAGAGCAAGGGATCAGGAAGTGATTGCACTTGAGACATCTCTATCAACAGCTCAACGAACCTTAACCGAACGTTCACGCAAACAGACACCTGACTGGGTTTTTTCACGCGATGAAATTCAACTGACAGAAAACTGCCTCGGTAGTGGAGGCTGGGGAAAGGTTGTCGAAGGCAAGTATTGTGGTTGTACTTTTGCCATCAAACAGATTTACGGAGTTCTTCTTAAATCCTCCCCCTACTACAGGGAACTGTTTGAGGGAGAAATGAACATTGCCTCAAGATGCCACCATCCCTACCTACTAAAATTTATTGGAGCTACAAACGATGAAGAAAGTCCTTTGTTTGTGACGGAGCTCGTGGAAACGAGTTTACGAAGATTGGTTGAGGAGCGACCTCTTTCTAGTAGTGAAACATCTGTCATTTCTTTGGATGTGGCTCGAGCATTAAACTACCTTCATCTAAAGAAACCACGCCCCATTATTCACCAGGATATCAGCAGCGCCAATGTGTTGCTGTGGCGACAAAACGACCAGTGGCGAGGCAAAGTATCGGATTATGGTGCCGCCAATTTTACGAAAGTGACCATGACAGCTTGTCCCGGTGCTGAAATTTACAGTGCGCCTGAATCATTTACTGAACAGGAAAATTTAAAGGTATTTTTATTGCCTTGTTTGTAGTAAATTGTCTCCATGAAAAGAAACCAAACTAAATCACCTGAGCTGTATTAAGTGGTCCGATCTCTGAGCTTTAGAAAACTCGTCTTAAGCTCATATATTATACAGTCCAGACCGAAAGCGGCTATGGTTGACACAAAATAGAGCATCATGGCTCAGTCGTCCTGTTCCGTTTTGAATAAGAATGAATGGCTGACTCATCTGTCATCAGCATGTAATAATATAAAAACTGGAGTGCCTGAACCGAAGAAGTGAACTAAGAAAAGATTTGTAGCATCAAAATTTATTTAATGGAGACGGCGCCAGGGATCAAATGATATATAAGATGGGAGATACCCCTCCGGCATGGTAAACAAGTTTTTCGTCAAATGACTGGGGCCAAGAGAAGATGAGGTCATCCTCTCTTCCTGAAACTCATTGGACATAGACTTCGGTGGCAAATAAAATGAACTTTTTAGGTGATTCCTCAGAATTGCATTGCGTGTCATTGCTCTGTAGCAAGCACGGTGACCTATCTCACTTTTTTCATTGTAGTGCTCGAAACAGAGATTAGTAGGGAACATTTGAGGAGAGTTTCGAAAAGTCGTTCGACAGCTTTTCTTTCTGATGGAATCCCTGAGGAAGTGTGATCATTTTGATTTACCCTATTTATGTTAAGGTTGATGTGTACAGCTTTGGCGTTCTACTCTGCGAGATGTGCACTGGGATACTGCCTGATCGAGATAGGCGCGAGGAACAAGTTGCCATGGTGACTGACCGCGTGTTTCGAACTCTCGTTCGCCGATGTCTGCAACGAGATCCTGAAGCGAGACCCAGTATGGACGAGATCATTAGTGAACTTGAAAGACTAGTTTCAAGACAGGTTTGATACAATTTGCTCTACAAACATTTTAATAAAATATTTTTACTGCGGTACAGATGGATCAAATGATAGTCCCTCATTTATGTTTGTGAATAGCACTGTCAATAAGTCGAGCGTCAACTGCGACTGGCTGATCTTTGGACAAACAAAGTGCAGCTTATCTTGAACAGAAAATTGCTTTTCAACAATTTCAGTTTTTTTGCGCACGGCGTACTTTTTAATTTAGTTACACCTTTGATCTGTACTGAGTTTCTTCATTCGAGTGTCATTATAAAACATTCGTCACTCTGAGTCAAAGTAAAATTTTTAAAAGTCTAGATTTCTATCTATGTAATTATTGCCAATAATAGATAACAATTCCTAAGGCCGCTTAAGATATGTTTGCTCGGATGAATATGTAATTTTGTCCCATTCAGCTATAGGCTGCTACGCATCTTAATCCTAGTTAATGCCGAATGTGATTTTATGTCTATGCCGGCGTGGAAAGATCACGGGAAAGTGCAAATCTTCGTGAATACAAAATGATGAAGCAATACAACGCATTTTTTATTGGTTTACAGACTTACCAACCCACCAGGGATGATAACCAACCCACAGGGTAACCAACCCATGGTCACCAACCCATGGTAACCAACCCATGGTAACCAACCCATGGTAACCAACCCATGGTAACCAACCCACAGGGTAACCAACCCTCCAGGGATGATAGGAGAAGACGAGGAAAATTTCTGAGTCGTAGTCCAGGGGGGGACTGATTCACAAACTTTTCTCGTGTTCTCCCAACATCGCGAGTAGGATATTATGCCGGTAAACATATAGAAAGTGCGGTATATTTCTTTTATATAATTAAGTTAAATTGTGACATTCACGTTTACTGGTGCAAGAGACGATAGCAGTTTAGCTAAGTCATCGTACGTTTCTACGTTTCTACTTTTATTCGGGCGCTCATATGCTAGCATTTAGTCGTATTCATACGGTTTTACAATTATTTGTTGTGGATAAATCAGATACACGTACAATTTTCGATGTGCAGGAGGTTTCCGAAGCATTTCAAAATCAAATAAAACTTCATCCCTTCCAAGAGTGTTTATATATGTTTTTCTAGCGTTTTTGAAGCCTATTTTTGAAAATCATGCACCAGTGTGCCAGTATGGAGCTTCAACGGTGACTTGTTGTTAAACACAAACGACAGTCAGGCGCCCAACGAAACGCCGCAGGCTAAGTTCAATTACAAGACTTTGACAGAATCGATTTGTGGCTTTTTTCTGGTGTGTGTTTTAAGTAGAAGATGTACAGTAAAGAGTATGATACGCAGTCTGCAAACCACATACTGGGTATGAATTGAAGCTTGGTGATAAATAGAGTATAAGACGATATAGCTAACAGTGTAATGATTAACCTCCTGTCACTGAATCAGCCATCAAACTGAATAGTGATTATTTAACAAATGTGTCTGTGTTTTGACTGGGAGGTTGAAATGTTAAATCTGTCTATCCGCTTAGCTATGCATTCCCTAGCGTAATGCACGATGTATAAAATGCATCTCCAGCCCCTAGTTCTGTCCATTTACACCGTTATATGATAATTTCCTACACTTGAAATCAAGACGCGCTCAGTTCATTACAAGTGTTTAAATGGCGTGACCACACATAAATCATAATTTATAGACTAGAAAGAACTGTTCCTAACTCTTCTGTCTCTAACTCTTGTGGATTTATTATCCTCGACCGAATAAGGGTGAAATGAAATCTCATTCAAGTTTTCCATGAAGCTTTCCCACATTTCTCCAGATCAGTTAGGCCCTCTCCCTCCCCTCCCCAAATGATGAAATAGTGTTACACGCCACGCTTTCTCGAAAAAGAGGAATGTTTGGTTTCTAGTTGAGAGATTATGATTGTGAAATAGTGGAATTCATGCATATCACGTTTGAAAATGTAACGCAACAAAGTGTTTATTCAGAGAGAACATGAAAAGGTTTTTGAACATGATTCGCATCAGGACACTTTTTTTTAACGAAGCAGCGGCACTGCCTCGCCACAGCAGATAGATTGGAGCAAAGATCGATAGGTAAAACTATCTGCTTTCCTCTTAGCGTGATCTCCAGTGAAGTAAGAGTCTCTCTGTACGAGATTCTGACCTCGAAGGTTGCGTTTGTTCCTTTGCATACCCAATTCAAATTGAGCGTGGGAGAGAATCTTGAGGCCCGTTTGCTCGAGTTTTTCTTAAATGGGTGGTAATGCATCCGTGCATAGTAACGCATCTAATGCTCTTCAAGCTGCTTTGGACAACAGTTCTCGTCTGAGTCATGTGTTAGAGGAGATGAAATCCGACATAAGAAAAACCACTTTGGAAACGAAAATCAACGATGGCGACGACCTTGCGACTCCTCTCATCATCGCTGCTCGTGATGGAAAACTGGATTCTGTGAAGGTCCTTTTACGTTATGAAGCAAACATCGAGGCTCGTGGATCGATTAAAGTTGAAGGAAAGATTTTGGAGGGTTGCACAGCTTTGTGGACCGCTGTTACTAATGGTCATCTTGATGTTGTGAGACTCTTGATCGAACAAAACGCCGACGTCGACGGCAGAACATCGAGAAATGCGACTCCCTTGATAGCTGCTGCCTTCCTTGGAAGCCTTGATATTGCGCGCTGTTTGGTTGAGAACGGGGCCCATGTAAATGCACGCAATCAGGTCAATGTTACTCCTTTGATGTTAGCATGTTACAAAGGCTACATGGACGTTGTTTCTCTTCTTGTCGAAAATGGCGCAAGTATACATCTAGAAAACATTAATGGAGACACATGTCTTCATCATGCTGCAGAAAGGGGACACGTTCAGGTAGTTGATAAGCTGCTAGCTTTGGGAGCAAAAGAAAAGCACAATCTTAAGCGGCTTACGCCACTTCTTAAAGCCAGTAATCAATGTAAAACTGAAATGGTGGAGTATTTTATCAGCCGACCGGAATGTACAAAGGAACAAAAAGTTGATGCTCTTGAACTTCTTGGTGCTACCATTGCTAATCATGGTGATGCTTATGCCATTGAAGAAGCATTCATTTACATGAAACGTGGAATGGTGGAGAGGTATAAAGATCCGTCATGTCTTTTACTTAAAAAGAAAATGGAACCAGTCGAAGCTTATGAAAATAGAAGAGAGAGTCAAACTCTTGAGGAACTTTCTCTGCTAGAAGGCGATGATCATGCTATCCACATGGAGGGACTTGTTATCAGAGAGAGAATCCTTGGACCTGACAATACAGAATTGAGAGACCCGATAAGATACCGGGGAGCTGTTTTAGGTGGCCTTAAGGAGTACAAGCCGCGTATTGCTTTGTGGACACGAGCGATAGAAATAGCCATGAACTGCGATGTTCCAAAACCAAGGGAGCTTGACGACCTCACAGCTTTATTTTCAGAAATGGTGCTGAATGGACATAATTTGAGTCCAAAAAGTATCGAGAACGTTTTCGAAAAACTCGTCGATGCAAATATGAAACTGACAGAAGCGTTAGAGTCAGGAAAACTGCAAGAGGAGGGCAAGAATGAGACACAAGAAGAATTGCTTTTCTATGCTCTCTATCTTTTGATTATATACAAAAAAGTTCAAGTTTCTCCAGAAATGAAAATTGAAAACATTATTAACTTTCTTCAGAGATTTCTGCTCTCAAATCCTTGCTCCCACCCTGATGGAAATACACTTCTGCACCTGGCTGTATGGCATAAAACTCCAGTTCCAAAGGGTCGAGTGCAAACAGTGTGTAAACTTCCTTGTATTGAGACGATGAAGCTTATTTTACATGCAGGGTGTGATGTGAATGTTGTTAACACAGAAGGAAACACTCCTCTTCATTTAGCCGTGACTTTTGTACTAAGACCTGAACGAGTAGAAGCTTTGAAAGAAATGCTGGAGTTGCTGTTAGATCTCGGTGCGGATACAAAGCTTGTAAACAAGAATGGTCAAACAGCAATGGACTGCTGTGAGACTGACGAGGCACGAAGGATCTTGTCTGCGAAAGAAGGACTGGGAGCCACGAACATCGATGCCAGAAAGGTAAAAAAAGTTTGATTTTTAACTCTTTTATACATTTCCTGAGATTATTACAGTAAGCATCCTCACCAAATGGGAGAATAGTGAGTTTATGTCTCCATAGGATCTTGTGTTGATTATTTTTCGTAACGCCTGGTTGCCTTTCTTCGGCTTTCTGTCACTTTTAATGATTTCCAAACTCATCCGCTTTTATGAATGAAAAAATTCGTTAGGATGCTGTGATAGTCAAAACTAGCATGTCCGAGGGTGGCTTTCAAGCTACAGCAGAACTTTAGATAAAGCTAGAGGGCAGACCTTAGAGCGGTCGACCTGTTGATCAAATTTACAAACTTGTGATCACCCGTCCTATTAATGCTTGCACAAATAACACAAAGTAATTAAAATGAAAATTCAAACAACAACTGAGGAGAGTTAATTCAAGTAAAACTACTGACTGGTGATCTTTGGGACTGAATTGTGATATATAAGAGCACTAGGGTCACTTATTATACTTTTATAAATTTTTGTGGGTCTTTTCATTATTTTAGAGGTTGCCACACTTTTTCCTGAATATTTATTAACACAATTTTGCTGTCAGTCCTTGGGATGTAACCTGACTATGCATCTTTGTACTTTAAATCTGGCGTCGGTTCATATCGTTGAACTTGGCTTGTGATAACGTTTGTTACTTACCCAACCAGCTAATGTGAATTTCCACGCAGACGACGTAGGGAAAAGCGGTCATAAAGCCTGTACAAGTCAGTGTCATGCATGACTTGCAACCATTAAGAAATCTTAAAAGTTCACGGTCTTAATACTGCGCGAGTGGTATTACCTCGAAAAGCTTCATAAACAGCTCTATCAATATTAGTCGCGAGACAAGTGGTGGTCAAACATAAGCAGCAATGATGTTTGCAACTCACACGTAGCCTTGTAGTGTCGGCGCAATGACATTGAAAGGTTTAAAGACCGTGCCGATATACAAATAGTTTAAATAGTACGGAGTAAATTCCGTTACATATGCTAAAATATTTTGCAATCCTCAAAGTGGCAATGTGTTCTCCACTTTCTCTAAGGATGAAGTAACTGGCAGTTGTTCCAGTAAGGAGAGAGGAACAAGATTTGTTCCTGGAAGAGAGAGGGACATAAATGACAATTTGGAAAAGGAACCTACAGTGAAGGAAATATAAGGTAAGAGGATCCAGTTGAGGATCAAAGTAGCTTTTAGGTAGCTTGGGCGATCTTGATGCCAATTAATCCAATTTACGGCTCATCCATCGTTTACGCCGCACTCGCGGAAAATGACCAGCGAAAAGCGGCAATAACAACAGAGATTAAAGAAAATTAAAATAGTGGGAATAGAAAATATATACTGGGATTTCCAGTAAGATATAACAACTGTTGTGGATTCAGCCCCGATTTAACAGTCGCCCTGAAAAAAAAAGACAATTTTAAGCTTTTATCACACCTTCACTAGAGGTAAAAAAACAACAACAACGATTTTCTATATTTTTTAAAAAGAAAACCATATTCGACTTTTTTTAAGGGCGATTGAGGGAGATGACACAGCAGTTGAAAAATTTCCAAGAGCAACTACGAGAGAAAGATAGACAACTGGAGGAAAGAAATGGAGAAATAAGGGAGATGATCCAGACAAATATGAATGTCCATGACGAACTACAAGAGAGACATGGACAACTGAGGGAAAGGACAGAACAGTTGACAAATGTTCAAGGAGAACTACAAGAGAGAGATGGACGATTGAGAGAGAAAGATGAACAAGTAAGGCAGATGAATCAGCAGTTGATAACTGTTCAAGGGCAACTACAAGAGAAAAATGAAGAAGTCTCTTCTTTGGAGGAGCGGCTGAGAGCAAGGTATTAGGAAGTGATTGAACTTGAGACATCTCTATCAACAGCTCAACGAACCTTAACCGAACGTTCACGCAAACAGACACCTGACTGAGTGATTTCACGCGATGAAATTCAACTGACAGAAAACTGCCTCGGTAGTGGAGGCTGGGGAAAGGTTGTCGAAGGCAAGTATTGGGGCTGTACTGTTGCCATCAAACAGATTTACGGAGTTCTTCTTAAATCCTCCCCTTACTACAGGGAACTGTTTGAGCGAGAAATGAACATTGCCTCAAGATGCCGCCATCCCTGCCTACTACAATTTATTGGAGCTACAAACGATGAAGAAAGTCCTTTGTTTGTGACGGAGCTCATAGAAACGAGTTTACGAAGATTGGTTGAGGAGCGACCTCTTTCCAGTAGTGAAACATCTGTCATTTCCTTGGATGTGGCTCGAGCATTAAACTACCTTCATCTAAAGAAACCACGCCCCATTATTCACCGGGATATCAGTAGTGCCAATGTGTTGCTGTGGCGACAAAACGACCAGTGGCGAGGCAAAGTATCGGATTATGGTGCCGTCAATTTTACGAAGGCGACCATGACAGCTTGTCCCGGTGCTGAAGTTTACAGTGCGCCTGAAGCATTTACTGAACATCAAAATTTAAAGGTAGTTTTATTGCCTTGTTTGTAGTAAATTGTATCCATGAAAAGAAACCAAACTAAATCACCTGAGCTGTATTAAGTGGTCCGATCTCTGAGCTTTAGAAAACTCGTCTTAAGCTCATATATTATACAAACCAGACCGAAAGCGGCTACGGTTGACACAAAATAGAGCATCATGGCTCAGTCGTCCTGTTCCGTTTTGAATAAGAATGAATGGCTGACTCATCTGTCATCAGCATGTAATAATATAAAAACTGGAATGCCTGAACCGAAGAATTAGCCAAGAAAAGATTTGTAGCATCAAAAATTTATTTAATGGAGACGGCGCCAGGGATCAAATGATATATAAGATGGGAGATACCCCTCCGGCATGGTAAACAAGTTTTTCGTCAAATGACTGAGGCCAAGAGAGGATGAGGTCATCCTCTCTTTCTGAAACTCATTGGACATAGACTTCGGTGGCAAATAAAATGAACTTTTTAGGTGATTCCTTAGAATTGCATTGCGTGTCATTGCTCTGTAGCAAGCACTGTGACCTATCTCACTTTTTTTTATTGTAGTGCTCGAAATAGAGATTAGTAGGGAACATTTGAGAAGAGTTTCGAAAAATTGTTCGACAGCTTTTCTTTCTGATGGAATCCCTGAGGAAGTGTGATCATTTTGATTTAACTTATTTATGTTAAGGTTGATGTGTACAGCTTTGGCGTTCTACTCTGCGAGATGTGCACTGGGATACTGCCTGATCGAGATAGGCTCGAGGAACAAGTTGCCATGGTGACTGACCGCGTGTTTCGAACTCTCATTCGCCGATGTCTGCAACGAGATCCTGAAGCGAGACCCAGTATGGACGAGATCATTAGTGAACTTGAAAGACTAGTGTAAGCCAGGTTTGACACAATTTGCTCTACAAACATTTTAATAAAAAAAATATAAATATATATATATATATATATATATATAACTAACTGCAGACAGTACTGTTTCGGCCTTCTGGGCCTCATCAGTGCAGTGCTATAGGCCCAGAAGGCCGAAACAGTACTGTCTCCAGTTAGTTATATATATATAGTATATATTTATATTTCATATTCGTTATTTTGGGTCGATCAGATCATCGCTGATTCAACGTACAAGAGTAGGAGTATCGTCCACGGTTGCCTGCTGAACATTTCACAGTTATTTTAATAAAATATTTTTACTGCGGTACAGACGGATTAAATGATAGTCCCTCATTTATGTTTGTGAATAGCACTGTCAATAAGTCGAGCGTTAACTGCAACTGGCTGATCTTTGGACAAACAAAGTGCAGCTTATCTTAAACATAATATTACTTTTCAACAATTTCAGTTTTTTTTTTCGCACGGCGTACTTTTTAATTTAGTTACACCTTGGATCTGTACTGAATTTCTTCATTCGAGTGTCATTATAAAACATTCGTCACTCTGAGTCAAAGTAAAATTTTTAGAAGTCTAGATTTCTATAAATGTAATTATTGCCAATAATAGATAACAATTCCTATGGACACTTGAGATATTTTTGCTCGGATGAATATGTAATTTTGTCCCATTCAGCTATAGGCTGCTACCGCATCTTAATCCTAGTTAATGCCGAATGTGATTTTATGTCTATGCCGGCGTGGAAAGATCACGGGAAAGTAAAAATCTTCGTGAATACAAAGTAATGAAGCAATAGAACGCACTTTTTATTGGTTTACAGACTTACCAACCCACCAGGGATGATAACCAACCCACAGGGTAACCAACCCACCAGGGATGATAGGAGAAGACGAGGAAAGTTTCTGAGTAGTAGTCCAGGGGGGGACTCATTCACAAACTTTTCTCGTGTTCTCCCAACATCGCGAGTAGGATGTTATGCCGGTAAACATATAGAAAGTGCGGTATATTTCGTTTTATATAATTAAGTTAAATTCTGACATTCACGTTTACTGGTGCAATAGACGATAGTAGTTTAGCTGAGTCATCGTACGTTCCGGCTGCCGAAGTTGATTCAGGTATAAATAAAGAATTGGTATTTTATGTCAAGACACGTTTCTTCTTTTATTCAGGCGCTCATATGCTAGTATTTAGTCGTATTCATACGGTTTTACAATTATTTGTTGTGGATAAATCAGATACACGTACAATTTTCGATGTGCAGCATGTTTCCGAAGCATTTCAAAATGAAATAAAACCTCATCCCTTCCGAGAGTGTTTATAAATGTTTTTCTAGTGTTTTTGAAGCCTATTTTTGAAAATCATGCACCAGTGTGCCAGTATGGAGCTTCAACGGTGACTTGTTGTTAAACACAAACGACAGTCAGGCGCCCAACGAAACGCCGCAGGCTAAGTTCAATTACAAGACTTTGACAGAATCGATTTGTGGCTTTTTTCTGGTGTGTATTCTAAGTAGAAGATGTACAGTAAAGAGTATGATACGCAGTCTGCAAACCACATACTGGGTATAAATTGAAGCTTGGTGATAAATAGAGTATAAGACGATATAGCTAACAGTGTAATGATTAACCTCCTGTCGCTGAATCAGCCATCAAACTGAATAGTGATTATTTAACGAATGTGTCTGTGTTTTGACTGGGAGGTTGAAATGTTAAATCTGTCTATCCGCGTAGCTATGCATTCCCTAGCGTAATGCACGATGTATAAAATGTATCTCAACCCCCTAGTTCTGTCCATTTACACCGTTACCTGATAATTTTCTACACTTGAAATCAAGACGCGCTCAGTTCATTACAAATGTTTAAATGGCGTGACCATACATAAATCATAATCTATAGACTAAAAAGTATGACCACACATAAATCATAATCTATAGACTAGAAAGAACTGTTTCTAACTCTTCTGTCTCTAACTCTTATGGATTTATAATCCTCGACCGAATAAGGGCGAAATGAAATCTCATTCAAGTTTTGCATGACGCTTTCCCACATTTCTCCAGATCAGTTGGGCCCTCTCCCTCCCCTCCCCAAATGATGAAATAGTGTCACACGCCACGCTTTCTCGAAAAAGAGGAATGTTTGGTTTCTAGTTGAGAGATTATGATTGTGAAATAGTGGAATTCATGCATATCACATTTGAAAATGTAACGCAACTAAGTGTTTATTCAGAGAGAACATAAAAAGGTTTGTGAACATGATTCGCATCAGGACACTTTTTTTTAACGAAGCAACGGCACTGCCTCGCCACAGCAGATAGATTGGACCAAAGATCGATAGGTAAAACTATCTGCTTTCCTCTTAACGTGATCTCCTCTGAAATAAGAGTCTCTCTGTACGAGATTCTGACCTCGAAGGTTGCGTTTGTTCCTTTGCATACCCAATTCAAATTGAGCGTGGGAGAGAATCTTGAGGCCCGTTTGCTCGTGTTTTTCTTAAATGGCTAGTAATGCATCCGTGCGTAGTAACGCATCAAATGCTCTTCAAGCTGCTTTGGACGACAGTTCTCGTCTGACTCATGTGTTAGAGGAGATGAAAGCCGACATAAGAAAAACCACTTTGGAAACGAAAATCAACGATGGCGACGACCTTGCGACTCCTCTCATCATCGCTGCTCGTGATGGAAAACTAGATTCTGTGAGGGTCCTTTTACGTTATGAAGCAAACATCGAGGCTTGTGGATCGATTAAAGTTGAAGGAGAGGTTTGGGAGGGTTGCACAGCTTTGTGGACCGCTGTTACTAATGGTCATCTTGAGGTTGTGAGACTCTTGATCGAACAAAACGCCGACGTCGACGGCAGGGTACCGAGAAATTCGACTCCCTTGAGATCTGCTGCCTTCGATGGACGCCTTGCTGTTGTGCAGTGTTTGGTTGAGAACGGGGCCGATGTAAATGCACGAAATTCTGTCAATAGTACTCCTCTGATGGTAACATGCAGCAATGGTCACATGGATGTTGTTTCTTTTCTTGTCGAAAATGGCGCAAATATACATCTAGAAGACAATTATGGAGAAAATTGTCTTCATTATGCTGCAGGATGGGGATACGTTCGGGTAGTTGATAAGCTGCTAGCTTTGGGAGCAAAAGAAAAGCACAATCTTAAGCGGCTTACGCCACTTCTTAAAGCCAGTAATGAACGTAAAACTGAAGTGGTGGAGTATTTTATCAGCCGACCGGAATGTACAAAGGAACAAAAAGTTGATGCTCTTGAACTTCTTGGTGCTACCATTGCTAATTATGATGATGATGCATATGCCATTGAAGAAGCTTTCAGTTACATGAAACGTGGAATGCTGGAGAGGTATAAAGATCCTACATGTCTTTTACTTAAAAAGAAAATGGAACCAGTCGAAGCTTATGAAAATAGAAGAGAGAGTCAAACTCTTGAGGAACTTTCTCTGCTAGAAGGCGATGATCATGCTATCCACATGGAGGGACTTGTTATCAGAGAGAGAATCCTTGGACCTGACAATACAGAATTGAGAGACCCGATAAGATACCGGGGAGCTGTTTTAGGTGGCTTTAAGGAGTACAAGCCGCGTATTGCTTTGTGGACACGAGCGATGGAAATAGCCATGAACTGCGATGTTCCAAAACCAAGGGAGCTTCACGACCTCACAGCTTTATTTTCAAAAATGGTGCTGAATGGACATAATTTGAGTCCAAAAAGTATCGAGAACGTTTTCGAAAAACTCGTTGATGCAAATATGAAACTGACAGAAGCGTTAGAGTCAGGAAAATTGCAAGAGGAGGGCAAGAATGAGACACAAGAAGAATTGCTTTTCTATGCTCTCTATCTTTTGATTATATACAAAAAAGTTCAAGTTTCTCCAGAAATGAAAATTGAAAACATTATTAACTTTCTTCAGATATTTCTGCACTCAAATCCTTGCTCCCACCCTGATGGAAATACACTTCTGCACCTGGCTGTATGGCATAAAACTCCAGTTTCAAAGGGTCGAGTGCAAACAGTGTGTAAACTTCCTTGTATTGAGACGATGAAGCTTATTTTACATGCAGGGTGTGATGTGATTGCTGTTAACACAGAAGGAAACACTCCTCTTCATTTAGCCGTGACTTTTGTACCAAGACCTGAACGAGTAGAAGCTTTGAAAGAAATGCTGGAGTTGCTGTTAGCTCTCGGTGCGGATACAAAGCTTGTAAACAAGAATGGTCAAACAGCAATGGACTGCTGTGAGACTGACGAGGCACGAAGGATCTTGTCTGCGAAAGAAGGACTGGGAGCCACGAACATCGATGCCAGAAAGGTAAAAAAAGTTTGATTTTTAACTCTTTTATACATTTCCTGAGATTATTACAGTAAGCATCCTCACCAAATGGGAGAATAGTGAGTTTATGTCTCCATAGGATCTTGTGTTGATTATTTTTCGTAACGCCTGGTTGCCTTTCTTCGGCTTTCTGTCACTTTTAATGATTTCCAAACTCATCCGCTTTTATGAATGAAAAAGTTCGTTAGGATGTTGTGATAGTCAAAAGTAGCATGTCCGAGGGTGGCTTTCAAGCTACAGCAGAACTTTAGATAAAGCTAGGGGGCAGACCTTAGAGCGGTCGACCTGTTGATCAAATTTGCAAACTTGTGATCACCCGTCCTATTAATGCTTGCACAAATAAAACAAAGTAATTAAAATGAAAATCAAACAACAACTGAGGAGAGTTAAGTCAAGTAAAACTACTGACTGGTGATCTTTGGGACTGAATTGTGATATATAAGAGCACTATGGTCACTTATTATACTTTTATAAATTTCTGTGGGTCTTTTCATTATTTTAGAGGTTGCTACACTTTTTCCTGAACATTTATTAACACAATTTTGCTGTCAGTCCTTGGAATGTAACCTGACTATGCATCTTTGTGTTTTAAATCTGGTGTTGGCTCATATCGTTGAAATTGGCTTGTGATAACGTTTTGTTACTTACCCAACCAGCTAATGTGAATTTCCACGCAGACGGCTTAGAGAGAAGCGGTCATAAAGCCTGTACAAGTCAGTGTCATGCATGACTTGCAACCATTAAGAAATCTTAAAAGCTCACGGTCTTAATACTGCGCGAGTAGTATTACCTCGAAAAGCTTCATAAACAGCTCTATCAATATTAGTCGCGAGACAAGTTGTGGTCAAACATAAGCAGCAATAATGTTTGCAACTCACACGTAGCCTTGTAGTGTCGGCGCAATGACATTGAAAGGTTTAAAGACCGTGCCGATATACAAATAGTTTAAATGGTACGGAGTAAATTCCGTTACATATGCTAAACTATTTTGCAATCCTCAAAGTGGCAATGTGTTCTCCACTTTCTCTAAGGATGAAGTATCTGGAAGTTGTTCCAGTAAGGAGAGACGAACAAGATTTGTTCCTGGAAGAGAGAGGGACATAAATGACAATTTGGAAAAGGAACCTACAGTGAAGGAAATATCAGGTAAGAGGATCCAGTTGAGGATCAAAGTAGCTTTTAGGTAGCTTGGGCGATCTTGATGCCAATTAATCCAATTTACGGCTCATCCATCGTTTACGCCGCACTCGCGGAAAATAACCAGCGAAAAGCGGCAATAACAACAGAGATTAAAGAAAATTAAAATAGTGGGAATAGAAAATATATACTGGGATTTCCAGTAAGATATAACAACTGTTGTGGATTCAGCCCCGATTTAACAGTCGCCCTGAAAAAAAAAGACAATTTTAAGCTTTTATCACACCTTCATTAGAGCTAAAAAAACAACAACAACGATTTTCTATTTTTTTTAAAAAAAAAAAAAACCATATTCGACTTTTTTTAAGGGCGATTGACGGAGATGACACAGCAGTTGAAAAATTTGCGAGAGCAACTAGGAGAGAAATATAGACAACTGGAGGAAAGAAATGGAGAAATAAGGGAGATGATCCAGACAAATATGAATGTCCATGACGAACTACAAGAGAGAGATGGACAACTGAGGGAAAGGACAGAACAGTTGACAAATGTTCAAGGACAACTACAAGAGAGAGATGGACAACTGAGGGAAAGGACGGAACAGTTGACAAATGCTCAAGGACAACTACAAGAGAGAGATGGACGATTGAGAGAGAAAGATGAACAAGTAAGGCAGATGAATCAGCATTTGATAATTGTTCAAGGGCAACTACAAGAGAAGAATGAAGAAGTCTCTTCTTTGGAGGAGCGGCTGAGAGCAAGGGATCAGGAAGTGATTGAACTTGAGACATCTCTATCAACAGCTCAACGAGCCTTAACCGAACGTTCACGCCAACAAACACCTGACTGGGTGATTTCACGCGATCAAATTCAACTGACAGAAAACTGCCTCGGTAGTGGAGGCTGGGGAAAGGTTGTCGAAGGCAAGTATTGTGGCTGTACTGTTGCCATCAAACAGATTTACGGAGTTCTTCTTAAATCCTCCCCTTACTACAGGGAACTGTTTGAGCGAGAAATGAACATTGCCTCAAGATGCCGCCATCCCTGCCTACTACAATTTATTGGAGCTACAAACGATGAAGAAAGTCCTTTGTTTGTGACGGAGCTCATGGAAACGAGTTTACGAAGATTGGTTGAGGAGCGACCTCTTTCCAGTAGTGAAACATCTGTCATTTCTTTGGATGTGGCTCGAGCATTAAACTACCTTCATCTAAAGAAACCACGCCCCATTATTCACCGGGATATCAGTAGTGCCAATGTGTTGCTGTGGCGACAAAACGACCAGTGGCGAGGCAAAGTATCGGATTATGGTGCCGCCAATTTTACGAAGGCGACCATGACAGCTTGTCCCGGTGCTGAAGTTTACAGTGCGCCTGAAGCATTTACTGAACATCAAAATTTAAAGGTAGTTTTATTGCCTTGTTTGTAGTAAATTATATCCATGAAAAGAAACCAAACTAAATCACCTGGGCTGTATTCAGTGGTCCGATCTCTGAGCTTTAGAAAACTCGTCTTAGGCTCATATATGATACAAACCAGACCGAAAGCGGCTACGGTTGACACAAAATAGAGCATCATGGTTCAGTCATCCTGTTCCGTTTTGAATAAGAATGAATGGCTGACTCATCTGTCATCAGCATGTAATAATATAAAAACTGGAATGCCTGAACCGAAGAATTAGCCAAGAAAAGATATGTAGCATCAAAAATGTATTTAATGGAGACGGCGCCAGGGATCAAATGATAGATAAGATGGGAGATACCCCTCCGGCATGGTAAACAAGTTTTTCGTCAAATGACTGAGGCCAAGAGAGGATGAGGTCATCCTCTCTTCCTGAAACTCATTGGACATAGACTTCGGTGGCAAATAAAATGAACTTTTTAAGTGATTCCTCAGAATTGCATTGCGTGTCATTGCTCTGTAGCAAGCACTGTGACCTATCTCACTTTTTTTTATTGTAGTGCTCGAAATAGAGATTAGTAGGGAACATTTGAGAAGAGTTTCGAAAAATTGTTCGACAGCTTTTCTTTCTGATGGAATCCCTGAGGAAGTGTGATCATTTTGATTTACCCTATTTATTTCAAGGTTGATGTGTACAGCTTTGGCGTTCTACTCTGCGAGATGTGCACTGGGATACTGCCTGATCGATATAGGCGCGAGGAACAAGTTGCCATGGTGACTGGCCGCGTGTTTCGAACTCTCATTCGCCGATGTCTGCAACGAGATCCTGAAGCGAGACCCAGTATGGACGAGATCATTAGTGAACTTGAAAGACTAGTTTAAGACAGGTTTGATACAATTTGCTCTACAAACATTTTAATAAAAAAAATATAAATATATATATATATATATATAACTAACTGCAGACAGTACTGTTTCGGCCTTCTGGGCCTCATCAGTGCAGTGCTAATGCTAGAATGGAGGAGAACCAATATGGTCACCCCAAACGATCCAACCTTTGTGGTATCGTCTAAGCCATGCCAGAGTGCTCAAACTAGAGTACACTAGCGAGCATGCGCAATTGCAGAGCAATGACTCATCCTAGTTAGAGTGCTCAATTTGGACATGAAAGCAAAGCTTTGTATGCCAAAGAGCTATATCTAACTGCAGACAGTACTGTTTCGGCATTCTGGGCCTCATCAGTGCAGTGCATATATATATATATGCAGTTATATATATATATATATATATATATATATATATATATATATATATATATATATATATATACATATATGTAGGCCCAGAAGGCCGAAACAGTACTGTCTCCAGTTAGTTATATATATATAGTATATATTTATATTTCATATTCGTTATTTTGGGCCGATCAGATCATCGCTGATCAAACGTACAAGAGTAGGAGTATCGTCCACGGTTGCCTGCTGAACATTTCACAGTTATTTTAATAAAATAGTTTTACTGCGGTACAGACGGATTAAATGATAGTTCCTCATTTATGTTTGTGAATAGCACTTTCAATAAGTCGAGCGTTAACTGCGACTGGCTGATCTTTGGACAAACAAAGTGCAGCTTATCTTAAACATAATATTACTTTTCAACAATTTCAGTTTTTTTTTCGCACGGCGTACTTTTTAATTTAGTTACACCTTTGATCTGTACTGAGTTTCTTCATTCGAGTGTCATTATAAAACATTCGTCACTCTGAGTCAAAGTAAAATTTTTAAAAGTCTAGATTTCTATAAATGTAACTATTGCCAATAATAGATAACAATTCCTAAGGACACTTGAGATATTTTTGCTCGGATGAATATGTAATTTTGTCCCATTCAGCTATAGGCTGCTACCGCATCTTAATCCTAGTTAATGCCGAATGTGATTTTATGTCTATGCCGGCGTGGAAGGATCACGGGAAAGTAAAAATCTTCGTGAATACAAAGTAATGAAGCAATAGAACGCACTTTTTATTGGTTTACAGACCTACCAACCCACCAGGGATGATAACCAACCCACAGGGTAACCAACCCACCAGGGATGATAGGAGAAGACTAGGAAAGTTTCTGAGTCGTAGTCCAGTGGGGGACTCATTCACAAACTTTTCTCGTGTTCTCTCAACATCGCGAGTAGGATATTATGCCGGTAAACATATAGAAAGTGCGGTATATTTCGTTTTATATAATTAAGTTAAATTCTGACATTCACGTTTACTGGTGCAATAGACGATAGTAGTTTAGCTGAGTCATCGTACGTTCCGGCTGCCGAAGTTGATTCAGGTATAAATAAAGAATTGGTATTTTATGTCAAGACACGTTTCTTCTTTTATTCAGGCGCTCATATGCTAGTATTTAGTCGTATTCATACGGTTTTACAATTTGTTGTGGATAAATCAGATACACGTACAATTTTCGATGTGCAGCATGTTTCCGAAGCATTTCAAAATGAAATAAAACCTCATCCCTTCCGAGAGTGTTTATATATGTTTTTCTACCGTTTTTGAAGCCTATTTTTGAAAATCATGCACCAGTGTGCCAGTATGGAGCTTCAACGGTGACTTGTTGTTAAACACAAACGACAGTCAGGCGCCCAACGAAACGCCGCAGGCTAAGTTCAATTACAAGACTTTGACAGAATCGATTGGTGGCTTTTTTCTGGTGTGTATTTTAAGTAGAAGATGTACAGTAAAGAGTATGATACGCAGTCTGCAAACCACATACTGGGTATGAATTGAAGCTTGGTGATAAATAGAGTATAAGACGATATAGCTAACAGTGTAATGATTAACTTCCTGTCACTGAATCAGCCATCAAACTGAATAGTGATTATTTAACAAGTGTCTGTGTTTTGACTGGGAGGTTGAAATGTTAAATCTGTCTATCCGCGTAGCTATGCATTCCCTAGCGTAATGCACGATGTATAAAATGTATCTCAAGCCCCTAGTTCTGTCCATTCACACCGTTATATGATAATTTTCTACACTTGAAATCAAGACGCGCTCAGTTCATTACAAGTGTTTAAATGGCGTGACCACACATAAATCATAATCTATAGACTAGAAAGAACTGTTTCCAACTCTTCTGTCTCTAACTCTTGTGGATTTAAAATCTTCGACCGAATAAGGGCGAAATGAAATCTCATTCGCGTTTTGCATGAAGCTTTCCCACATTTCTCCAGATCAGTTGGGCCCTCTCCCTCCCCTCCCCAAATGATGAAATAGTGTCACACGCCACGCTTTCTCGAAAAAGAGGAATGTTTGGTTTCTAGTTGAGAGATTATGATTGTGAAATAGTGGAATTCATGCATATCCCATTTGAAAATGTAACGCAACTAAGTGTTTATTCAGAGAGAACATAAAAAGGTTTGTGAACATGATTCGCATCAGGACACTTTTTTTTAACGAAGCAACGGCACTGCCTCGCTACAGCAGATAGATTGGACCAAAGATCGATAGGTAAAACTATCTGCTTTCCTCTTAGCGTGATCTCCAGTGAAATAAGAGTCTCTCTGTACGAGATTCTGACCTCGAAGGTTGCGTTTGTTCCTTTGCATACCCAATTCAAATTGAGCGTGGGAGAGAATCTTGAGGCCCGTTTGCTCGTGTTTTTCTTAAATGGCTAGTAAAGGATCCGTGCGTAGTAACGCATCTAATGCTCTTCAAGCTGCTTTTGACGACAGTTCTCGTCTGAGTCATGTGTTAGAGGAGATGAAAGCCGACATAAGAAAAACCACTTTGGAAACGAAAATCAACGATGGCGACGACCTTGCGACTCCTCTCATCATCGCTGCTCGTGATGGAAAACTGGATTCTGTGAGGGTCCTTTTACGTTATGAAGCAAACATCGAGGCTCGTGGATCGATTAAAGCTGAAGGAAAGGTTTGGGAGGGTTGCACAGCTTTGTGGACCGCTGTTACTAATGGTCATCTTGAGGTTGTGAGACTCTTGATCGAACAAAACCCCGACGTCGACGGCAGGTTATCGAGAAATGCGACTCCCTTGACATCTGCTGCTTTCTATGGACGCCTTGATGTTGTGCAGTGTTTGGTTGAGAACGGGGCCGATGTAAATGCACGAAATTCTGTCAATAGTACTCCTCTGATGGTAACATGTTACAATGGTCACATGGATGTTGTTTCTTTTCTTGTCGAAAATGGCGCAAATATACATCTAGAAGACAATTATGGACAAAATTGTCTTCATTATGCTGCAGGAAGGGGACACGTTCAGATAGTTGATAAGCTGCTAGCTTTGGGAGCAAAACAAACGCACAATCTTAAGCGGCTTACGCCACTTCTTAAAGCCAGTAATGAATGTAAAACTGAAATGGTGGAGCATTTTATCAGCCGACCGGAATGTACAAAGGAACAAATAGTTGATGCTCTTGAACTTCTTGGTGCTACCATTGCTAATTATGGTGATGCTTATGCCATTGAAGAAGCATTCAGTTACATGAAACGTGGAATGGTGGAGAGGTATAAAGATCCGTCATGTCTTTTGCTTAAAAAGAAAATGGAACCAGTCGAAGCTTATCAAAATAGGAAAGAGAGTCAAACTCGTAAGGAACTTTCTGTGTTAGAAGGCGATGATCATGCTATCCACATGGAAGGTCTTCTTATCAGAGAGAGAATCCTTGGAACTGACAATACAGAATTGAGGTTCCCGATAAGATACAGGGGAGCTGTTTTAGCTGACTCTAAGCAGTACGAGCTGTGTATTCCTTTGTGGACACGGGCGATGGAAATAGCTATGAACTGCGATGTTCCAGATTCAGCGGAGCTTGACGACGTCATAGATTTATTTGCAGAAATGGTGCAGAGTGGACACAGTTTGAGCCCCAAAAATATCGAGAACATTCTCGAAAAACTGGTTGATGGAAATAGGAAACTTACAGCAGCGCTTAAGTCTGGAAAACTGCAAGAGGAACACAAGAATGAGACACAACAAAAATTCCTTTTTTGTACTCTTTATCTCTTGATTATATACAGAAAAGTTCAAGTTCCTCTAGAGATGAAAAATAGTAACATTACTAAATGCCTTCAAAGATTTCTGTGCTCAAATCCTCGCTCCCATCCTGATGGAAATACTCTTCTGCACTTGGCTGTATGGCATAAAACTCCAGTTCCCAGGTTTCGATTGCAAAGTGTGTGCAAGCTTCCCTGTATTGAGACGATGAAGCTAATTTTACATGCAGGGTGTGATGTGAATGCTACCAACACAGAAGGAAGCACTCCTCTTCATTTAGCCGTGACTTTTGAACCAGGACCTGAAAAAGACGAATTTTTGAAAGAAATGCTGGAGTTGCTGTTAGATTTCGGTGCGGACACAAAGCTTGTAAACAAGAATGGTCAAACAGCAATGGACTGCTGCGGGACTGACGAGGCACGAAGGATCTTGTCTGAGAAAAGAGGACTGGGTGCTCTGAACATCGATGCCAGAAAGGTTAAAAAGGTTTGATATTTCATGCTTTACAGTAAGCATCCTCACGAAATGGGAGAATACTGAGGTTATTTTTTCATGGGATCTTGTGTTGATTATGTTTCGTAACGCCTGGTTGCCTTTCTTGGAGTTTCTGTTAGTTTAACGGTTTCCTAACTCATCTTTTTAGGAATGAAACAATTCGTTATGATGCTGTGATAGTCAAAAGAAGCATGTCTGAGGGTGGCTTTCAAGCTACAGCAAGCCTTTAGGACCTTTAGATAAAGCTAGAGGGCGAACTGTATAGTGATCAAGTTTACAGACTTGTGATCACCCGTATGATTAATGCTCGTACATAAATACAAAGCAATCTTAATAAACGTTCAATAGCAAACCGAAAAGAGTAATTACTGACTGTCGATAGTTCGGAAGGAATTGTAAAACAGTAAGAGCACACTGGTCCCCAATTAAAACTCTACCAATTTTGGTGAGCCTTTCTTATTTCAGTAGTGTGACTCACTTTTTAGTAAAAGCTTACTTTGTAATAGAATAAGAAAGATGTTAAGTTTAGAGCTCGGTGAAGAAATAGAGAAAGGTGTTTTTCGTGTTGTCACGAGGTGGGACAGAGAATGAAATGCACGCTCCGATTCCGCGCCCCACTGCTCTGCGGTTGTCATTTATATGAACTTCGTAATGGGCCTCGCTCACTCCGCAAAGAGTCTGCGGCTCAGTGGATAAGCATTGGAGCGGGGAATATGAAGTTCATATGGAGACTCAGAATTTTTTCCTTGTCCCACGTTCGTGAAAAGACGAAAAACATTCCACTCTTCGCGATGACTGATTTAACCTATAAACTCACCTGATAAAACCAAAACTGCAGATTTTTTAAATTCGTTTGGTAGGCAAGCCCAATATACATACACAGATGTTTTAGTATCGCCTAAGTTGCTCTGTGTTTTCCATCTTTCTAAGGATGAAGTAACTGGAAGTGGAGCTGCTGAAGAAAGAGGAGCAAGATCTGTTTCTACAACAGAAAAAGACGTAAAAGAGAATATTAAAGAGGAAACTACGCGGAAGGAAATATCAGGTGAGAGGATGTTATCGAGGAACAAATTTGTTGAGAAAATAGTTATAAGAAGTGTAAGTCGGAGTTCCGTAGTGAGCTTTTAGGTAACACTGTTAGGTAACGTGGGAGAACTGAGTAAATTTTAAACGGATAGCAGGCGGGATGCCAAGTAATCAATACAACATGGCGGTTTCCCCATTGTTTAAGATCTTTGGGAAACGAAAAGGCAAATGCGAAAAACAAATAAACAAAAAAAAAAATCATCGGAAAACGAGGTCAACATGTTTTTGGTAAAATGTGAAAATTCAAAGCCAGGCCATGGTTACAAGAAATGAAAGAACAGGAAATGACATTTAAGTTTTCTTTTTAAGTTTCAACGTCTCTTGATATAACACTTACCCTGAGAGAAAAGTGAGGACCTTTTGGCTTTTCGGTTGACGCTCTGTGAGACAAAAAAGTGAAACTTACATTGCTTTATTTCATAATCAAAGGACAACTGAGGGAGTTGACACAGCAACTGGAAAACGTTCAAGAGCAACTAAGAAAGAGAGATAGACAACTAAGAGACAGAGATGGACAACTGAGGGAGATGACACAGCAGTTAACAAATGCTCAGAGGCAGCTACAAGAAAGAGATGGACAACTAAGAGAGAGAGATGGACAAGAACGAGAGAGAGATGGACAACTGAGGGAGTTGACACAGCAACTGGAAAACGTTCAAGAGCAACTAAGAAAGAGAGATAGACAACTAAGAGACAGAAATGGGCAACTGAGGGAGATGACACAGCAGTTAACAAATGCCCAGAGGCAGCTACAAGAAAGAGATGGACAACTAAGAGAGAGAGATGGACAAGTGCGAGAGAGAGATGGACAACTGAGGGAGATGACACAGCAGTTGACAAATTCCCAGAGGCAGCTACAAGAAAGAGATGCACAACTAGGAGAGAGAGATGGACAAGTTAGCGAGATGACAAAGCAGTTGACAACTGTCCGCGGGTAACTACAGGAACAAAGTGGAGAAGTTACTTCTTTGGGAAGACTGCTGAGGGCCAAACAGCACGAAATAGACGAGTTGGAGACGTCTCTTTCAGCGGCTCAAAGGGCGTTAAATGAACGTTCACGCCATCAGACTCCTGACTGGGTCATTTCACGCGATCAGATTCAGCTGACGGACAAATGCCTTGGTAAAGGAGGTTGGGGAAGTGTTGTCGAAGGCAAGTATTGTGGCTGTACCATTGCCGTCAAACAGATGTACGAGTTGATCCTTTCTGATCACAACCGCAGATTGTTTGAGAGAGAGATGAGTATTGCCGCCAGATGCCGCCATCCTTGTTTGCTGCAGCTCATTGGAGCAACAAATGATGAAGGAAGTCCTCTGTTCGTGACAGAGCTCATGGAGTCAAGTCTACGAGCATTGTTAGAAGAGCGACCTCTTTCCAAAACCGAAGTGTCTGTTATTTCTCTGGACGTGGCTCGAGCATTAAACTACCTTCATCTAAAGAAACCATCTCCCATCATTCACCGCGACATTAGCAGTGCCAATGTGTTGCTATGGCGGCAAGCCGACCAATGGCGAGGCAAAGTGTCGGATTATGGCACGGCTAGTGTTGTGCAGCAGACTATGACAGTTGGTCCTGGTGCTATGATATACGGTGCACCTGAAGCACATACTAAACATCAAACCGTCATGGTATGTCTGAAATTTGGAGTTGTTTCTCAATTGTCTACTTGTGTTTGCAGTAAGGTATATCTATAGTAAGATGTTGAATCAATTTGTGGAGGGCACGGGACCAGAAATCTCGTGTGATCTCTGTCCATAGTCGAACCCTTTTTAGTTGGTAAACCGGTCGGGTGCTTAACGTGATATCAGTATGTAGGAAAGTTACCGCCGGACGGTTCATGAAAAAGTTAACTTCAACCAGGAGAGGAGTCGAGCTTATTTATCCACCTTCAGTCAGTTTACATCACGCAGAATGTCTATTATTCTTGAGGCATTTATCTGCAATGTAAAATTAGCGGCGAAGCGTACAATACTGTTTGGTTTTTATTGGTTTGTTTGCATAGAAATTTTTGCATAGCAAATAAGACAACATTTCTGTGACGTAAACAGAATGCAAAATAAGGGGAAAAACAAGGAGGAATAGATATATGAAGGTATAGTTACATAAACTAGCAAGAATGCAGGTTCATGCATGTTTAACTTTTCATTGTTAATCTCTTTTCGAACTCAGGTTGATGTTTACAGTTTTGGAGTTCTCCTCTGTGAGATTTGCATCCGGGAGTTACCGGATCCTGACAGACGTGACGAGCAAGTTGCTAGGGTGACAAACCGTGTGATTCGAGCTCTCATTCGAGGATGCCTGCAGCAAGATGCTGAAGCAAGACCAAGTATGGAAGATATCATAGGTGAACTCGAACAACCAATGTAAGATTGGTTTTGAAAAGTTGTGCTCTTTATCTGCACTTGCAAACGAAAAGAAACGAAACATAAAGACCTTTGATCTAAAATGGCCTGTGTAAACTAGCTTTTTCATGGCCAGCGATAAGATGATATAACTTCTAAGACCTACGTTTGAGATGCTGAACGTTTCATCAGCCGAACTTAAATCGAAATAGTACTAGCCCAGAATGACAAAAGTAGGCGTATTGTTGCCGTTCCATGACCATTACAGTTTTTGAGTTCAAAGACTTTCAGAGCTTTCAGCAAAAAAAAAGAAAATAGAAATAATCTTTAGTTAAAAACAGGTAATTTTCAGAAAGCACAAGTAATTATTAACTAAGCAATGAGTTCGGCACATGACATGTCCGGCATCAAAATGAAAACTGTCCCGAAGTGTAAACTCCTTGCAATCTAGGCGAGAAGAATAGCTTACACACATGTTACATGAGATAAGGATATTTAAAACTTCCTAAAAGTATACCCGTGTTAACTTAAGTTGTGGACTCTTCGTCATAATGACCAAATAACACTGGTTTTGACCAAGTTCTCATTTATAGCTTTGCAGTTTTTATGTCCAGTAGCTTTTTGTTAAGTTGTTGCAGTGATATGATCGATAAGGGTGTAATTGGGCTTTTTCCTAGTACAACACAAAAGGCGTTCACGTGTTAGGTAGCTATGGTAGCTTTCTATCCCAAATTTTAACAAGTATAGGTGAAAAGTCGAGCGTCAACTGCTACTTCGCGTCCTCACAAATCTTTCGAAAACCGAGCTATACACTTGGCACTGTCTCGTTAAATTTAGAGATCCTCGGTCAAACGATCCTTATCTTGTGTTATACGAAATTCCATATCTCATTTGTGTCGGTTTGTCGGAAGTGTCCGTGCTTTTAAGTGTGTGTCTGATCGCTGCGGCCATCTGCCATTGTAGTTTTTAAGGTTGGGTAACCGTTAGATAACCGTTAGCTCGTTGCCAAAGGTGATTTAAGTATAAGTAAACATGATTTTAGAATAGTTCTTCAAACCTATTTTTTCACACATGAGCTTCAGCGCCTCGATGTCGATTTATTACTCGACACGGACTCAGGCCTCCATGGAAGCGCCTTAGCAAAGAGACTTCAATTTGATCTATTAGAATTTTTTTTTTATAAAGTGTATTCCAAGTGCGATGTGTGGACTAGTTACAACATACACTTCCATGCAAATACAAGGTATGAATTGTTGCCTGGCTAAGAATCGAGATATGTCAAACAGTAGAGTAATATGATAGATAACAGTGTGATTATTGACCTCCAGTCAATCAACTAATCAAACTGAACAGTGATTATGAAGCAAAGGTGTCTGCGTTTTGACTGGGAGATTAAAGGATTAAATAATTATGTCTATCAATCTGTGTAGCTCTACATTCTCTCAGTGCATCACCCTAACCTAAGTGTTTGCTTTTGTCCATCTTAGCCGGCTTAGGATGGTAAGTTAGTAAAACCTGAAAAGTATTAAAGCTTAGCAGCTTGTGGGGTCGAAGTCAAGGCTCACTGCCTTGGTACTGGTTGTATGAGGCGAAGGACAGAAGACTGACCCCAGTCCACGGACTCGTCCGATGGACTGGGAATGAGCGAGCGTAAAATGGACTTACCCTTCAAAATCCTATTGCAAATGAGTTCTATTAAAAGCCCTACTATTTTTATACCTACATTGCGTTACCATTTTCTTCAATCGATGCAACAAACTTCTCAAATAAAAAGTCAAACCACAATTAGTTTGAGTCGGCGCGGGAAATAGCAATATCGTTTATCAGTCTACTTAGTTTCAGTATCTTATTTCACTTGTGTCCTCTTCAATGATGCAGCGTGTTGCGCCTCCTTCAATTCTGCTTCGAGCTTCAATATTCACGCTTAGTTTAAGCGTTAGCGGTGTGTTGGGCTATGTATCGTGTGGTGTTGTTCTGTTTCGCTTTCTATCACCACGCCGCGCTGCTGTACGTAAAATACATGCATTATTGAATCTAGACATCTTCAACTGTGAAAAGTCTTTGATGTACACGATAAATATGTACTGAAACACGAAACCATGAATGTTGTTACTACTGGAAAAGAAGCGAAGGTATATCGTTGATAATATTTCACGGTCGTTCATGGTATGGTCTCGGCTAATTGAAATCCAAAACTAGACGCATGGCTGCGTGAACTCGGGCTTCTTTTGTTTGAAGTTGTTGTGAAATATGATAGTCCCGTAGTTAAAATTTCTCGATGAATAGTTAATCAATTAAGTCATAGCGTGGCAGCACCGAAATGATTCGAGTTGAGAAGAATTTTACATTTAGTAAACTAAGAAAGTGAACACTTGTATTCCTGAGTTATTTTTAACGATCTTGTTTGAAAAGAATGCAAGATATTGGTGAAACTTGAGAAATATTTCGTATTAGTATATACAAAAACAGTGGATAGCGTTGAAGGCGCGCTCTGATTGGCTTGTCAAACTCCGAATATCCTTTACTATTTACCTCCAAGCAACTCGAGAAAAAATGGCGTCCCGGTTTGCATCCATGACAAGCGAAGAAATCACTGAAATTAACGACGGTGGTGTATATTATCTCACTGTTTTAGTATATACTAAAACAACTATTGACCTCAGCGTCGGTGGTTAGCGGTGGATATTTACCTCGCCGCTTCGCGGAATTAATAACTTTATTAACGTGTCAATCGTTCTAGTTTTTACAAGTACAAACTAATTGGGGACACCTACTACGTAAACTAAACTAATAATAATAATAATAATAATAATAATAATAATAATAATAAGAAAAACTATATACAAACAATATAAAATTGATAAAATTAAGTTTTACATAACTCACAATTTTCACAATTATTTTTCGATATAACATTTGATAGGTCAAGGACTCTGACTTAACTTTTAAATGCAGTTAGAGAGTCAGCCAATTTGATTGATTTGTGGAGCTTCGACCAAATATAAGGTCCCATGTACTTTAAGCTATGTCTTCCGTATGTAACCGTGTTGTATCTTGGTAAGGAGAAATCGTCTGCATTGCTAAGATTGTACCTACTTATGCCGCAACTAAAAAGTTCAGAAATATATGGTGGGACTAAATTAGTTTTAACTTTATACATAAATATAGCCATGCCCTGGAGTCTGCGATTACATAACGTTGGGAGTCTTGCTTTATCTAGAAGTGCTTCATAAACAAATAAATATCCACGACCGGACTTACCCATGGAGTGGGGCCTTCAACTGGTTCGATAATATCACAGTTCACCAGTTCCTTGAGTTTCTGTTCTATTTTGTCCCTTAGCCCATAAGGTGGGGGTCTCAACTTCTGTGCAACAGGTTTAACTGAGGTGTCAACGTGGAGCTTTGCTTGGAAACCCTTAAGTTTTCCTACTCCCTCAAAACACTCAGGAAAATCCCTAAGCAAGTTTTCTTCTTCCATGGCATTAGTTTCAAGTTTCAGTATTGCCAGCTCTTCTGAGGTCTCTCTGCTAAGTATTGCCCTTGCTTTCTCCTCCACAACAAGAAAACACACATGGCAACGTTTATCCTTATAACAAAGTTCAGTTTCAAACTCACCGGCAGTAGTAAGTGGCTCATTGGATCCATAGGAGTACAGCTTTCTGTTGGATTTTCTTGAAACACATCTCACTTTCTTCTCCTCAAGCGTCTCCCATGTCGCTCTGTCAATAACATTGCAAGTGGAGCCAGAGTCGACTAGAACTCCTTCCAGTCTAACACCTCCTAGCTCAATGTCTACGGTGGAAATATCTCTTCCATTAGACTGTAAGGTGAAGGCGAAATCATCATCTTTGGTGACTTGGCGTATATTTCCTTTCCTGGGTCTATTAGTATCGTCTTCCTTCGTTTTGCAAACTTTGGCAAAATGCCCCACTCTTTTACATTTCATACAAGTAGCCAGTCTTGCTTTGCACTCCGGATCCTTTGCAAAATGTCCTTCGAGTCCACACCGATAGCAACGTCCTCCTCCACGTTTAGGCGAATCAAAATTTCCTCGCTCTAAGGAATTTACATTTCCGCTTCGTGAATTGCTTTCAATCGACCGTGCCTGACTTTCAGCAGCTTCCATGGATCTAGCAACATCTCTAGCCTTCTGAAGTGTGAGTTTACCACTGACAGCGAGTAGTTTCTTGCGAAGATCATGGGACCGACATTTATCAATTAACTGATCGCGTATTTGTTCTTCCTTGGATGTTCCGAAGTCGCAATTCTCGCTAAGCTGGAACAATCTGGTCACAAACTGGTCTGTTGTCTCGAACTCTTCCTGTTTCGCTTGACGGAACTGATGTCGTTCAAATGGGATGTTAACCTGTGGCAAAAAATGTGCGTCCAGTAGTCTCATAGCTTTCGCATACTGCGTTTCTTCTTCTGGGGTTGGTCCAGAGTCACTCAGCGTAACAAAAATGTCCTGAACATCCTGTCCAGCGCAATGCAAAAGTAAGGCTTGTTTTTGTGTGTCTTTTGTGATACCCTTTGCCTCGAGAAAAAACTCAAAAGAACGTTTCCATCGTCTCCACCGAGGTCCCACGCTTGTCGGATGGCCTGTGCAATCGAAAGGTTGTATATTTCCAAATTCGATGTTCATGGCCATATTTGTTCTGCATATGTCTAAAAATTTCCTGTTTATCCTCGTCGCCAATTGTAGAGTTTTAATATGCGTATCTAAACAACGGATTAAACCGGATTACACCGCGGTCCTTAATTCTCCGACTCCATACTCTCTTCTTCTTCGTTCCTATCCTATAATAGTCTTTCTTATATCCCGGCATACACTACAACAACTTGCAAAAAGTTCAGGGCTCGAGGCTAACTTTTCAACTTAGTAGCCGACTGGCTAGTGACATCTTAGATGTTATGACGATTTCAATTTGTTTACTAGCCTAACTGGCTAATGGAAATACAAAACCACTAGCCAAAACTGAATTTCTACTAGTCTGTGGCTAGTAAATTACTGTTAGTGTTGAGCCATGAAGGTTACTGAAAATAAATGATCCTAAACCTTTGGAAGGTATTATACAGCAGTATGTGGAGTAATATATTTATTAAACATCACTTGTCCAATTCACACCTTGTGAATGGTAGCTTTGTGTACTCTGCAATCTTAGCTGACATCTTTTCAGCAAATCCTATTCTTGAGTTAAGCCTGGTACCCACAGCTGTTCCACCGATGGCCAGCTCATAAACTCTTGTAAGGGTGCCCTCCACCCTGGCAATACCATACTCTATCTGTTTAACATAGCCACTGAACTTTTGGCCTAAAGTTATGGGTGTGGCATCCTGTAAAATGAAAACATGTTAAACTTTTAAGATGGTGACTAACAAAATCCCACATCTGATGATCAAAACATTTCTGTTAATTTACTTAGTTTTAATCAGGCAAAGAAAACGGTAGTTCTGTGTATCAACCAAAAAAACAATAGCCAACCAATGTTCATTTTGCAATGCAACCTATTTTATATAGAACATGGCCATGGGAAGAATTTTATTGGGATTCTTAACATTGGAAGTTGGTAATATTCATGCTATTAAAAGAGAAAAAGAAGAAGAGAAAGCATCAAACTTCCTAAGGATTTCACCAATCTGTAACAGGTAATTGGTATGTGGCATGACAATGGTCTGTTAAAGAAGCAAGGTCGGACAACTCACCTGGGTATGTGTTCTACCAATCTTAACAAGATCCTTGAAATCTGTGCTCTTAGCCTGAAGTGCACCATGAAGCTTTCTCAGGCCTGGTAACAGCCGTTCGTGCACCTCCATTGCTGCTGCTATATGCATTGCTGTCGGAAATGTGTCATTTGAGCTCTGAAATCAACAAGATAAAAATTGTTATCGCAGCATAAGGGAGATACTGTTACTGATAGCAATGATCCTGGGAAATATTCTTGAGACAAATAAAATAAACAATTTCAATTATGACCACCCAGATCCTAGCCTTTCCTTCCATTTGCATCGTTCACTGAAATCATGGAAACATTCTGAACAGACAGCCACTAGAGATAAACCATGTCAATAGGAGAGATATGTAGTAGCTCACCAATTTATTAGAGTTTGGATCTTTGACGTCATTCCTAGGGACTCTATCCTTTATTTCACAGCATCAAAATTACACCAAAGTAAACTTAACTTCTAACCTGGCTTTTGTGGACATGATCATTGGGAAGGACAGGTTTTTTTGATCCCATCTCACCACCCATCAGCTCAATGGCACGATTACTGATCACTTCATTAACATTCATGTTGGACTGTGTTCCAGAGCCTGTTTGCCATACTACCAAAGGAAAATGGTCCTTTAACTTCCCAGATATCACCTGGAATCAAAGAAACTGCATTAACCGCTGATAATATCTATCATTTATTACTCTAAAAATTTGCAGCATTGTTGGGGTAAGTATCGCAAATCCCAAGATAGCTGCACTGCTTGATCAGCTTGTACTGCAATACCATACACAGGTAATGCAACCAGAAGCAATTACTTATTCCCATAAATGGGATCCTAGTTTATTGCATGTTATTTCCCAGATATTCACAAAGTTTCCTTGACATTTGATGGATCTGGTCTTAAATTCCGAGTTAGAGGGAGGCTCTATGAAAACTTTGTGTGTTGCTTGAGAAGGTAACAAAATTTCTTATTCAAGACCCACCAGTGAGCTCTGGATGAAGTTTTCATTGTGCCAATAGTATTCAAATTTCATGACTTATTAATCCAATGTTTCTAACCTCATCTGCTGCCTTCATGATGTTATCAGCAACATTTGCATCCAAACCAAATTCCTTATTGACCTCTGCAGCTGCTTTCTTCAGGAAACCAAATGCACGAATCACTGGAGCCTATCAAAAACAACACAAACAACTGTTAGAAACTGAGAATTACCAGCCAGTATTAAAATCTCACACGAAAAAATGTCACTCAGCTGTTCTCCTGTATTTCATTTCCCTCTAAATTCAAAAGTTTTCTTGGTCGACTTTAAATTTTCCCCACCTCTTTGAACCCAAAGGTATATTAAATATCTTACTAGGGTAATCATGTTTTCTTGGTCTGTACTGAACCTTATCTTTTTCATTAAAATCTATGGCCTGCACTCTGCATGCTTGGGCCATAAACCCAGGTAGAAAAAGCTAGGTTCAAAAAATGCTGTAAAGACCTTGAACTTGGTTAGTGAGAGATACACTTCCAAAGTTCATAAGCATAAAGTGAAAACTATCCTAGGATAACTTAAGATGTGATTTGTGAGAGAGTATCAACATACTGGCATATGTTCAGTTTCATCACCAATTGGAAAATTAAGCTTTGATCTTGCTGTCTGGGCTCCATAATATTTTTCAGCTGGAACTTCTATTTCTCCAAAACTGTCAGTCTCAATCCTTGAAGCCTGTTGGCCAAAAATAAATAAAGTCTTTTCATTAAATATATTTAACTCTGTCCCTTCTTAGAGTGACCAAGAGAGAACTTCTCATTGCGATACCAACACCTTTGCAACTAAACAGGTGACAAAGAAAGAAAAAAATATCAAGCTAGACATTTTCTTTGACTTAACACCTAAACAATTACTCAAATTAGTTGTCGAGCCATTTGTCTTAAGCGTAAAGGAGAGCGCGTATTTTGTAAAAATATTTTACGTTTCGCTCGAGTGCGATAACTGCGCGAAATGCATAGCTTACCATATTTCGTGACAATAAGACAGGGCTTAAGTCTAGTTTCTGACGATGGAGAAATATTCGCGAATCTCTGCTGAGCGTACGCAACACTGAACAAATCCTGTGTGCCATACTCTGTGAGTAAGTTTGAGCTATCGATTGCGACAAAATGGCCACTGGTGGTCAGCGGCTGGTAGCTTGGAGCTTCAGAGGACCTACGGGGACTGGGAAACTTCAATAACCATCACCCTGAAGATTGGGACAGCATTTGACACTCATGCTCAAAACTATAACTATCGAAAATTTCTAATTGTAACTCCATATTGGTCTGACATGAACTAATAATCGATAAATTGCTGGAAAGCTGGAAAAAAAATTAAGATGGCTGCGCTGGGAGATAAAGAATGACGAATTTTATTATAAAATCCTTCAAACATTTTGAAAAGGGAATCAAATTCAAATTTGACACAACTCTTTTCCCCTCAGATGAATAAAGGGGATAAGTTTCTAAATAAAATGTGTTGCTGCGTCGGTGGGGTTAACAAGGTAATTTGGTTTTGTCAACTAAGTTGGTAGTGTAAATTGGTAGCTGTAAAGGCTCTAAAAACTGACGTTTTGAGTGTTAGCCCATCTTCAGAGGGAACGAAGGGCTAACGAGGGGCTAGCGCTCGAAACGTCAGCTTTTAGACTCTTTATGGTGGCCAATTTACATTATCAAGTTAATTGATAAAACCAAATTACATTGTTACCCCACCGACGCAGCAACACAGTTTCTGTAGAAACTTACCTCCTTTATGCATTAATAAAACCAAATTACCTCAATTCCCCTCATATTCTTATCTTTTCTCCATAACCGCCTCAGCATGACCCCCTCCCTCCCCTCCTCCGTCACAAAAACTTCGTGTCAGACCTCCTGTTTTCTCGGAAAGGGCGAGTGATCAGCATCTACTGGATCATCGAATACCAGGGATCTATGCGTATTAGTAAATATAGTGTGATACCAGTGAAACAACCAAAAAATGCATCAGTTATGGGTATGATTTGCATTGGAAAACCTAAACCTGAACTGACGCAGTTTGTATCACTTTACCAAAATTTATAGACTGAACTAAACACCAGAAAACTGAGTTTTATTTGTACCTTGACGAATAAAATCATAAAGTTCTATTCATACCAGGTTAAGATCTTATAATTTAGAGGTTTCGCGTGTGTTCTATAAAATGACCGATAAGCTATCTGGTAATAAGGCAGGCGCAACGAACAAGTTGCCATGGTGACGAATCGAGCACCCCAATGGCTCCCTGAAACCAGCAACTGGCGAAGTTCAATTAAACTGTGCGTCGCCCGAAAGGGTAGAACGCTTATCTTTCGGTTGGAGAAGAAAACTAGATTTGATAATTACTTCGCCCTGTCTCGCTACCTTGAGAAGTCTTCAGTCAAGAATACCAATTTATGTTGAGGAGGATTTATCTTCTACGACTTATTTTAATTAAACTTAGTTTAAACAACAACAAACATATGAAACATATGTGTGAACTGCGGTTATGAGACGTATATGAGCACGATCCTTCGCAGTAAAGCACTATTTGAGCAATAGTGAAAATCAGACCTGAAAAAAATTTCAGGCCTGTACGGGATTCGAACCACTGACCTGTGCGATACTAGTGCAGCGCTCTAGCAAACTTAGTTTGCCGCATTTTTTAAGTGAACGTGCTCGCTCATGCATACGGCACTCGAGAGTCGCCACGCTCCTCAGTCTTCTGAGCCTGTTCATGAAAATCACAATATTTAAGTTAACAGCTGTACGTAATCGAGACGATTAATTGTTTCTGGTGTGTTTTTCAAGTATAAAATGTATTAAGTATAATATGCACGCTGCAAACCATATAATGGGTATGAACTGAAGGTTGGCGATACATAAGGTCAAACGGTGTTATTATTAATATAACTTCAGCCATTAAACTGAATAGTGGTCATTTAACAAATGTGTCTCTGTTTTGAGTAGGAGGTGAAAATAATAAATATTTTTGTCTACGTAGTTATTGGGCGGTGCACGATGCTTCAAATTTATCTCAAGCCCATAGTTCCGTTCATTCATACCGTCACAAGTCTCCAGATCAGTTGGGCTTTCTCCCTCCCCTCCCTAAATGAAGAAATATGTGTCACACTCCGCGCTTTCTCGGAAAGAAGGAAAGTTTGGTTTCTAGTGGGGAGATTATGATTGCGAAAAGGTTAAATTCATGCCTATCACGAAAGAAAATGTAACGCAACTGGGTATTTATTGAAAGAAAATAAAAAGGTTTATGAACGTGATTTCGACAGTAAACCTTTCTTTTTGAGGTGAAGCAACTCGTAGTTCTTTTCTACTTTAAAACAATTATTCGCCGAAGGCGAGGTGAATATCGTCGAATAATCTCCGAGACGAAGTCGAGGGGATTATTCGACAATATTCACCGAACCTGAGGCGAATAATTGTTTTAGTATAATTTCAGAGCTGAACAACAGAGAAAATTCTAAAATCATAACATTTTAGTAACATTTATTAGCATTTTATATAAGCCGCGCGGAGCGGTTTATATAGCGTCATATAAGGAACCACTCGACCAATCAGATTGCCGGAAACTCTTTGTTCAGCTCTGAAATTATACTAAAACAGTATATAGACTGCACAAATCATCGGTAAGATTAATTGCTTTTTGAACCGTGACGGCCTGCTTATGCAAAGTTCTGACCTCAAAATTTTGTACATGTTGTTTTGCTCAAACAATCCAGGTTGAGCGTAGCAAGGTTTAGAGGTTTTGCGTTTGTGTTGTTTGAAATGGGTAATAAAGCATCCGTTCGTGGTGAAGTAACTACAGCTTATCATGCTGCTCGTGATGACGGTTCGGATCTGCTTGATTCGCTAAGGGTGATGAACGCCAAATCAAGAAAAACCGCTCTGGAAACAAACATCAAGGATGGTGACGACCTTGCCACTCCTCTCATCATCGCTGCTCGTGATGGAAAGCTTGATTTTGTGAAGGCCTTTTTACGTTATAAAGCAAACATCGAGGCTCGTGGAACGATTAAGGATGAAGAAGTTATTATAAAGGGTTGTACAGCTTTGTGGATCGCTGCTGCAAAAGGTCATCTTGATGTTGTGAGACTCTTGATCGAACAAAACGCCGACGTCGACGGCAGAACATCGACAAATTCGACTCCCTTGAAAGCTGCCGCCTCCATTGGACGTCCTGATATTGTGCGCTGTTTGGTTGAGAATAGGGCCGATGTAAATGCAAGCAATGATTTCAATCGTACTCCTCTGATGACAACATGTTACAATGGTCACATGGATGTTGTTTCCTTTCTTGTCGAAAGTGGCGCATATACATCAGGAAGACAATAATGGAGAAACATGTCTTCACTTCGCTGCGGAAGGGGGACACGTTCAGATAGTTGCTAAGCTGCTAGTTTTGGGAGCGAAACAAAAACACAATCTTAAAGGTCTAACACCACTTCTTGTAGGCAGTAATTATTGTAAAAATGAAATAGCGGAGTATTTTATCAACCGACCAGGATGTACAAAGGAACAGAGAATTGATGCTCGTGAACGTCTCGGTGCCAGCTTCGCTAATGATCGCAATGCTTATGACACTGGGAAAGTATTTAGTTTCATGAAGCGGGGAATGGAGGAGAGGTATAAGAACCCATCACGTCCATTTCCTAAGAAGAAAATGGAACCCGTGGAAGCTTACCAAAATAGAAGAGAGAGTCAAACTCTTGAGGAACTTTCTCTGCTAGAAGGCGATGATCATGCTATCCACATGGAGGGACTTATTATCAGAGAGAGAATCCTTGGACCTGACAATACAGAATTAAGAGACCCGATAAAATACCGTGGAGCTGTTTTAGCTGACTCTAAGGAGTACGAGCCGTGTATTCCTTTGTGGAAACGATCGATGGAAATAGCCATGAACTTCGATATTCCAAAAACAGACGAACTTCACAGCTTCACAACTTTATTTGCAGAAATGGTGCAGAATGGACACAGTTTGAGTCCAAAAAATATCGAGAACATTCTCGAAAAACTGGTTGATGGAAATAGGAAACTGACAGAAGCGTTAAAGTCTGGAAAATTGCAAGAGGAGAACAAAAGCGAGACTGAACAAAAATTGCTTTTTTACGCTCTTTATCTCTTGATTATATACAAAAAGGTTCAAGTTCTCCCGGAAATGAAAAATGATAACATTATTAACTGTCTTCAAAGATTTCTGCACTCAGATCCTTGCTCCCACCCTGATGGAAATACACTTCTGCACCTGGCTGTATGGCATAACACTCCAGTTCCAAAGGGTCGAGTGCAAACAGTGTGTAAACTTCCTTGTATTGAGACGATGAAGCTTATTTTACATGCAGGGTGTGATGTGAATGCTGTTAACACAGAAGGAAACACTCCTCTTCATTTAGCCGTGACTTTTGTACCAGGACCTGAACGAGTAGAAGCTTTGAAAGAAATGCTGGAGTTGCTGTTACATCTCGGTGCGGATACAAAGCTTGTAAACAAGAATAGTCAAACAGTAATGGACTGCTGTGAGACTGACGAGGCACGAAGGATCTTGTCTGCGGAAGAAGGACTGGGAGCCACGAACATCGATGCCAGAAAGGTAAAAAAAGTTTGATTTTTAACTCTTTTATACATTTCCTGAGATTATTACAGTAAGCATCCTCGCGAAATGGGAGAATAGTGACTTCATATACCCATAGGATCTTGTGTTGATTATGTTTCGTAACGCCTGGTTGCCTTTCTTCGGCTTTCTGTCACTTTAAATGGTTTCAAACTCATCCGATTTTATGAATGAAAAAATTGGTTAGGATGCTGTGATAGTCAAATTAGCATGTCCGAGGGTGGCTTTCAAGCTAAAGCAGGCCTTTAGATAAAGCTAGAAGGCGGACCTTACAGCGGTCGACCTGTTGATCAAATTTACAAATTTGTGATCACCCGTCCGATTGATGCCTGCACAAATAATATTGACGAAGTGATTTAAGTGAAAATTCGAACAGAAGTAAAACTACTGACTGGTGATCTTTGGGACCGAATTGTGATATATAACGAGGCACTCTGGTCACTTTTTATAATTTTACAGATTTCTGTTGGTCTTTTCATAATTTTATAGGTTGCCACACTTTTGTCTGAAAATTTATTCATACCGTTTTGCTGTCAGTACATAACGACCTTGGACTGTAAACTGAATATGCATCTTTGTGTTTTACATTTGGCGTCGGTTCATATTGTTGGAATTGGATTGTGATAACGTTTTGTTACTTACCCAAGAAGTTCATTTGAATTCCATGCAGACGACCCAGGGAAAAGCGGTAATAAGGAACTACTGATGCGGCTTAAAAGCCGGAACAAGTCAGTGTTACGTATGACTCGCAATCATCAAGAGATTTTAAAACCTCATCAGTCTTAATACTGCGCGAATGACATTATCTCGAAAAGCTTTATAAACAGCTCTATCAATATTAGTGGCGAGACAAGTGGCAGTCAAGCATAAGCGACAATGATGTTTGCAACTCACACGTAGTCTTTTAGTGTCGGAGCAATGAAATTTAAAGGTTTAAAGACCGTGCTGATATACAAATAATTTAATTAATGCGAAGTAAATTCCGTTATATATGCTAAAATATTTTGTAATCCTCAAAGTGGCAATGTGTTCTCCCTTTTTTCTAAGGATGAAGTAACTGGATGTGGAGCTGCTGAAGGAAGAGGAGCAAGATCTGTTTCTACAACAGAAAGAGATGTAAAAGAGAATATTAAAGAGGAAACTATGCGGAAGGAAATATCATATCAGGTAAGAGGATCTTATTGAGGAACAAACTTGTTAAGGAAAATAGTTATAAGAAAGTGTGACTCGGAGTTCCGTCATGAACTTTTAGGTAACACTGTTAGGTAACGTAGAAGAATTTAGTATATTTTAAACGGGTAGCAGGCTGGGTGCCAAGTTATGAATGCAATGTGGCGGTTTCCCCATTGTCTAAGATCTTTGGGAAATGAAAAGCCAAAATCGAAAGAACAACCAAACAAAAAAACATAAAAAAACGAGGTTAACATGTTTTTGTTAAGGTGTGAAAAACAAAGCCAGGCCATGGGAGAATAAGAAATGACACTTAATGCCCCGGCGATTTAGGCCTAAAAGCTCAGTAATTCGTAGACCTAAGCACCACACCAGGCGCATAAAAAATATTCAGTGAGAAAGCGGATACCTGGAGTCTAAACTGATAAGAAAAGGGTACAGCGATTCCCTTCGAAATATAGCAGCTACAGTGGATTCAGCACCCAAGTTTGAACGTCTCTTTGACACTTACCCTGAGAGAAAGATGAGGACTTTTTAGCTTTCATTTGACGCTCTGTGAGACAAAAAGCTGAAACTTGCGTTGTTTTATTTTCAAATTAAAAGGGCAACTGAGGGAGTTGACACAGCAACTGGAAAACGTTCAAGAGCAACTAAGAAAGGGAGATAGACAACTAGGAGACAGAGATGGACAACTGAGGGAGATGACACAGCAGTTGAAAAATGCGCAGAGGCAGCTACAAGAAAGAGATGGACAACTAAGAGAGAGAGATGGACAAGTACGAGAGAGAGATGGACAACTGAAGGAGATGACACAGCAGTTGATAAATGTTCAGAAGCAGCTTCAAGAAAGAGATGAACAACTAAGAGAGAGAGATGGACAACTACGAGAGAGAGAAGGACAACTAAGAGAGAGAGATGGACAAGTACGAGAGAGAGATGAACAAATGAGGGAGATGACACAGCAGTTGAAAAATTCCCAGAGGCAGCTACAGGAAAGAGATGGACAACTAAGGGAGAGAGATGGACAAGAGCGAGAGAGAGATGGACAACTGAGGGAGATGACACTGGAGTTGAAAAATGCCCAGAGGCGGCTACAGGAAAAAGATGGACAACTAAGAGAGAGAGATGGACGAGTACGAGAGAGAGAGGAACAACTGCAGGAGATGACACAGCAGTTGAAAAATACCCAGAGGCAGCTTCAAGAAAGAGATGGACAACTAGGAAAGAGAGATGGACAAGTACGAGAGAGAGATGAACAACTGAAGGAGATGACACAGCAGTTGAAAAATGCCCAGAGGCATTTTCAAGAAAAAGATGGACAACTAAGAGAGAGAGATGGACAAGTACGAGAGAGAGATGAACAACTGAAGGAGATGACACAGCAGTTGAAAAATGCCCAGAGGCAGCTTCAAGAAAAAGATGGACAACTAAGAGAGAGAGAAGGACAACTAAGAGAGAGAGATGGACAAGTTAGCGAGATGAAAAAGCAGTTGATAACTGTTCGCGGGCAACTACAGGAAAAAAATGGAGAAGTTACTTCTTTGGGAAGACTACAGGGGGCCAAACAGCACGAAATAGACGAGTTGAAGACGTCTCTTTCAGCTGCTCAAAGAGCGTTAAATGAAAGTTCACACCATCAGACCCCTGATTGGGTCATTTCACGCGATCAGATTCAGCTGACGAACAAATGCCTTGGTAAAGGAGGTTGGGGAAGTGTTGTCGAAGGCAAATACTGTGGCTGTGCTGTCGCCGTCAAACAGATGTACGAGTTGATACTTTCCGATCACAACCGCAAACTGTTTGAGAGAGAGATGAGCATTGCCGCCAGATGCCGCCATCCTTGTTTGCTTCAGTTCATTGGAGCAACAAACGATGGAGGAGGTCCTTTGTTCGTGACAGAGCTCATGGATTCGACTTTACGAGCACTGTTAGAGCAGCGACCTCTTTCCAGTACTGAAGTGTGTGTCATTTCTCTGGATGTGGCTCGAGCATTAAACTACCTTCACCTTAAGAAACCATCCCCCATCATTCACCGCGACATTAGTAGTGCCAATGTGTTGCTATGGCAGCAAGCTGACCAATGGCGAGGCAAAGTGTCCGATTATGGCACGGCTAATGTTATGCAGCAGACCATGACAGTTGGTCCTGGTGCTATGATATACAGTGCACCTGAAGCACATACCAAACATCAAACCCCCAAGGTATGTCTGAAATTTGGAGTCATTTCTCAAATGTCTAACTGTGTTTGCTTTAAGGTATATTTATGGTAGGGTGTTGAACCAATTTGTGAAGGGCTCGGGACCAAAAATCTCTTCTGCTCTCCGTCTAGAGTCGAACCCTTTTTCCTTGGTAAACTGGTCGGATGCTTAACTTAATATCAGTCTGTAGGGAAGTTGCCGCAGAAAGGATAATGAAAATGTTAACTTCAGCCTGGAGAGAGGAGTCGAGCTTATTTATCCACCCATAGTGAATTTATATCAAGCGTACACGGTTTGGTTCTCTATTGGTTTGTTTGCATAGCGATGTTTGCATAGCAATAAGACAAAATTTCTGTGACTTAAAAAGAATGCAAGAGAGGGGAAAAACAAGAAAGAAAAGTTACATAAACTAGCAAGCATGCACGTGCATGCGTGTTTAACTTTTCATTGTTATTCTCTTTTCGAGCTCAGGTTGATGTATACAGTTTTGGGGTTCTTCTCTGCGAGATTTGCATCCGGGAGTTACCGGATCCTGACAGGCGTGATGAGCAAGTTGCCAGGGTGACAAACCGTGTGATTCAAGCTCTCATGCGAGGATGTCTGCAACAAGATCCTGAAGCAAGACCAAGTATGGAAGACATCATTGGTGAACTCGAACAACCAATGTAAGATTGGTTTTGAAAAGTCCTGCTCTTCATCTACACTTGCAAACGAAAAGAAAAGAAACGAAAACCTTCGATCTAAGATGGCCTGTGTAAACAGGCTTTTTTATGGCTTAGTGCTAAGATATTATAATTTCCAAGACCTGCGTTTTGAGACGCTGAAAGTTTCATCAGCCGCATTTAAATCGAACTTAGACTAGTCCAGATTGATAAAAGGCGTGTTGTTGCCGTTCCATGATCATTCCAATCAAGGGGATTTTTAGAAAAAAAAAGAACTAATCTTTAGTTAAAAAAGTGAAATTTTAGAAAACGGAAGTACTTTATCAATGACGCAGTGTTTTGGCATCAGAATTAAAACTGTTCCAAACTCTAAATTCCTTGCAAGCAAGGCCCGAAGAATATATTAAAAAGATATTAAGGCGAAGATTCTTTGTTCTGTTAATTCAGAAACATTGACTTTGATTCTCAATAAGTTGTAAAATGAGTGTGATTAATTTTATAGCTTTGCAATTTTTATGTAAAACAATTCTCGTTAAGTCATTGATATTATCGATTGGGGTGCAGCAGGACCTCGATGTTTACATAGGCGCTCACAATGGTAGAATTTAGTCGCATTCATACGGTTTTCACAATTATTTGTTGTGGAACTATCAGATGCACGTACAATTTCCCATAGGCAGGACGTTTTCAAAGCATTTCAAAATCAAGTAAAATTTCATTCCTTTCTAGGGTGTTTATACAGGTTTTTATAAATTTTTTGAAGCTTATTTTTGAAAATAACGCATTAGTGAGCCTTGGTGTTTCAACAGCGACCTGTTGCTAAACACAAACGACAGTCAGACCTACAACGAAACGCCGCGGGCTAAGTTACGAGACTTTGATATGATCGATTTGTAGCTTTTTTCAGTAATAAATATAATATTTAGTGTGGAAACCACATAATGGGTATGAATCGAAGCTTGTTGATAAATAAGGTCAAACAGTATATTACACGATAAGTAACCGGTGTGATGATTAACCCCTTGTCAATCGGCCATCAGACTGAATAGTGATTATGATGTGTCTGTGTTTTGACTGGGAGTTTGAAATGTTAAATCTGTCTATAAAATATCCTTGTAGCTGGTTTGTTGCGATCATGATCTTTCCACGGAAAGATCATGATCGCAACAAACGCAATAAACTTCAAAAACGCAAAACTTAGACCGTGTACACAGACTACTAGAAGAGACGCACGAGGTTCTGAATTACGATCTGAAGGAAACGTCACTAATATTTAACCTAGACAGTTATAATATTGTACACCAATTTTCACATTTTAGAGCACAAAGAAACGGTAGAAATAACCAACATTGTTCAAAGAATTGTGCGTTTAGACATTCGTAACCGCGAAGGAAATACATTATTGCATCTAGCGACGTGGCACAAAACGCCAGTTGATGAAAAACTATAGGAAATGCGTACAAGCTTCCCTTCGTTAAAACTATGAAGTTAATTTTACATGCTGGGTGCGATGTAAATGGCGTGAACTTTGCTGGTAATATTATCGATAGGGGTGTAGCAGGACTTCCATGTTTACGTAGTGTTTTACATTTGGCGTCGGTCCCTATTGCTGGAATTGGATTGTGATAACTTTTTGTTATTTACTCAAACAGCTAGTTTGAATTCCCACGCAGACGACTCAGGGAAAAGCAGTCATAAGAAAACTATCACGATTGCGGCTTAAAAGTCTGTACAAGTGAGTGTTATGCGTGACTCGCAACCATTAAGAAATAAAAAAGCTCATCGGTCTTAATACTGCGCGAATGATATTATCTCGAAAAGCTTTATAAACAGCTCTATCAAAATTAGTCGCGAGACAAGTGGCGGTCAAACGTAAGCGACAGTGATGTTTGCAACTCGCACGTAGCCTTGTAGTGTCGGAGCAATGACATCTAAAGATTTAAAGTCCGTGCTGATGTACAAATAGTTTAAATAGTACGGAGTAGATTCCGTTACATATGCTAAAATATTTTGCAATCCTCAGTGGCAATGTGTTCTCCATTTTCTCTAAGGATGAAGTAACCCAAAGTGGTTCCAGTATGGGAAGAGGAACAAGACTTGTTCCTGGAAGAGAGAAAGACCTAACTGACAATTTTAAAACGGAACCTATAGCGAAGGAAATATCAGGTAAGAGGATCCGGTTGAAGAACAAATTAGCTGTTAGGTAGCTGGTGCGATCTTGGTGCCAATTAATCCAATTTACGGCTCATCCACCGATATCGTTTACGCCTCACTCGCGGAAAATGACCAGCGAAAAGCGATAAAAACAACTGAGATTGAAGAAAATTTTAAAAGTGGGAATAGAAAATATATACTGAGATTTCCAGTAAGATATAACAAATGTTGTGGACTCAGCTCCTAAGTTTGGTAGTTTCGTTTTAATAGTCGCCCTAAAAAAAAAGACAATTTTAAGCTTTTATCACACCTTCACAAGAGCTCAAAAAACAACAACAACGATTTTCAATTTTTTTTTTATTTTAAAAAAAACGATATTCCACTTTTTTTAAAGGGCAATTGAGGGAGATGACACAGCAGTTGAGAAATGTCTGAGAGCAACTACGAGAGAAAGATAGACAACTGGAGGAAAGAAATGGACAAATAAGGGAGATGATCAACTACAAGAGAGAGATGGACAACTGAGGGAAAGGACAGAACAGTTGACAAATGCTCAAGGACAACTACAAGAGAGAGATGGACGATTGAGAGAGAAAGATGGACAAGTAAGGCAGATGAATCAGCAGTTGACAATTGTCCAAGGGCAACTACAAGAGAGAGATGGACGATTGAGAGAGAAGGATGGTCAAGTAAGGGAGATGAATCAGCAGTTGACAATTGTCCAAGGGCAACTACAAGAGAAAAATGAAGAAGTCTCTTCTTTGGAGGAGCGGCTGAGAGCAAGGGATTAGGAAGTGATTGAACTTGAGACATCTCTATCAACATCTCAACGAACCTTAACTGAACGTTCATGCCAACAGACACCTGACTGGGTGATTTCACGCGATCAAATTCAACTGACAGAAAACTGCCTCGGTAGTGGAGGCTGGGGAAAGGTTGTCGAAGGCAAGTATTGTGGCTGTACTGTTGCCATCAAACAGATTTACGGAGTTCTTCTTAAATCCTCCCCCTACTACAGGGAACTGTCTGAGCGAGAAATGAACACTGCCTCAAGATGCCACCATCCCTGCCTACTATAATTTATTGGAGCCACAAACGATGAAGAAAGTCCTTTGTTTGTGACGGAGCTCATGGAAACGAGTTTATGAAGATTGGTTGAGGAGCGACCTCTTTCTAGTAGTGAAACATCTGTCATTTCTTTGGATGTGGCTCGAGCATTAAACTACCTTCATCTAAAGAAACCACGCCCCATTATTCACCGGGATATCAGCAGTGCCAATGTGTTGCTGTGGCGACTAAACGACCAGTGGCGAGGCAAAGTATCGGATTATGGTGCCGCCAATTTTACGAAAGTGACCATGACAGCTTGTCCCGGTGCTGAAATTTACAGTGCGCCTGAAGCATTTACTGAACAGGAAAATTTAAAGGTATTTTTATTGCCTTGTTTGTAGTAAATTGTATCCATGAAAAGCTACCAAACTAAATCACCTGAGCTGTATTAACTGGTCCGATCTGTGAGCTTTAGAAAACTCGTCTTAAGCTCATATATTATACAGTCCAGACCGAAAGCGGCTATGGTTGACACAAAATAGAGCATCATGGTTCAGTCGTCCTGTTCCGTTTTGAATAAGAATGAATGGCTGACTCATCTGTCAACAGCATGTAATAATATAAAAACTGGAATGCCTGAACCGAAGAATTGAACCAAGAAAAGATTTGTAGCATCAAAAATGTATTTAATAGAGACGGCGCCAGGGATCAAATGATAGATAAGATGGGAGATACCCCTCCGGCATGGTAAACAAGTTTTTGGTCAAATGACTGGGGCCAAGAGAAGATGAGGTCATCCTCTCTTCCTGAAACTCATTGGACATAGACTTGGGTGGCAAATAAAATGAACTTTTTAGGTGATTCCTCAGAATTACATTGCGTGTCATTGCTCTGTAGCAAGCACGGTGACCTATCTCACTTTTTTCATTGTAGTGCTCGAAACAGAGATTAGTAGGGAACATTTGAGGAGAGTTTCGAAAAATCGTTCGACAGCTTTCCTTTCTGATGGAATCCCTGAGGAAGTGTGATCATTTTGATTTACCCTATTTATGTTAAGGTTGATGTGTACAGCTTTGGCAATCTACTCTGCGAGATGTGCACTGGGATACTGCCTGATCGAGATAGGCGCGAGGAACAAGTTGCCATGGTGACTGACCGCGTGTTTCGAACTCTCATTCGTCGATGTCTGCAAGAAGATCCTGGAGCGAGACCCAGTATGGACGAGATCATTAGTGAACTTGAAAGACTAGTTTAAGACAGGTTTGATACAATTTGCTCTAAAAACATTTTATTCAAATATTTTTACTGCAGGACAGATAGATTGAATGATGGCCCCTCATTTCTGCTTGTGAATAACACTAACGATAGATCGACTGTCAACGGTGACTTGCTGATCTTAGGCAAAGAAAGTGCAGCTTATCGTAAACATTGTGTTACTTTTCAACAGTTTTAGTTTTTCAAATTTGAAGTGTTAGCTAATGCGTACGGCATATTTTGTAGTTACACCTTTGTTCTGTACTAGATTTCTTCATTCGAGTCTCCTTATATACCTTCATCGCTCTGAGTCATAGCAAAGTTTGAAAAGTCCAGACTTTTATCAGTTTAAGTATTGCCAGCAGTAGGTAAAAATTGATATTGCATTGTATTTTATATTTAACAATTTGTGAAAGGGAGGTAAATTAACAATAGCACTAGGTTGTTCTCCACTAGGTAAACTACCTTTCCCTATTCCTTACCATCAGTAAACAGGCCAGGTGACAACACCGGGAGCTACGTTCCCTACTCTTTGCAATTAGTGCGTGGGTTCTTTAAAGTCCCCTGCTAACCAATGCAGAGAAGATGCAGGAGACGGGCCAACGGATTATTTGTCCTTATCCAAGAAGACTACGATATCTATCCATTTCTTGATATCATCGAAAGGTAGCACATTCTCCTCAGTTATTTTAAGACCTTGAGTACTGGTCCGGTGTGGGGTTCGAACCCTCGACTTCCCGCATGGCAGTCCGGCGCTCTACCACTTGAGCTAACTAGACTAAGGACGCTCAACATATTTTTACTTGGATGAATGTGTAATTTTTTCCCATTTAGCTATAGGCTGCTACCGGATCTTGATCTTAGTTAAAGCCGAATGTGATTTTATGTCCATGCCGGACGCAGAGCGATCACGACGGGGTGAACGTCTTCGGCAATATAAAATAATTAAGCTATAGAACGCACTTTTTATTGGTTTACCGACCTACTAACCCACCAGAGATGATAGGAGAACAAGAGGAGAGTTTCTAATTTGCATTCCACGGAGTGGGGACTGATTCATAAACTTTTCTCATGTTCTTCCCAACATCGCAAGTAGGTTATTATGCCGATAAACAGATGGAAAGTGCGGTATATTTCTTTTATATAATGCAGTTAAATTGTGACATGTATCTATGGGTTTACTGGTGCAATAAACGATGGGTTTTTGATTCATCAGGGAGCTCGTATTATCTCAGACATTTTATAAAATACATTACCCCTACGTTCAGTTTTGGTGTTTATTTTACATTGTAGGCATCATCTGTCTTCTCATTGTCTAAACGCCCACAGTTAATTCTGGGAAACAGCGCAACCTACAGATTATCTTCTAATCTGTACCTATAGATTAGTGAATAATCTGTAGGTTGAGCGCGCAATGCATGATTTCCGGTGGAGCAATGTCAAGTTCACGGACAGCGAATTCGCTTCATCGACCCAGCGAGAAATTGAGAGATTACTTGAAGATGAAGATTCGGAAAATACTCAAAGATGGACAGTTTTCTTCAATGATACTTTCTTTCGAAATGCATTGAACTTATCTCACTTTATTGTTTTATAAAACGGTGAAAATTTGTTTACCACACAGTTGTACATTTTTAAGTGTTCGAAATTAAACTGTGTTCGCTGCGACAATGCGTTTGGCGTTATTTTCTTTAAAACAATGAACAAGAAAACAATTATTGGATGTGGTTTTTGTGATATCCGGAATAATCAAGGTCTCGGTTAGTGTTATCAGCCGAAGGCGAAGGCTAAGGCTGATAACATTTACCTTGACCTTGACTATTCCGGATATCGCAAAAACCTCATCCAATAATTGTTTATTAATTACGAACATTCTTGGGAAATTCGGTGACACTAGGACTCTTCGTAAGCCATTCTAAGCGGATGTTTGGTGAAAACATAGTCTTGTAGGCTTTACTTATATCATTGGTGTAAGAAAAGGTGCGCAGATACAGAAAAATGCGCGCTCAAGTACTGACTGCACGTGGTTAGGGGTCGCATCGTCAGAGCGGATTATGACGGAGGCGAAAGTAAGCGTATAGTCGGTCGTTCCATTATTATAACAAATTTTTAGTTTAAAGACTTTCAGGGCTTTTCAGCAAAAAAAAAAAAAAAAAAGGAGTAATCTTTACTTCTAAACAGGTAGTTTTTCAGAAAACACAGGTAATTGTTAATTACGCAATGAGTTTAGCATCAAAATTAAAACTGTTCCAAACTCTAACTTCCTTGCAAGCAAGGCGAGAAGAATTGCTTAAGTGTTAAAGATGTTAATGTAGTAACACTGGTTTAATTCTCATTAAGGTGTTGAGTGAGTCTGATTATCATTTGTAGCTTTGCAATTTTTATGTTCAAGAATTTTTTGTTAACTTGTGGATATTATCGATAGGGGTGTAGCAGGACTTTTTTTTCAGTGCATTGCAGAAGGCATTGACGTGTTAGTTAACCAAGGTAGTCCTCCATCCCAACTTATAAAGCATCAGCGAAAAGTCAAGCGTAAAGTTTGACCTCGGTTTCTTCGCTATTCTAACGAAAACCGTGTTGCCTCGCTAAATGCAGAGCTCTTCCAACTCCCATTCTAGCTAATTTTCAATTCTCAGTAGTTCCGGTTTGTTTGAAGCGTTCGTATTTCTAAGTGTTTACAAGGTGTGTGTGTTTGACAGCCAAGAACAACTTCTATTAGTAGTTTAGCTGAGTCATTGTAAGTTATTTGCTAAAGGTGATTCAGCTATAATCATTATGGTTATGATTTAGTCATCGTCTTTATACAGTTTTCATAATTATTTGTCGTGGAAATATCAGATACACATAAAATTTGCCGCGTGCAAAGCATTTCTAATGCATTTCTTTACTTTAATCAATTTACAGCAAATAAATATATGTACATAGAAACATATAATTAAATAGCTGTTGGAAGACCTAGCAATAGGAATGAACTTCCCTAATGATAAAGGCGACCAGAAACTAAATATACAGTATGAAAACGAGAACATAAATAAAGTATTCATAATGACAGGCAGTATCATAAAACGAGTATAGTAAAATGCTACATGTAAAAACTTAGTGCTAACTAAAATTGAATAACAATTACATTAAGTCGCTGCTATCAATGGCAAGACAGTAGAGTCTTGGGTCATTTTTGAACATAGAAAGTGATTCCCTTCTCCTAATAGATATAGGTAAATTGTTCCAAAGACGAGCAACTCTGGGAAAGAAAGACGACTTAAATAATTCCGTTCTTGCATAGTTAGTTTTAAAAGTTAGTTCAGTGATCCTTAAATTATAGGGTTCATGCTCAGAATCATAAAACTGCAGATACTTGGAGATGTCGAGGTGGTAATAACTGTGCAGGCATTTGAATATAAAAAATTAACTCTAACTAGATACGCCTAGAAGATAGTGACATCAAACCAGTTGTATTGAAACGTTCTTTGTAAGAAATCCTATTCCCGACCATGAGCTTAGTCGCCCGACGTTGTACAGCCTCTACCATATCACTTAAATAAGTTTGATGTGGAGACCGCATTTGAGAGGCGTAATGAAGATGTGGTTTAACGAGGTGAACATACAGCTTTTTAATAACATCAACAATGGCACACAACCCACAAGATCTTCTTATTAAACGCAAAACCTTATTAGCTGTGTTGACTTTGTAAATAATATGATCATGCAAGGACAATTTATTGTTAAAAAAATAAAGTCAAACAGTATAATATTATAGTAAGTCGATAGCTAACAGTGTAATGTTTAACCTCATGTCAATCAGCCATCAAACTGATCAGTAATTATTAACGAATGTGTATGTGTTTTGACTAAAAGGTTAAAATAATAAATCTGTCTATCCACATAGCGAGACATTCCCTCGCGGTACACGATGCACAGTATATATCTCAAGCCTATAGGTTCGTCCATCTATACCATCATAAGATGATTTTCTAGGTTCGAAATCGAGACGTGCTTAGTTAACAAGATGTGTTTAAATGGCGTGATCATCTGTATTCTCAGTGGTTGCCAAGGTCATACAGAAATCATAATCTGTAGATTGGAAAGGAGTGCTTCTTCTTCATGAAAAAGCGAAGCTATATTAAGGATTTATTATCCTCGACTATATGCGGGCGAAATGAAATCTCATTTAAGTTTTGGATAACGCTTTCCTTCATTGGTCTCGAAATCAATCGGGCAATCTCCCTCCCTTCCCTACATGAAGAAATACATGTCAAACTTTTTCGGAAAGGAGAAATGTTAGGTTTCTCGCGGAGAGATTTTGATTGCGAAAAGATGGAATTCGCGCATATCACGAATGAAAATTTATGGAAACTGGTGTTTATTCTGACAGAAATAAAAAGGTTTATGAGATTATTTTCATCAGAAACCTTTTTTTTACTCGAAGGGGCTCGTAGTTCTTTTCTACATCTTAGACTGCACCAAACATCGGTAAAATGAACTTTGTCTTAACCGTACCGGCTGAAATCAAAGATCCTACTTATAGAGGTCTGAACTCAAAATTCTGTGCTTGCTGTATTGCTCACACAACTCAAATTGAGCGCAGCAGAATTCAGAGGTTCTACATTTGTTTTGTTTAAAATGGGTAATAAAGTATCCTTTCGTGGTGCAGTAACTACAGGTTATCAAGCCGCTCGTGATGACGGTTCTCATTTGCTTGATTCGCTAAAGGAGATGAACGCCGAATCAAGAAAAACCGCTCTGGAAACAAATATCAAAGATGGCGACTACCTTGCCACTCCTCTCATCATCGCCGCTCGAGATGGAAAGCTGGATTTAGTGAAAGTCCTTTTACGTTATGAAGCAAACATCGAGGCTCGTGGAAAGATTAAGTCTGAAGGAGAGATTACAAAGGGTTGTAAAGCTATGTGGATCGCTTCTGTTAAAAGGTCATCTTGATGTTGTGAGACTCTTGATCGAAAAAAAGGCCGACGTCGACGGCATAACATCGACAAATTCGACTCTCTTGAGAGCTGCCGCCTTCATCGGATGGCCTCATATTGTGCGCTGTTTGGTTGAGAATGGGGCCGCTGTAAATGCACGCACTAATTTCAATAGTACTCCTCTGATGCCTGCATGTTATTATGGTCACATGGAAGTCGTTTCTTTTCTTATTGAAAATGGCGCAAATGTACATCTACAAGACATTGATGGAAACACATGTCTTCACTATGCGGCGAAGAGGGAACACTTTCAGATAGTTGTTAAGCTGCTAGCTTTGGGAGCGAAACAAAAACACAATCTTAAAGGTCTAACACCTCTTCTCACATCCAGTAATGATTGTAAAACTGAAATGGTGAAGTATTTTATCAGCCGACCAGAATGTACAAAGGAACAGAGGATCGATGCTCTCGAACTTCTCGGTGCCACCATTGCTAATGATCCTGATGCTTATGACATTGAAAAAGCATTTAGTTTCATGAAGCGTGGAATGGAGGAGAGGTATGAAAACCCATCACTTCCATTGCCTAAAAAGAAAATGTAGCCCGTGGAAGCTTATCAAAATGGAAAAGAGAGTCAAACTCTTGTTGAACTTTCTCTACTAGAAGGCGATGATCATGCTATCCACCTGGAGAGACTTCTTATCAGAGAGAGAATCCTTGGAACTGGCAATACAGAATTAAGAGACCGGATAACATACCGGGGAGCTGTTTTAGCTGACTCTCAGGAGTAGGAGCCATGTATTGCTTTGTAGACACGAGCGATGGAAATAGCCATGAACTGCGATGTTTCAAAAACAAAAGAGCTTGAGTGCCCCACATATTTATTTGCAGAAATGGTGCAGAATGGACAGAATTTTAGTCCAAAAAGTATGGAGAACGTTTTCGAAAAACTGGTCGATGGAAATAGGAGACTGACAGAAGCCTTAAAGTCTGGAAAATTGCAAGAGGAGCACAAGAATGAGACACAACAAATATTGCTTTTTAACTCGTGAATTGCGCGCATGCACAAGAGCGAGTTTTAGATATGATATGATGAATGGCGCTCGCTCGCTCGCTCGACTGGTAGATTCCTGTAGACGTTTTTCTATCTTAGGCTTTTGAATGCATTTGATAGTTTTTGGCGAGTAATAAACAAACGAAATGGCGACCTTTGTTGCTAAGAATAGTGTTGGGGTGAAAAAAAAGCCAATGATAATCTTGAAAGAGTAAAAAAGTATATGTTTTTCATTTGTGAATTACTTAAAGTTTGCCCAGTCTCCGAATGCACTTTTATCTCTTGCAGCGTATATTTCATTTAGGGCGTCAATACTTCTATTTTTAAATGTATATATCCAGGAAAATGATTATTGTGTCCGAAAAAGAAAAAAAGAAAACAAAGAAAGGAAGTGAAGCAAAACGCAAAATTTGTTCGCGGGCTACGGATTTGAACCACCAACATCGCCATCCGGGAATTAAAATCTACCGCACTGCTTTGTACCGTAAGGCCACCAAAGCACATTGAGAAATCGAACGGAAGCTTTATCTATCTATAAATTTTACATTTAAAACGATGATATATTGGTAATTTCAACCGCGGGCTCAAACGAGTCGAGTCGCTCCTCGCCGATAGTCCGATATTGAGGTGTCGCTCGACAGCAGACCTCTCAAGTGTCACGATTTTGTCGTGAGACTCACGATTTTCAGTTCAATCTCACGGTCTCACGACCAGACAGACAAATCTCACGATAAATAGAGGCGCAGGCTGAAAGGATAAACTTTTTGTAAGATTTCATGTTTGGCTTGCTAGAGATGAGTTTTTTTGTACAAATTCTGTGCAAATCCATAACAAACCAAGCTGTTACGTTCTTCTTCCGTCTGTTCCCTGGAAACACCGTGAGTCGTCCATGACCATATATAGAACACCTGTTCCATGATAACCGGTCTTTCGTATTTTGACTCGACACGTTATCAAAATGGCGGTAATTGATGAACCTGATGAATATGTGTTGTTAAGGCCCACACATGTTTTAAGTAAATTATGAGCAGGACAAAAAACACTTTCTCTTAATTTAAGAACCTGTGTTTACTTGGTTTTGTCTGCCGGTCGACCAATCTCCAGATTTTTTCTGAAATCTCCAGATTTTTTTACATCAGTCTCCAGATTTTTGGTGTTTTGAGGTTGAGAGGTCTGCGACAGAGCTGAATAACGAAAAGCTACATCAGAAAGTATGCGGTCAACAACGCGGGCTCAAGTGTCCCAGCTCTAATTTTTAACGAAACTATCGGAAAATAATAAGGGCTGACTTTTAGAAGCGAGGAACTCTGTTTTCGCCGAAGGCACTTTCCTATTTCCAGAGGTTTTAAGGAGAATATTGACTTTTTAAAAATTTCAGGGGGGGTACCAAGCTTTTGGAGGTTGTTCTGTAAAAGAAAAGCAGTAAGGAAAACGACGCCTCGAAGCAACAGAATAGGAAATCAACCATGCGAACGACTCAAAGTCCGTGTTTCCGCGGCAAAACCTAACGCATGCGTATACGTTATTCAGCTCTGTCGTGTCGCTCACAGCCAACTGCTCGTAAACTGACTTGTTTGAGGCTTGTTTGGTATTCCTGGAGCTGTATCGACGCTGGGAAGTGGTTCACAAAAGGGAACTGCATCGAAAGAAGCTCAAGCATAAGTTCAATCAATCGATATGCTGTTTCTTCAATGGTGTAACTCGCACTGTGTATGCGTATGTTAGTGCACTGTTAAGTTTGTATGTTTCCAGATATACCTTGAATTAAGGATTTTTTCTTAAAAATGCGGACTGGAGTGAGGAACAAGAAGTTCGAAAGATGAGGATTGATATCACTCAAAATGGGTGTAATTATCAGTTCTCAAAACAAGTAATATAGACTGACAGTGAGTGACAAATACTGCCTAAAACTGATAGCAGAGTCCTTACCTCAAGGTGACTGAAGTTTCTCATAGTAAGACCTATTTTTTCAAAATGAGTAAGTAAAGATCTCAAAAGAGAGCACTTACTCCTCAAAGATTGTTAAATAATACATCATCCCTATGTCCTTGAGACAAGGATCCTAACTCCAGGAAGTGGTTCTTTCTATCAATATTTTGTGCATGTAACACAGGTTAGCCAGGCCATACTACAATATACTATAATTTTTAATGAGGATGCCAACGTCACAAAAGTGGTTTACAGGACTGTCCTCTTAAGTTAAATACTAATACAAAGATAAATTACAAGTAGCAACAAATAACTAAAGCTAAATCTAAGAACTAATTAAAAATACTAATCACAAAGTATTAACTAAAAGTAATACTAGCAAAGTCAATTAAAATTCAAAATTAAATTTAGACAGGCCACGTTTGAAGGCAGCCAGTGAGTTTGCATTTCTTAGTGAGATGTCTAAACCATTCCATATATCTGCGCTAAAGTTAACTAACGACCAATGACCCCATCTTCTTGTGGCACTGGATTTTCAAACGTCATTTCTCGATCTTGTGTTGTAACCATGAAAGTCACGATTAAATGTGACAGGAATAGTATTACATGAATGGTTGTTAATTAATAAATACATAAAGATGGCATGGTGTTCCTTTCTACGACGCAGTAATGGTTTCCAGCCAAGTCTCTTTGGGGCCTCAGTTGCGGAAAAATAGACAGGTAAGTCTAAAATGAGGCGAGCGGCCTTATTCTGCAACACTTGCAGCTCAGACATTAAGGACCCATTTCCGCGATCTCCCCAAATGATATCCCCATAGTCAAAAATGGGTAAAATGAAAGTGAAATGTTCAGCAGGCAACCGTGGACGATACTCCTACTCTTGTACGTTGGATCAGCGATGATCTGATCGGCCCAAAATAACTAATATGAAATATAAATATAGAGGCAAGACCGATACAGCGTAGATAAGTAAATTTTAAGACGGAGCACTATATTTCGGCTGGTCAAACCAGCCTTCTTCAGGTGCAGTGGGAATTAACAGAGAATTGGGGTGATGCTTCATAGACAGCTGTATAATGTAACAGCGGAAATATGTAAAACTAATTTGATTGACAATGAGATAACAATAAAAATAGAAATAGTGAGCAAAAATAGAAATGAAGTAAGGTAAATTGGATAAATAACTAGAAACTAATACATTTCTTCGCGAACGTTAAGGCCATCTCGATAAATAGTGTTGCCTCTTGAAATTAAAAAAGCTTCCCTGGCCTTGCGTATCTAGTCTCTCTTGGAAAACACTTTTTCGATACGCAAGGCCAGGGAAGCTTTTTTAATTTCAAGAGGCAACACTATTCATCCAGATGGCCTTAACGCTCGCGAAGAAATGTATTAGTTTCTAGTTATTTATCCAATTTACCTTACTTCATTTCTATTTTTGCTCACTATTTCTATTTTTATTGTTATCTCATTGTCAATCAAATTAGTTTTACATATTTCCGCTGTTACATCATACAGCTGTCTATGAAGCATCACCCCAATTCTCTGTTAATTCCCACTGCACCTGAAGAAGGCTGGTTTGGCCAGCCGAAATATAGTGCTCCGTCTTAAAATTTACTTATCTACGTTGTATCGGTCTTGCTTCTATATTTATATTTCGTAAAATGAAACTATTGAAAAACTTAATTCTAGCATTGAGGGGGAGGCAAGATTTAATACGCCTTAAAAGACCTAACTTTCTACTGACCTTACTACGAATATAATCAATGTGGTCAGTCCAGGAGAAGCGGTTATTAATCACAATGCCTAGGTAAGTAAAAGAGTCTACGTTATCGAGAGGGGTATCATCAGCCGAAATAACTATGGACTCAACTTTATTCCAGAGGGAACAACTACCGATAAGCAAAAATTTGGATTTTTCAACATTCAGAGTCAGTTGGTTTGCCCGAAGCCACCCACATATACGTTTTAAGTCAGCGTTAATCTTACTTTGTAAGTCTACAGTAGATTTGGAAGCGTGATATAAAACAGTGTCATCTGCATATAAAGTAACCTGACAGAATTGCAAAACATCAGGTAGATCATTCATGTAAATTATAAATAAAAGCGGCCCAATATAGAGCCTTGAGCAACGCCAATCGATACAGCGGCAGCTTTGGAACAAGCATAATCACAGCTAGTCATTTGTGTTCTGTTTGTTAAGAATGAAGTAAACCAGGCTTTTCCAGCATCATCAACACCGTAAGTTGAGAGCTTCTGGAGCAGTATTGAATGATTGACAGTGTCAAACGCTTTGGCGAGGTCTAGAAAAACAGCACCGGTCAGGCAACCATTGTCCATGGAGTGAAGGATCTGATCAGAAAGCTGAGTGGCGGCAGTAATAGTAGATGACTTCAATCTAAATCCAAACTGGTTGGGTGAAATTAAATTATTCTCAGTAAGATATGCATAAAACTGAGTATGTACTGCCTTCTCTAAAATATTGCTTACAGTCAGGAGAATGGAAATTGGCCTGTAATTAGAAATATTCTGTTTATCACCCTTTTTTAACAAGGGTATAACCTTTGCTGTTTTCCATATCGAAGGAAATGTTCTTGTTTGAAGGGATAAATTAAATAGGGCCGTAAGAGAAGGAGTGATAACGTCCACAGCATCTTTTAAAAGACGCGCGCTAATTTTGTCGAGACCAACGGCCTTAATAGTTTTCAATGAACTGATGGATCTTGAGACAAAATCTTCACTAATCGGTTGAAACGTAAAAGTCGAGAGGCAGGCCGTAGCTTTAGCTATGTACGGTTCGGAAACGATTTTTTCCGCAAGGGATTTACCCACGTTCACGAAATAAGAATGAAGAGTCGAGGCAATAGATTGAGCTGAGGTGAGAAGGACACCATCAGCTAACAAACTGGTAATCCTGGAGGAAGTTTTAGACGATGGGAGAGTTTGTTTTAGAGTTTTCCAGAAGTCTTTAGAGCTTTATTTACTGCCGTTAATTATTAGGTTAGTATAATAATCAGATTTGGCTTTCTTGATACTGTGGGTTACCTTGTTCCTCAATTCACGGTACAGACGCCAGTGAGTGTTGTCTTTATTCCCCTTGGCTTTTTTCAGATGGTGATCTCGCTTATTCATAAGAGCTATAATGCTAGAGTTTATCCAAGGAATAGAAAAGCCTCTAGCCCGGCTTGTTCTTATTGGAGCATGTATTGCGGCAACCTCTGAGAATAATTTGTTCCAGATGTCAATACAGTCATCGATATCTTCATGGTTATTTAAAGCCACATGCCAAGGTACTTGGCGGAGATCAGATACAAAGGAATCTCTGTTGTAATTTTTATACGAGCAAAATTGGATCGTTTTTGGTGGAACTCGGTTACTCAACAACAACTTTTAATCAGACATGATAAACCCAAATTGTGCTTTCTTTAAAATGTTTTACAATATTTTTAACTTAAGATACATGCACAGCACAAGTTTTATCTTGAAGCAAGACCTAAGTTACACCTCACTTCATTTGATATATATCAAATGTACAGCAAAGTGACATGGTTTTATACCTAACACCAATTCTTCAAGAAATGGCACAGCTACATGTTAACTTGATATGCTGAAATTATAACTATTCAATACAAATCTTCCTGCAGATTTACAAAATACTAAAATAAAAAGTATGTAGTGGCTTCATGACAAACACAAACTCCTCAAGGAATAGGTATAGTAGCCTTTCCTTTGAATCCTACTGAAGAGTACTCTTTCTCTTTGTCAAAAATCTTATTACAGATTTGCCTGTACCTAAATGTTCGTCGTAAAGGCTTTACACCTAGGACATATTCTTCAAGAAACTGATACAGCAGCTGTTCTTTTGAATCATATTGAAGATTAAAACAATAATAAGTTGACAGTGACAACAACAACATTGAGCTAACCGCCTCCCGGTTAGCTCAATGGATAGAGCACTCAATGGATTGTTGTGCAGGAGGTCGAGGGTTCGAGCCCCTGCTGGACCAACACTCAGGGTCTTAAAATAGATGGTTGGGTGTTATAGAGGGCCACTAGGGAGAATACTTTGAAAGTAATTGGTGTCACCCTCTTAAAATAAAGGTTATTATTATTGTTAATTCCTTTACAAGGATGAATATCCTTGCTGTTGTATGACTATAATTACTTCTGTCAACAAGTGGTTTACATTTAGTTTGAGATTCTTTACTCTAATTCAGTAATTTTTCGTATAATAATCACATGATTGTAAGTAAAAATTACAAATGGCAGCAGTTTATATTTCATGCTTATCCTTCTGAAAGTTATAAATTTACGATTTATAACTTATGACAACCACTTTGATTGCCATTTGAAATTAAAAATTTTTGTGAATTACATGCAACAAGGATATTCCTAGTGCTTTATATTTAGGGTAAAATAGGAACACTCAAAACTGTGGTCTTGTTTCATGAATCACGGATATTGAGTGTGTTAAAAGAAAAATTAATGTAAAAAAGTTTTTCAAATTATATTTAGTTATATTTCCTTGGGAATTTGACAAGCACAATTCCACAAATACTTCTGAAATTTTGGCAAGCATTTATCATAAATCTAGTTGGAAGAGGAACCTTTCTACATAGAATGAATACTTGCTAAAAGCAAGGATTTGAGATATTTATTCAACAGTGGAAATACCCTTAAAATGAGAATTCAAAGTAATAATTTTTAAAACAAGGAGTATAAATCTTATTTTTGATGATGGTATTCTCAAACTGAGGAACTTTTATTGGAGAGTATAAAATTCTTAAAAGCAGAAATCTTGATCCTTACTTTTCAAGGAATTGACTCTCAAATTAAGGAGTATCCACTGACTTACAATAAGAGTATCCACTGACTTACAATAGGAATTCCGAAAAGCATAAACTTTAGAGTGGTGGGAACATCCTTCTGCTTGTTTTCATCCTTTTGGTAATAATTATCTCAGAAGTGTGAAACAGTCTTCAAGCGTGGTACTCTGTTGCAACACAAGGATAGGCATAAACATAACAAGCTAATGCGCGGGTAGGCAGAGCTGCAACATAAACATGAGCACAAGGGCTCAGTCGATGTCACGTTAAATAGGGACATGGTTGGTATAAGCAGTATAGTGCTTGCTGATTACCTCATAGTCTTTCGCTTATGTTTATCCTTACGCTTATGCCAGCCAAGTCTTAACTAGACAGTGTAAGCATAAAAAGAAGGCAACGTTTTGATAATCTTATGCATATATGCTTATCCTTATGTCCGTGCGTTCCATCCAGCGCATAAGCTTATACATGCCTATCCCTATGCTTGCATCGCAAGTAAATAATGAGCTCAGTAATGGAACAATAGTTTTATGATAAACAAAACAGCACCCTTTTGAACTTTCATTCCACAAACCTTTACAGTAAAATCTGGAACAGTGATTGTCTTTCACTAAATCCTAATCAGGCCATATGTTCTGTCTTTGAGGCCTAATTTAGTTTCACATCATATTCCTCATAATGCTCATTTACCAGTCTAACGATTCATATGCCCTAGTATGGAAATCAAACACCCATTTCTATTGACGACACAAATTACATTGGCTTATCCAATTCACGAGTTGGCTCACAGAGCCTTTGATTTATGCTCTTTATCTTTTGACTATGTACAAAGAAGTTCAAGTTCCTCCAGAAATGAAAAATGGTAACATTATTAACTGTCTTCAAAGATTTCTATGTTCAGATCCTTGCTGTCAGTCTTAAACGACCTTGGAATGTAACCTGACTATGCATCTTTGTGTTTTACATTTGGCCTCGGTTCATATTGTTTGAATTGGATTGTGATAACGTTTTGTTACTTACACAACTAGCTAACTTGAATTTCCACGCAGACGACTCAGGGAAAAGCGGTAACAAGAAACCATATTACGGCTTAAAAGCCTGTACAAGTCAGTGCTAAGCACGACTTGCAATCATCAAGAAACCTTAAAAGCTCATCAGTCTTATTACTAAGCGAATGATATTATTTCGAAAAGCTTCATAAAAAACTCTATCAATATTAGTCGCGAGATAAGTGGTGGTCAAACATAAGCGACAGTCATGTTTGCAACTCCCACGTAGCCTTGTAGTGTCGGAGCAACGGCATTTAAAGGTTTAAAGACCGTGCTGATACACAAATCATTTAAATAGTGCGGAGTAAATTCCGTTACATATGCCAAAATGTTCTGCAATCCTCAAAGTGGCAGTATGTTCTCCATTTTCTCTAAGGATGAAGTAACTGGAAGTGGTTCTAGTAAGGGAGGAGAAGCAAGATTTGTTCCGGGAAGAGAGAAGGACCTAAATTACAATTTAGAAATGGAACCTACTGCGAAGAAAAAATCAGGTGAGAGGATTTAGTTGAGGATCAAACTAGCTGTTAGTTAGCTAGGGCGATCTTGGTGCAAATTAAATCCAAGTTGCGGTTCATCCATCATTTAGGCCAGACTCTCGGAAAATGACCAGATTTCTAGTTGGATGTAACAGCTGTTGTAGATTCTGCCCATAAGTTTGGCGGTCTTTCGATTTAACAGTCGCCCTGAGAAAAAAGACTATTTTAAGCTTTTATCACACCTTGTGAGACAGCAGAAAAAACAACGACTACGATTTTCCATTTTTTGGAAAAAAAAAAACAAAAAAACAAAACGATATTCCACCTTTTTTTTTCAAGGACAATTGAAGGAGATCACCTTTTTTGTCAAGGACAATTGAGGGAGATGACAAAGCAGTTGAAAAATGTCCGAGAGCAACTACGAGAGAACGATGGACAGCTGAAGGAAAGAAATGGACAATTAAGGGAGATGACTCAGCAATTAACAAATGTCTATGAGCAACTACAAGAAAGAGATGGACAAGCAGTTGACAATTGTCCGAGGGCAACTACGAGAGAAAAGTGAAGCACTCTCTTCTTTGGAGGAGCGACTAAGAGCAAGGGATCAGGAAGTGATTGAACTTGAGACATCTTTATCAACGACTCAACGAACGGCAACCAAACGTTCACGCCAACAGACACCTGACTGGGTGACTTCACGAGATCAAACTCATCTGACAGAAAAATGCCTTGGTAGTGGAGGTTGGGGAAATGTTGTCGAAGGCAAGTATTGTGGCTGCATTGTTGCCGTCAAAGGGATTTACGAAGATCTTTCGAAATCTTCCCCTTACTACAGGGAACTGTTTAAGCGAGAAATGAACATTGCTTCAAAATGCAGCCGTCCTTGCCCACTACAGTTTATTGGAGCCACAAACGATAAGGAAAGTCCTTTATTTGTGACAGAGCTCTTGGAAACGAGTCTATGAAAATTGGTTGAGGAGCGACCTCTTTCCAGAAGGAAAACGTTCGTTATTTCTCTGGATGTGGCTCGAGCATTAAACTATCTTCATCTAAAGAAACCACGCCTCATTATCCACCGTGACATCAGTAGTGCCTATGTTTTGCTGTGGCGACGAAGCGACCAATGGCAAGGCAAAGTATTGGATTATGGTGCTGCCAACTTTACGAAGGCGACTGTGACAGTTTGTCCTGGTGCTGAAATTTACAGTGCACCTGGAGCATTTCCTAAATATCAAAGTTTAAAGGTATTTTAATCGCCTTGATTGTAGTAAATTGCATCTCTAGAAAAAAAAACCGAGCTAAACTATCTGAGTTATATTTACTGGTCCGTTTCTCCACCCCTGAGCTTTAGAAAACTCATGGTAAGCTCGTATATTAGACAAACCAGACCGCAAGTTGCAATGTGTAACACACAAAAGAAGCGTCATAGCTCAGTCGTCCTGTTCCCTGCAAGTAAAAATGAATGTCCGACTCGTCTGTTATCAGCATCTTATGACATAGAACTGAAATCCGTGAACTGAAGAAATGACCAGAGAAAAGATTTTAAGCATCAAAAACGTCTTTGATGGAGATGGCGAAGGGCATCAAATGATAGATAAGATGGGAGAGGCCTATCCCGCATGGTAAACACTTTTCTGTCAACAACTTAAGGTTATGGAGGATGAGGTCATCCTCTCTTCCTGAAACACATTGGATATAGACTTCGGTGGCAAATAAAAAGAACTTATAAGGTGATTCCTCAGAATTGCATTGCGTGTCATTACGCTATATCAAGCACGGTGACCTATCTCTCTTTTTTATTGTAGTTCTCGAAATAGAGATTAGAAGGGGAACATTTTAGGAAAGTTTTGAAAAATCGTTCGACAATATTTCTTTCTGATGGAATCCCTGAGGAGATGTAACTATTTTTTTTACCCCACATGTGTTAAGGTTGATGTGTACAGCTTTGGCGTTCTACTCTGCGAGATGTGCATAGGGATACTGCCTGATCGAGAAAGGCGCGAGGAACAGGTTGCCATGGTGACAGACCGTATGGAAGAAATCATTAGTGAACTTGAAAGACTAGTTTAAGACAGGTTTGATACAATTTGCTCTACGAACATGTTAGTCAATTACTTTTACTGCGGTACAGATAGATTAAATGACTGATAGCCCCTCATTTCTGCTTGTGATCGACATGAATAGCATTGTCAAATAAAGTGCAGCTTATCTCAAACATAAAACTACTTTTCAACAGTTTAATCTCAAGTTTTCTTCGCACAGCGTATTTTGTAGTTACATCTTTGATCTTTACTGGATTTCTTCAATCGAGTCTCAATATAAACCTTCGTCGCTCTGAGTCACGGTAAATTTGTTAAAAGTCTAGATTTCTATCAATATAATTATTGCCAGTAGTAGATAACAATTCCCAAGGACGCTTAACATATTTTTGTTCAGATGAATATGTAACTTTGTCTCATTCAGCTATATGATGATATCGCATCTTAATCTTAGTTAATTCCGAATGTGGTTTTATGTCCATGCCGGCGTAGAAAGATCACGACAAAGTGAAAATCTTCGGGAATATAAAATAATGAAGCAATAGAACGCACTGTGTATTGGTTTACAGACTTACCAACCCACCAGGGATGATAACCAACCCACAGGGTAACCAACCCATGGTAACCAACCCACCAGGGTTGATAGGAGAACACGAGGAAAGTTTCTAGTTCGCAGTCTGGGGTGGGGGTGTGTGAGAGTGATTCACAAACTTTTCTCATGTTCTGCCAACTTCGCAAGTAGGTTATTATGCCGGTAAACAGATGGAAAGTGTGGTATATTTCTTTTATATAATTAAGTTAAACTGCGATATTTATTTTTCGTTTACTGGTGCAATAAACGATAGTACTTTAGCTGAGTCATCGTAAGTTCGTTGCCGCAGGGGGATTCAGGTATATATAAAATAGGTATTTTATTCAAGACACGTTTCTACTTCTACTCAGGCGCTTATATGGTAGAATTTAGTATTCATACGGTTTTACAATTAGTTGTTGTGGACATATCAGAGACACGTACAACTTGCCATGTGGAGGAAGTTTCCAAAGCATTTCAAAATCAAATAAAATTCCCTTCCAAGAGTGTTTATATATGTTTTTATACAGTTTTCGAAGCCTATTTTTGAAAATCACGCATTAGTGTGCCAGTATGGAGCTTCAACGGTGACCCGAGGCCTCCAACGAAACGACGCAGGCCAAGTTCAATTACGAGACTTTGATATGATCGATTTGTGACTTTTTTCTGATGTGTATTCAAAGTATAAAAGGGGCAGTAATAAGTTTGATATGCAATCTGGAAACCAAATACTGGGTATGAATTGAAGCTTGGTGATAATAAGGTAAATAGTATATCGTAAGACGATAGCTAACAGTGTAATGTTTTTTAAAACCTCCTGTCAATCAGCCATCAAACTGAATAGTGATTATTTGACAAATGCGCCTGGTTTGACTGGGAGGTGAAAATGTCAAATCTGTCTATACACCTAGCAATGCATTCCCTTAGCGCGATGCACGATGTATAAGATCTATCTCAAGCCCCTAGTTCTGTCCATTTAAACCGTTATAAGATGATTTCCTAGACTTGAAATCAAGACGCGCTCATTTCATTACAACTGTTTAAATGGCGTGATCACCTGTAATCTCAGTGGTTTCTAAGATCACGCATAAATCATAATCTATAGACTGGAAAGAACTGTTCCTAAATCTTCTGTCTCTGACTCTTGTGGATTTATAATCCTCGACCAAATAAGGACGAAATGAAATCTCATTCAAGATTTGCATAACGCTTTCCCATCTGTCTCCAGATCAGTTGGGTCCTCTCCCTCTCCTCCCTAAGATTATGAGTGCGAAAAGGTAGAATTCACGCGTATCACGAGTGATAATGTAAAGCAACTGAGTGTTTATTCTGACAGAAAATAAAAGGTTTATGAACATGATTTTCATCAGGAAACCTTTTTCTTTTAGATGAAACAACTTGTAGTTCTTTTCTACAACATAGACGGCACCAAACATGGGTAAAATGAACTGCATTTTCAACCGTGACAGCTCAAATAAAAAACCCTACTTATACAGATTTCTGACCTCAAAATTTTGTGTTTGTTCTTTTGCTCAAACAATCCAAATTGAGCGTAGCAAAGCTCAGAGGTTTTGCCTTTGTGTTGTTCGAAATGGGTAATAAAGTATTCGTAACTACAGCTTATCAAGCTGCTCGTACGATTCTGATTTGTTTGATTCGCTAAAGGAGATGAATGCCGAGTCAAGAAAAACCGCTCTGAAAACAAACATCAAAGATGGCGACGACTATGCGACTCCTCTCATCGTCGCTGCTCGTGATGGAAAGCTGGATTTTGTGAAGGTTCTTTAACTTTATGAGGCAAACATCGAGGCCCGTGGAAAGATTAAGATTAAAGGAGAAGTAGTAAACGGCTGCACGGCTTTGTGGACCGCTGCTGCTAAAGGTCATCTTGATGTTGTGAGACTCCGGATCGAACAAAACGCCGAAGTCGACGGCAGGACATCGACAAATTCGACTCCTTTGAGAGCTGCTGCCTTCGTTGGACACCTTGATATTGTGCGCTTTTTGGTTGAGAACGAGGCCGATGTAAATGCTCGCTATGATTTCAATAGTACTCTGATGATAGCATGGTACCGCGGTTACATGGATGTTGTTTCTTTTCTTGTGGAACATGGCTCAAATATACATCAGGAAGACAATGATGGAGATACATGTCTTCACTTGGCTGCGGAAGGGGGACACTTTCAGATAGTCGGTAAGCTGCTAGCTTTGGGAGCGAAATGAAAACACAATCTTAAAGGTATAACACCACTTCTCCAAGCCAGTAATGATTGTAAAAATGAAATGGTGGAGTATTTTATTACCCGACCAGAATGTACAAAGGAAGTGAGGATCAATGCTCTCAAGCTTCTCGGTGCCACCATTGCTAGTGATCCGGCTGATGCTTATGACAATGAGAAAGGATTTAGTCTCACAAAACGTGGAATTTAGGAGAGGTATGAGGACCCATCACGTCCATTGCCTGAAAAGAAAATGGAACCCGTGGAAGCTTATCAAAATAGAAGAGAGAGTCAAACTCTTCAGGAACTTTCTCTGCTAGAAGGCGATGACCATGCTATCCACTTAGAGGGACTTCTTATCAGAGAGAGAATCCTTGGACCGGACAATATAGGATTGAGATACCCGATAAGATACCGAGGAGCTGTTTCAGCTGAATCTAAGGAGTACGAGCCGTGTTTTGCTTTGTGGACACGAGCGATGGAAATAGCCATGAGCTGCGATGTTCCAAAGACATACGACCTTGAGAAGTTCACAGTTTTATTTGCAATTATGGTGTAGAATGGACAAAATTTGAGTCTAAAAAGTATCGAGAACGTTTTCGAAAAATTGGTCGATGTAAATAGCAGACTGACAGAAGTGTTAAACGTATATGTGCACGATCCTTCGCAGTAAAGCACTATTTAAGCAATAGTGAAAATCAGACCTGAAAAAAATTCAGGCCTGTACGGGATTCGAACCACTGACCTCTGCGATACTAGTGCAGCGCTCTACCAATTGAGCTAACAAGCCAACTGGGAGCAGGCCATCAAATTAATTCGACATAAACCCGTAGATGATATGTATTTCATATGTTTACATATGAAATACATATCATCTACGGAAATGCTATGAAACATCTATGAAATACATATGGAGAATACTGAGTTCATTTCTTCTTAGGATCTTGTGTTCATTATGTTTCATAACGCCTGGTTGCCTTTCTTCGGCTTTCTGTTACTTTAATGGTTTCTAAACTCATCTTTTATGCATGAAGCAATTCGTTATGATGCTGTAATAGACAAAAGAAGCATGACTGGGGGTGGCTTTCCAGCTACAGCAGGCCTTTGGATAAAGCTAGAGTGCGGACTTTATGGTGGTCGTCTTGTTTATCAAATGTACAGGCTTGTGATCACATGTATTCATATGTATTTCATATGTTTGTTGTTAGAAGTGTTAAAGTCTGGAAAATTGAAAGAGGAGAACAGGAATGAGACACCACATGAATTGCTTTTTAATGCTCTTTATCTTTTGATTACAGAAAAAAAAGCTCAAGTTCCTCCAGAAATGAAAGGTGGTCACATTATTAACTTTCTTCAAAGATTTCTGCGCTCAAATCCTCGTTCCCATCCTGATGGAAATACACCTTTTACACAGTTGGCTGTATGTCATAACACCCCAGTTCTCGTGGATAGCGAAGCGCAAATTGTGTCCAATTTTCCTTGTATTGAGACGATGAAGCTTATTTTACATTCAGGGTGTGATGTGAATGCCGTTAACACAGAAGGAAACACTCCCCTTTATTTAGCCGTGACTTTTGCATCAGTACCTGAACAAGAAGAAACGTTGAAAGAAATGGTAGAGTTACTGTTAGATCGTGGCGCGGATACAAAGCTTGTAAACAAGAGTGGTCAAACAGCAATAGACTGCTGCAAGACTGACGAGGCACGAGGGATCTTGTCCGAGAAAAAAGGAGGGTGTGCCATGAACATCCATGCCAGAAAGGTAAGAAAGGCTTGATTTTAACGCTTTATGTATTTCCTTAAATCATCACAGTGAGCATTCTTGCGAAATGGGAGAATACTGAGTCCATTTCTTCTTAGGATCTTGTGTTCGTTATGTTTCATAACGCCTGGTTGCCTTTCTTCGGCTTTCTGTTACTTTAATGGTTTCTAAACTCATCTTTTATGTATGAAGCAATTCGTTGTGATGCTGTGATAGACAAAAGAAGCATGACTGGGGGTGGCTTTCCAGCTACAGCAGGCCTTTGGATAAAGCTAGAGTGCGGACTTTATGGTGGTCGTCTTGTTTATCAAATGTACAGACTTGTGATCACCCGTATGATTAATGCCTGTACACGAATAGAAAGTTAGAGGTTATAAGTTATAAGCAATATTTATACAGGCAGGGCCAATTCAGCTAAGACCTGTGAACTAACCCACCCATCCCACCCCAGGGGAGGACAATCTCGTGCGTGGGAAATTAACGTCTTCTACCCCTAACCCTACAGGAGACGGGACCTCCATTTATTCGTCCCCATCCGAGAACACTAGAATATCTAACCATTACTTGATGTTAAAGAAAGGTAGCATTTTCTTCTCAATTATTTAAAGACCTTGCGTGTTGGTCCGGCCGGGAATCGAACCCTCGACCTCCCGCACAACAGTCCAGCGCTCTATCCACTGGGCTAGCCGGGAGGCGGCTAAGCTATTTTAAAACTAAATTAAGTTTAAACAGCAAACCGAAAATAGTAATTACTGACTGTCGATAATTCGGAAGGAATTGTGACAGTAAGAGCACACTAATCCCCAATTACAACTGTAACGATTTTGGTGGGTCCTTTCCTATTTTTGTAGTGTGACTCACTTTTTAGTAAAAGCTTATTTTATGATAGAATAGAAAAGATGTCAATTTAGAGCTCGGTAAAGAAAGAGAGAAAGATGTTTTTCTTCTTGTCATTCGAGACCCCATGTGGAATCGAACCTCTGACCTTCGGATTCCACGCTCTGATTCCGTACTCCGCTGCTCCGCCGTATGCAGGACGCGTGTCATTTACATGAACTTCGTAATGGGCCTTGCTCCCTCCGCTAAGCCGGAGTCTTTGTGGCTCAGTGGTTGAGCATTGGAGCGAAAAATATTAAGATCTGAGGTTTGATTCCTTGTCCCACGTTCGTGAGAAGACGAACAAAATTCTACTCTTTGCGATGGCCAATTCACTCTATAAACTCAGTTGATAAAACCAAAACTACAGATGTTTTTAATTCGTTTTGTAAGCAAACCCAATTTACATACATAAATTGCCTAGGTTGCTATGTGTTTTCTATTTTTTCTAAGGGTGAAGAAGCTGGAAGTGTAGCTGCTGAGGGAAGAAGAGCAAGATTTGTTTCTACGACAGAAAAAGGCGTAAATGACAATATTAAAGAGGGAACTGCGCGGAAGGAAATGTCTGGTAAGAGGATCTTATTGAGGAACTAATTTGTCAAGAAAAATAGTTATAAGAAAGAGTCACTTGGGGCTCCGTAATGAGCTTTTAGGTAACACTGTTAGGTCATGTGGGAGATCTGAGTATCTTTCACATGGGTAGCAGGCTGTGTGCCAAGTAATTAATACAATGTGGCGATTTTCCCATTGTCTAAGATCGGGAAACGAAAAGCTAATAGCGAAAAACAAACAAGAAAAAAAAACATCAAAAAACGGGTCAACATGTTTTTTTTAAAATGTGAAAACAAAGCCAGGCCATGAGCATAAGAAATGAAAGAACAAGAAATGACACTTAATGCCCGATTTAGGCCTAAAAACTGAGTTCTTAGACCCAAGCACCGCACCAGGCGCATAAAGAATATCTAGTGAGAAAGCGGATACTTTAAGTATAAAATGAAAAAAAGAAAAAAAGGGAAAGGGTACAGCGATTCCCTTCGAAGTATAACAGCTACAGTGGATTCAGCACCTTTGTTTGAACGTGTCTTGATATAACACTTACCTTGAGAGAAAGATGAGGACTTTTTAGCTTTCGGTTGACGCTCTTTAAGACAAAAAGCGGAGACGCGTTGTCTTATTTTCATAATCAAAGGACAACTGAGGGAGTTGACACAGCAACTGGAAAACATTCAAGAGCAACTAAGAAAGAGAGATAGACAATTAGGAGACAGAGATGGACAACTGAGGGAGATGACACAGCAGTTGACAAATGCCCAGAGGCAGCTACAAGAAAGAGAGGAACAACTAAGAGACAGAGGTGGACAAGTACGAGAGAGAGAGATGGACAACTTAGAGAGAGAGATGATCAAGTTAGCGAGATGACAAAGCAGTTGACAACTGTTCGCGGCCAACTACTGGAAAAAATTGGAGAAGTTACCTCTTTGGGAAAACTGCTGAAGGCCGGACAACACGAAATAGATGAATTGGAGATGTCTCTTTCAGCAGCTCAAAGAGCGTTAAATTAACGTTCACACCATCAGACTCCTGATTGGGTCATTTCACGCGATCAGATTCAGCTGACCGGCAAATGCCTCGGTAAAGGAGGCTGGAGAGGTGTTGTCGAAGGCAAATACTGTGGCTGTGCTGTCGCCGTCAAACAGATGTACAAGTTGATACTTTCTGATCACAACCGCAGACTGTTTGAGCGAGGGATGAGTATTGCCGCTAGATGCCGTCATGCTTGTTTGCTGCAGTTCGTTGGAGCAACAAATGATGAAGGAAGTCCTTTGTTCGTGACAGAGCTCATGGAGTCAAGTTTTCGAGTATTGTTAGAACAGCGACCTCTTTCCAATACTGAAGTGTCTGTTATTTCTCTGGATGTGGCTCGAGCATTAAACTACCTTCACCTAAAGAAACCATCCCCCATCATTTACCGCGACATTAGCAGTGCTAATGTGTTGCTATGGCGGGAAGCTGACCAATGGTCAGGCAAAATGTCGGATTATGGCACGGCTAGTGTTGTGCAGCAGACCATGACAGTTGGTCCTGGTGCTATGATATACGGTGCATCCGAAGCACATACTTAACATCAAACTGTCATGGTATGTCTGAAGTTTGGAGTTATGTTTTTTAATTGTCTACTTGTGTTTGCAGTAAGGTATATCTATGGTAAGATATTGAATAAATCTGTGAAGGGCTCGAGACCAGAAATCTCGTCTGATCTCTGTCCATAGTCGAACCCTTTTTACTTGGTAAACCGGTGAGGTGCTTAACGTGATATCAGTCTGTTGGGAAGTTGCGGCAGGACGGATCATGAAAAAGTTAACTTCAACCAGCAGAGAGGAGTGGAGCTTATTTATCCACCTTCAGTCAGTGTACATCACGCAGAATGTCTATTGTTCTTGAGGCATTTACCTGCAATGTAACATTAGCGGCGAAGCGTACACTACTGTTTGGTTTTTATTGGTTTGTTTGAATAGCAACTTTTGCATAGCAATAAGACAACATTTCTGTGACGTAAACAGAATGCAAAATAAGGGGAAAAACAAGGAGGAATAGATATTTAAAGGTATAGTTTTATAAACTAGCAAGCATGCATGTTCATGCATGTTAAATTTTTATTGTTAACCTCTTTTCGAGCTCAGGGTGATGTTTACAGTTTTGGAGTTCTCCTCTGTGAGATTTGCATCCGGGAGTTACCGGATCCTGACAGGCGTGACGAGCAAGTTGCTAGGGTGACAAACCGTGTGATTCGAGCTCTCACTCGAGGATGCCTGCAGCAAGATGCTGAAGCAAGACGAAGTATGGAAGACATCATTGGTGAGCTCGAACAACCAATGTAAAATTGGTTTTGAAAAGTTCTGCTGTTTATCTTTACTTGCGAAAAGAAAAGAAAACACAGAAACCTTCCATCTAAAATGGCCTTCGTAAACTAGCTTTTTCATGGCCAGTGATAAGATGATATAACTTCTAAGACCTATGTTTGAGATGTTGAACCTTTCGTCAGCCGAACTTGATTAAATCGAAATAGGACTAGCCCAGATTGACAAAAGTAGGCGTATTGTTGCCGTTCCATGACCATCACAATTTTTGAGTTCAAAGACTTTCAGAGCTTTTCAGCCAAAAAAGAGAAATCATGAATCTTTAGTTAAAACAGGTAATTTTCAGAAAACACAAGTAATTATTAACTAGTACGCAATGAGTTTGGCACATGATAAGTGCGGCATTAGAATTAAAACTGTTCCAAAGTCAAAATTCCTTGTAATCTATGCGAGATAAATAGCTTACGTGTTCAAGATATTGTGTTACATGAAATAGGGATATTTAAAGCTTCTTAAAAGTATACCCGTGTTGACTTAAGTTAGGGACTCCTCGTTATGATGACCTAATAACACTGGTTTTGACCCAGTTGTCATTTATAACTCTGCGACTTGTATGTCCAGCAGCTCTTTGTTAAGTTGTTGATATTATCGATAAGGGTGTAATTGAACTTTTTCTTAGTGCAATACAGAAGGCGTTAACGTGTTAGGTAGCTAAGGAAGCTTTCCATCCCAAATTTTAACAAGAATGAATGAAAAGACGAACGTCAAGTGCTACCTCGTGTCTTCACTAATCTATTGAAAACCGAGCTATACACTTGGCCCTGTCTCGTTAAATTTAGAGATCCGCGGTAAAACGATCCTTTCTATATTACACTAAATTCCATATCTCATTTTTGTCGGCTTGTGGGAAGTGTCCGTGCTTTCAAGTGTGACTGATTGCCGCGACCATCTGCCATTGTAGCTTTGAAGTTTGGGTCACCGTTGGCTCGTTGCCAAAGGTGATTCAAGTATAAGTAAAGATGGTTTTAGTTTTTCAAACCTATTTTTGAACATCTCACACATGAGCCTCAGCGCCTCAATGTCGATCTGTTACTTGACACGGACTCAGGTCTCCATCGAAGCTCCCTAACAAAGAGATTTCGATGTGATCTATCGGTGGTTTTTTTTATGAAGTGTATTTCATGCCCAAGTGCGATGTGTGGACCAGTTACAACATACAGTCTTCCATGCAAATACAGGGTATGAATTCTAGCGTGGTTAGGAATCGAGATATGTCAAACAGTAGAGTAATATGATAGATAACAGTGTGATGATTAAGTCCGGTCAATCAGCTAATCAAGCTGAATAGTGATCATTTAGCAAAATAGTCTGTGTTTTGACTGGGAGATTAAAGGATCAAATATGTCTATCGATCTGTATAGCAGTACATTCCCTCGGTGCATCGTCCTAACCTAAGTCTTTGGTTTTGTCGATCTTAACCGGCTTAGGATGGTAAGTAAGTTAATAAAACCTGAAAAGTATTAAATCCTAGCAGCTTGAGGGGTCGAAGTCAAGGTTCGCTGCCTTAGTACTTGTTGTATGTGGCGATGGACAAAACACTAACCCCAGTCCACGGACTCGTCCGATGGACTGGGAATGAGCTAGCGTAAATTGGACTTACCCTTCAAAGTCCTATTGCAAATGACTTCTATTAAAAGCACTACTATTTATATTCTTACATTGCATTATCATTTTCTCAAATCGATGCAAGAAATTTCTCAAATAAATAGTCAAACCTCAACCAATTTCAGTCGGCACGGGAAACAGCAATATCGTTTTATCAGTCTACTCAGTCTCCGTGTCTTAATTTATGTGTCCACTCCAATGATGTACTGAGTGTGTTGCACCTGCTTCAATTCTGCTTCGAGATTCAATATTTACGCTCGCTTATCTAAAGCGTTAGCGGTGTGCCGGATTATGCATCATGTTGTGTTGTTCTGGTTCGCTCTCAATCCCCCCGCTGCTGTATGTAAAATAATGTATTGTTTTTCTGAGAAAAATCTCTGATGTACACGATAAAGAAGTTCTGAGGCGCGAAACAATGAATGTTGTTTCGAAAGGAAGAGGCGAAAGGCATATCGTTGATAATATGTCACGGTCGTTCATGGCCTCTCATCGAATTTCAAAATCATGCAGCAGAACACCTTTCAACTTATCTTTCGATCAGCTGGCCCATCTTCCTCCCCTCCCTTAAAACAGTAAATACGTCGTCAAACTCCTCACTTTCTTGGAAAAAGGAGGTTGTTTGCTCTTGAGAGGAGAGATTTTAATTGCCAAATGGTAAATTTATGCATATTACGAATGATAATGTAACACAACAGGATGTAAATTGAGCCAAAAAAATTAAGGTTTATGCATATTATTCGCATCAGAAAACCTTTTTTGAAATGAAATAAGAAGTCCCACTTCGCTAAAATAAAGAGTGAACGAAAATCGGCGAAAATGGAAAAATCTAACAGAAACGGCGAACTGATCTGGTTTATTCTCCCCGTGACTAGTAGAATTAAAAAAAGTATTATGCTGGCGATGATTGTTTTGTTTTGTTTTTAATTAAAAAAACACTGAATTAACATTCAAGCGTCCTGTTTTTAAGGTAAAGCGAAAGAGAATCTTAAGGTTTCGCGTTTGTTTTATGTAAAATGGGTAATACGACAACCGTTAGTGCTGAAGCAGACAATGCTGGTTCATCCGCTAATGACGGTTGGCCTGATATGAGTGATTTTTTACAGACGATGAACCGCGACAAAAGAAAAACCGCTTTAGAAACGAAAATCAAAGATGGCGACGACTTTGCCACTCCTCTTATCATCGCTGCTAGTAATGGACAACTACGTTTGGTGAAGGTTCTTTTACGCTCTGAAGCAAACATCGAGGCACGTGGAACGGTGAATATTGGTGAGGAAGTTTTGGAGGGTTGTACACCTTTGTTGGCGGCTGCTGCTAAAGGTCATCTTGACGTTGTAAGACTCTTGATCAAACAAAACGCGAAAGTCGACAGCGGAGCTTCACTGAGAATTGCTACCTTCGACGGGTGCCTTGTTACTGTGAGTCGTTCGGTTGAGAACGGAGCATATAAGGATGTTTGCACAACGCACAACTAATACTCCTCTGATGATTGCAAGCTACAAGGGCCACCTAGATGTTGTTTCCTATCTTGTCGAACGTGGCGCAAATACAGAGCTGCAGGACAACAATGGAGACACATGTCTTCACTTTGCCGCGAGGTGGGGAAATGTCGAGGTAGTTGGCAAGCTGCTCGCCTTAGGAGCGAAACAGAAGAGGAATCTTAAAGGTCTAACGCCACTTCTCGAAACCAGTACCGATTGCAAAGTTGAAATGGTGGAGCATTTCATCATCCAACCAGAATGTACGAAGGAACAGAGGATCGATGCTCTTGAACTTCTGGGTGCCACCATTGCTAATGATCGTGCTACTCACAACATTGAAAAAGCATTTGGTTACATGGAGCGTGGAATGAAAATGAGGTACGAAGACCACGCTCATCCATTGCTTAAAATGGAAACGAAACCAGTGAAGGCTTATCAAAATAGAAGAGAAAGTCAAACTCTTGAGGAACTTGACCTGTTAAAAGGTGATGATCATGCCGTCCGAATGGAGGGACTTTTAATCCGAGAGAGAATCCTTGGGACTGAAAATACAATGCTGCTAGATAACATCAGATACAGTGGATCCGTGTTTGCAGAGTCTCAGCAGTTTGAGGTTTGTATTGGTTTATGGATACGAGGAATGGAGTTAGCCATTAACGGAGATATTCCAGTGGCAGAAGATGTCGGTAAATGTACAAATTTGTTTGTAGAAATGGTACAAGGAGGTCACCCACTAGGATCCAAAATCATAGAAGAGGTCATTGAAAAACTAGTCGATGCAAATGAAAAACTATTTGATGCAAATGAAAAACTGTCAGGGAAGTTACGATCTGGAAAATCGCAAAAGAGCCATGAAAAAGAGGAACAAGAAACATTGCTTTTTTATGCTCTCGATCTGTTGATGATATACATCAAAGTTAAAGATCCCCTGGAAATGAAAAATTCCGCCATAACCATCTGTCTCCAGAGATTTCTACGTTTAAACCCACGCACCCGTGATGGGAATACACTTCTGCACTTGGCTGTGCGGCAAGCAACTCCCTCTGTTGCGCTCATCAAAGTAATTTTACTTGGGGGTTCTGATGTGAATGTCGTGAACGAAGAGGGAAATACACCTCTTCATTTTGCTGTGACTCTCAAACCGGAACCTGAAGAAATGGAGACGTTAAAGGAGATTTTGGAATTGTTTTTAGTTAATGGCGCATTCACAAAGCTTGTAAACACCAATTATCTCTCAGCTATGGACTGCTGTGAGACTATGGAAGCCCGCATGATTCTGCTCGGGAAAAGTAGACAGAATGCCATGGAAGTCAATGCCAATGTAAGAAAGTTTTAAGTACTAATTAGCTTACTGGTAAATATTTCTTCATGAAAACAGAGGCGGCATAGCTAATGTAAAAAATCTTAAAAGCTCGTTATTTTGTGTTTATCAAATGATGTTATCTTAAAAGCTTTATTTCCAGAGCAGTTTGTCATTTTAGGGAATCATGAAATGGGGAGCTGGTAGAGTGTGGGGTAGAACAGTTTTACCGCGGCGAAACTCGGATGGTCAAACATACAATGATTGTTAAAAAACGCTCGCAGCATTTTTGTGCGACGAATCATCGACATGTAAGGGTTTTAAGACGGCTGATACAGCAATATATTAATCAGTATGGGGTACAGTCCATTACATGCACTGAAATGCTTTCTATTTTCTTTAAGGATGAAGTAACTGGAAGTGATGTTACTAAAGAAAGAGGAGGAAAATCTGTTTTTGTTACAGAGAGAACCCTGCGTGAGAACTCTGAAATAGAATCTTCAGCAAAGGAAATATCAGGTAAAACGATTTGATTAAGAAACACATTTTCAAAGAAAATAATTGTATGCAAGGTTAATAGGTTTCGGTGCTGAACGGCTAGGTAACGAAGGAGAGGGTACTTTTTAAACTGGTAACAGGCTGGGTATCCAAAATAGTCCAAAGTGCCGGTGTCCTAGCGAATTCAATTCCGCTAGCGGATATGGACCCCCCGATCCAAACCCACCAGCAGATTTAGACCCCTCGATCCAAATCCGGCCGCCGGCGGACTTGGACCTCCCTCCGCGGATTTGGACCCCAAACAAAACTGAATGGAAGCATCATCCTTTACGTTCCCGAGCGAAAGCGGTGAGGGCTAAGACCTGGGGTTAGGTTTTAGGATTGGGGTTAAGGTTGAGGTTGCTAAGGGTTAGGGTTATATGATACAAGCCATACTTAAAAAGAAAGTTTGGTAGGGGGTCGAAATCTACAAAGGGGGATTTAAATCTGATTTGGGCAGGGGGTGCAAATGTGGTAGGGGACTATGACAGGGGGCTCAAATTTGTAGGAGGTTGAAATCCGCTGTTATATCGGCGTTTGATCTCAAAAACGAAAAGTTAAAACGAAAATTTAAAAGCCAAAAGAGTGAACTAGAGAGTGAAAAACAAAAGTAACCAAAAGATAACAATAGGAGAAAGAGCGGATACCTGGAGTCTAAAATAATAAAAAAAGGGATTTAACTTCTAAGTGGATTTAGCTCCTAAGTTTGAAGGTATTTTGATAGAATACTTATCCCGAGAGAAATGGGGATATTTTAAGCTTTTTGTTGACGCTTTGTGCGACAAAAAGGTGTCAAATGCGTTGTATTATTTTTGTAATCTAAGGAAAATTGAGGGAGGTGACACAGGAACTGGAAAACGTTCAAAACCAACTAAGAAAAAAGGAGAGACAACTAAGAAAGAGAGGTGGAGAACTTATGGAGAAGATGCAGCTGCTGACACTTCTCCAAGAGGGGCTTAAAGAAAGAGATGGGCAACTAACAGAAAGTCATGGACGACTGAGGAAGATGGGAAAGGACTTGACATATGTCCGGAGGAAGCTACAAGAAAAAAATGAAGAAGTTAGTCATTTAGGAGGACGGCTGACGGCGAAACAGCACGAAATAGACCAATTGGAGGCGTCTTGTTCAGAATTTCAGAGGGCATTACATTTGGAACGTTCACGCCATCAGAACCCTGATTGGGTCATTTCACGCGATCAGATTCAGCTGACCGACAAATGCCTTGGTAAGGGTGGCTGGGGAACAGTTGTCGAAGGCAAGTACTGCGGCTGTGCTGTAGCCGTCAAACAGATGCATGACGCGATCCTTTCTGACTATAACCGCGGATTGTTTAAGCGAGAGATGAACATTGCCGCCAGATGTCGCCATCCTTGTTTGTTACAGTTCATTGGAGCAACAAACGATGAAGGAAATCCTTTGTTCGTAACAGAGCTCATGAAATCAAGTTTGCGAGCATTGTTAAAGCAGCGATCTCTCCAGTCAGCTGAAGTGTTTGTTATTTCTCTGGATGTGGCTCGAGCATTAAACTACCTTCATGAAAAGAGACCATCCCCCATCATTCACCGTGATATTAGCAGTGCCAATGTGTTGCTGTGGCGAGAAGATGACCAATGGCGAGGCAAAGTGTCAGATTATGGCACGGCTAATTTCAAGGAAGACAGCATGACGGCTTGTCCTGGTTCTAGGATATACAGTGCTCCCGAAGCACTTACTGAGACTCAAACTGTGAAAGTATGTGTACGTTTGTATATTGGAGTCATATTTCTCATTTATTTATTTGTGGTTATAGTAAAGTATATAAAAGATAAGAAGCTAAATCAATTTGTCAAGTGGCAGGTACAAAGACCTTTAGATCTTTAAATGCAATTTAACCCTTTTCCTGTCGTGCTCTTTAGGTATAATCAACTCTATGGGAACTCGTGGCAAAACAAGCCAAAACCAAGGGTTATAAGAAAGAGTTAACTCAAACTTCCAAAGAGTAGACGAGCCCATATATCTTCTCTTTCGAATGCCCCACTACAGAGGTCATGGAGCTACACGGAGCTCTCTGTTTGGGTCAGCAATGAGACAATATTCCTATGTGGCGCAATAGATTATAGACAATTGAAATAAATCCCAAACTAGCCAGGACACTCATGTCAAACTTGAACCTTTTGCGGGCACTGATAATGAGCTCACATGTAATGTAAATTTTTTTAAATTTTTCTCAACTGTTTATTTTTTGAGCATAGCTTGATGTGTACAGTTTTGGGGTTCTTCTCTGTGAGATTTGTATCCGGGAACAACCAGAACCTGAAAGGCGTAGCGAGCAAGTTGCCATGGTGAATAACAGAGAACTCCAAGCTCTGATCCGGAGATGCCTGAGTCGAACTCCTGAAAAGAGACCAAGTATGGAAGACATCATTGGATACCTGGAGCAACGAATGCTCAATTGGTTTTGACAAGTTCTGCTCTTATATACACGCTTGCACTCGAAAAGAAAAGCAACACGTACACCTTGGCCTCTTTAAAAGGGCTTTTTTATGGCACAAATGCTAAAATGATACCTAATCTCATTTTTCAGTAATTGCAGATTTTAGTTGGACAGAAGTGTTCGCGCCTTTAAGTATGTGTATCTGATCGCCGCAACCATCTCCCAATAGCTTTTTTAGGTTGGGTCGCCGTCAGTCCGTTGCAGAAGTTGTTTCAGGTATAGATAGGGAAGAGGTATTAAGACTAGTAGCATTTTTTGCGACTACTCAGCGGCTCTTAGTGGTAGAATTGACGCACAGTCTTCATGCAGTTTTCATATCTTTTGGAAATGTCAAATGCAAGTATAATTTGGCATGTGGAAGACTTTTAAAAAGCATCTGAAGTGCCAGTAAAAAGTGAAATTCCTTCTGAAATAGCGGACAGGAAACTTGTTTTTCTACATAATCTGGATATATCAACAAAGTTGAAGTGGTAAATTGGCCACCGTAACGATCAAAAAAGCTGACGTTTCGAGCTTTAGCCCTTCGTCGGAGCGAATAGAGGAATTGTGGGTTGTGTGTGCTTTTAAAAGCACGAAAGATTTTTCTACACCTTGAGCCTAGACGGCAAATCGTGACTGAATACGAACGACTTCGGATTTTGTAATGCAGGTCTGTAACAAAGCACCTTAGCAACGATAATTTGATATGATCGATTAGCAATTTTTTTCTGAATTGCATTCCACATGTAAAGTGTAAACTAAGTATAATATGCAGTTGGTAGACCCACACTGGGTATGAATTCTAGCGTGATGATCACGGTATATAATATGATATGCGGGTGTGAGAAAATAATAATCAATATCCTATTGATTAACCATAAGAGTGAATGATGTAGCTAATGTTTCTTTTTTTTACTGGGATTGATTCTGGCCTTTCGATCGTTGTTAGAGGTTATGAAAAGACCTGAGACTACTGTTTGATTAACATGTAATGTCAGTATTAGGATCATATGTTATACTATTGTGTGCATTCAAATTAGATAAATCGTCTATAAGTAGCAAATACATTGTTGGCTTAATAATGCACAGCAGTAATATTCCACGATGGAAATTATTAAATTTTCAAGCCAGAAGAAACTTCGAAGACTGTTTGGCGTTTTTTTTTTATGTTTAAGGTGGACGGCCGGGCCCCCGATGAAGGGAGGTGCCGTGCCCGCCGACCTACATGTCTAAGGCCAACCCATGGCAGGCGTGCAATGCCTTAGGGATGGGGTCCACCAGAAACGAGGGTCACCAGACGCCAAACTCGCTGGGGAATCGAACCCCACCTCACCTAAAAATTACACACTCACTCCAAGGAAGAACGCACTCACAATAATAATAGCAGACCAAAACGATAATAATAGCCCCTAGCCAGCCAAGGGGTGGCACTGGAAAAAACCAAAACGATAATCATAGCCCCTATCCAGACAAGGGGAGGCACCAGAAAAAACCAAACAATAATCATAGCCCCTAGCCAGCCAAGGGGAGGCACAACAAAAACCAAAACAGCTAAAAAGCAAACCGGAGGGAGTCACCATGCACGGATGCAATGACACCACGGGCACACCACTGCCGATAAAACACACGACGACGCCTGTTAGACTTGCACCGCCTGAAGGAGACTGGTAGGTAGGACTTCAGGCGGGCCTTGATGGATGCAATCACCGCCACGGCGCTAGGACGAATGTCACGAAACCGGAAATCATTTCGACATAGCCAGATACAAAACTTAGAGACATTGAGAAGATAGACAAAAACACGCGGAACAGAAACAAGGTCACCAGAGTTAAAGCCAAAAAGGACATGACGAAGAGTGATGACAGGACACATAGGAGAGAAACAAAATAGCAAAGACTGCACCCACGTGAGAACACTCTGAGCAAGTGGACAAAAAAAGAACAGATGCTCGAGCGACTCGACCCGGGGCCCACAAAAACAAGAGAGGGGAATAGACAAACCAAACGAGGAAAGACGCCGGGCGGTGTACAGGACGCCGTGAGAAATCTTCCAATTCAGATCGATAACACGGCGATCAAGATGAAAGAAAGATAAGGCGCGCCACGTGGCAGGCCAGTCGAGATTGGGATAGATGAACATAAACTTCAGAACACAATGAGGCTGGACCATGTTCTCAGAGAGAAGATACAGGTAACAAGACTTGGCAGACATTGTCAAGACAGGAGAACAGACAAGAGGACACGAAGAACCATAAACCAGAGAGTTTTTGGACGTGGCGAAAGCCCCATCGAGCTTACGCCACGCCAATACCAGAGCTTGATAGAAGGGTGGCAAGACCCTAGGGTCAAAACTAAAAGGACGAGAAAACACAACGAAAGGAGAGACACCAAACAAGGAATTAAACCAAAAAGACATGAGAGTGACCCAACTGGAAGGAGAAGAGACAAATCTCCTCACCCATTGGCCCAGGAGGGCCCTCACCTTAGACTGAACGTCCACCACAGAGAAACCCCCAAAAAAGGGGGATTGAACAACGGCAGAGCGAGAGACGAGCTCCCGCTTGCCAGACCAAAAGAAGGAAAAAACCAGACGAGAGAGCACCACCTCCACCCAGGCCGGCATGTGGATAAGAGAGGCCACATACCAGACCCGGGAGAGGGCAAGAGCATTAATAACGAGGGCCTTGCCACGAAAAGACAGAACACGAGCACGCCAAGACTTGAGAACATGGTCCACCGCATTGATGCGAGGGCGCCAGTTGTCTTCCTCAAGGTTACCAGGGCCAATGAAAACCCCCAGCACCTTGAGCTTGACAGGAGACCAGTCAAAAGGAACTGGGGGGTCGGTGCGACCTCGCCATCCACCCAACCAGAGACCCTTAGATTTGGAGAGGTTAATCCTCGATCCAGAAGCTAGTTCATAACACCTATATATGTCAAGAGCAGCCGAGATGCCTTCATCCGAGGTAAGTATGAGAGATGTGTCATCCGCGTACTGAGAGATGGGAGACAGCGGAGGACAACCTGGGAGAGACAGACCCTTGATACGGGGGTCTGCACGAATGCTACACGCAAGGACCTCCAAAACAAGAACATACAAGAGTGGAGATAATGGACACCCCTGCCGAACACCACGAGAAAGACCAAAGAAGGGAGTCAAGTAACCATTAACATTTACAGCACTTTGCACACGAGTATAAAATAAGTCAATCCACGCGACAAAAGACGGACCAAAACCCATGGCGACCAGAGTGGACCGCATAAAACCCCAATCCACCCGGTCGAAGGCCTTTTCTTGGTCAAGAGATAGGATTGCGACAGGGGTGCCAGAGGACTCAGCATAGCTGACAACATCTCTCAGTAACGCGACATTCTCACCAATGAAGCGGCCAGGGACCCCACACGTCTGATCGCGGTTAACGACGAGATGTATCACGCGGAGAAGACGCCCGGCCATGGTCCGCGACGCTAACTTATAGTCCACATTTAGGAGAGATATGGGGCGCCAGTTCTTGGGATCAAGACGATCCCCCTTCTTGAATGACAGAGTAATGACACCTCTGCGCTGAGAGAGAGAAAGAGAGCCAGAAGAAAAACACTCATTAAGGACAGCCACAAGATCAGCACCAACCACATCCCAAAAGCGGAGATAGAACTCCATAGGGAGCCCATCTAGGCCTGGCGTCTTGTTGCGAGCCATACCCTTGAGAGCGTCAAAGACCTCAGATAGTGTGAGTAGGCCCTCGCAACTATTGGACTGATCCTGAGGAAGAAACGAGGACAGATTACCGAGAAGGGAAGATTGGACATGAGAGTCTGTAGGCGAAGCAGTATATAGACCAGAATAGAAGGAACCAAGAGAAGCACAGAGAGCAGCAGAAGAAGAAACAATTGAGCCATCAGGCTCTCTCAGCGCAGAGATGCGACGGTCGGCAGAACGTTTTTTCTCTAAACGAAAAAAATAACGCGAGGAAGTCTCACCTTCCTCAACCCATTTGACTCGCGCCCGAACCTGGGCCCCCTTCGCCACATGAGAGTCTAGGCGAGCAAGCTCAGAGAGAGCCGACCGCAGGGGATCCACACAAGAAGTAACCCCAAATCGACTTTCTCCTGGAGATGTTGAACAAGGCGCACCAAGGCGTCTCTACATGCAGATGTCTTACGAGCCCTACTGGCACAAAAACGGATGGTCAGCCCCTTAATCCGGCTTTTCCCCCTATCCCACCATTTAGCGAGAGAGGGAAAGCGAGGGACAGCAAGACGCCAAGCGGACCATTCCTCCCGGACAAGTTGACAATAATCGTGATCTTCCAAAATTGAGGTGTTGAGCTTCCAGATGCCAAGGCCAGGTGGGACGACGTCAGGAACAGACACAGAGAAACACAAGCCACGATGATCCGAGAATGGACAGACATCCACAGAAACAGAGGACACCGATGGGACCCATGCAAAAGGAATCCCAAACATGTCAATACGCGACGCCAAACTCCCGTCCCACCTGGTCCAGGTGAACCCCGGAGAAGAGGGGTGGAGGTAACGCCAGATGTCAGTGACGCAACACGCATCAAAAAGATGACTCAGCGAGGAGGAATTATCCCTAGATACAGTGGCAGGAACTGGACCACGTCGGTCTCGAGCCCGGTCAAAGACGGAGTTAAAATCGCCAGCAAGGACCGTAGGTATTGAAGGGTCAATCTTCGAATGCAGGCCATCAAAGAACTGATCCCGTGCAGGGTTGCAATTGGGGGCATAGAGACAAACCACCGTAAAGACCTTTTCATGAAAAGAGAATTCACATTGCAAATAGCGACCGTCAGCAGACCAAGAATTAAGAAGAGAGATACAAGGACGATAGAGCACGACGCAACCACAGGAATGGACAGAACCCGGAGCTAACACAGAAGAGACACCAGACAAAGAAAACCACAAAGAACATTCAGCCCGAGTAACACAGTGCGTTTCTTGAAGGAAGACAACGTCAACATTCACAGGGAGAGATCGCAACCACTGCACGAGACCAATCCTTTTAGACTGGTCCCGGATACCATTACAATTTAACGTAAGGATGGAAAGAGCCATCACAAAGCATGAAAGAAACATCATGACTTTTTCTTAGCCGCACGACTTGCATTAACCCTAGTAGCAGCCGAAGGGCCCACAGGCAATTGAGGAGTGCCCGGGGTCCTCTTAGCTGGACGGCGCCTAGGAGTCGAGGAGGTAGAGGGCCTTTTGCGTTGGCCAGAGGCCGGTGACATATTCACATCCTGAGAGTCAACAATGGAACCCCAGTCCTGAGGCTCATCTACATTAGGTAAGGTACTATTTTCACTATTTGCATTAGGTTCATTTGCAATTTAATTAACTAAGATAACTTCCCCATTGCCAGCGCTGGCCTTATCGTTAATTATATCACTACTTGTATTGTTAACTATTTCACTACTTGTATCATTAATTATTTCATTATTTGTACTACTTAGGATATCACCATTGCTCAAAATACTCTGAACAACCGACGAGGTGACACTAGCAACCTCATCCAACTGACTGAAGTGCTCGTCATACAATTTAACACCAGACTCCGAGGAGTCTATATCACTAGAGGGAACACTAGCCCCTTGACCAGACACAACTACAATTGGGTCATCAACATCCTCATTTAAATAACTTTGAGAATCAAGTGGGCCCTGCGAGGCAGGAGGAAAGACATCACCACACTCCATCGCAGTGTCCACAGGCTCGGGAGGGGTGGGGTCAGCAACGTTAACATCCGAAGCAGAGTGGGCAGAAACTTCATCAACTGAACCAGCTGGAGGAGGGGGAATAACAACAGCCGCGTCCAAAGGTTGTACCGCCTCATCACCAGGAGCTGCCACACTTGGGACAGTAGGAGCTAAGGCCTTGTTCCAGGCGTCGGGGCAAGTCCGAGCGAAATGACCTTCTTTGTGACACCTTAAACACCTGCCTCTATCAGGGCATGCTGCAGACTTGTGTCCAATCGCTCTACAAATATCACAGCGGAGGGGCTGGCAACGGTACCAAACTTTACATCTAACCCCCTTGATTGACACAAACCGGGGGATTTCGTTAGTTCGCACCATCGATACAATTATTGAACCAGTGGAGACATCGGGCAAGCCCGGCCAAACCTGGTGCCTAACGCTTTTAACTACCCCATAACCTGACAGAGCGGTAGCCACCGCATCATTTGGCCACTCATAAGGGTACCAAGAAACCACAATATTAGTGAACTGGGGGGGAGGGGGGGGAGGCTCTATGACTGAGCACTTAACCCCATTGAGGACAACTGAACCCTGTTCTTCGAAAAACAATTTAGCCACGCCCTCCGTAAAAGTGACCCTGGCTACACGGCCAGGACATTCTTGAATGGAAACTACTTTATGTTGCGATTCCACTGCAAAATAGGCATTGATGTACTTAACCACCTCAGATTGTAACGTTCCAGCGGGGAAACCAGTACACCGAATGTCAATGGTCTTCTCCAAAGGCGGAGCCATGGAGAAAAAAAGAAAAAAAAAGAAAAAAAGGGAGCAAAAGGGCAAAGCCCAAAAAGCCCCAAACGGCTGACCCACCAAGTTCGGACCCAACTAAAAAAACAAACAATTGGATGGGTGACGAACAGCGAAAAAAGAAAAAGAAAACTGCAAAGCTTTCCCTCCCGGCAGGTACTCACAAGTGCAGAAAAGGCAAAAACGACAAGATACTTACAATTGTCCTGACCAAAATGACCACCTGCCAGAAGAGCAAAACCACCAACAAGAAAAATCCCGCGTCATGTGGCGTATGATCAAGATAGAAATCAATCGTAGTAGAATGCCTTTCAACTTATCTTTGAGTCTCTTCCTTCCCTCCCCGAAAGAAAAGATACGCTTCAGACTTCCTGTTTTTCCCCGAGAGGATGAATGATAGACAACTTGTGGAAATTTAGTATCACAAATTTCATGTGTGATCATGCATGCCAAGAAAAACAGCGTCACGCCATTAGGTGTTCGTTGTTACTGAGATTAAAACATTCAGGAAAATATTCTTATTCAAGGTCCTTTACTCGGATTAGGCATGAACAACTTTTTTCTAAAATGAAAGGAATGAAACTTCGGCTTCAGTCCACTGATCTAATCAGTATTACCAAGTTTGGTGGTTGTGTTTACAAGGCTTTTCTAGGAGACGTATTTTCTTTGAACGAAACCTTGGAGGAGAAGGAAACTCCGCTTAAGTGAAGCGAAAAATGGGTAACAAACAATCCACAATACAAACAGTTTATGAAGCTGCTCGTGACGGTTCTTCTGATCTGACTGATCTTTTAAAGCGGCTGAATGGGTGACCCTAAAAGCCAGAACGACGGAATGCTGGAATGCTAGAAAGACGGAATGACGGAATGACGGAACGACGGAATATGACCCCAAATCCTAAAACCCAGAACGACGGAATAGGACCCCAAATCTTAAAACCAGAAACGACGGAATATGACCCCAAATCCTAAAAACCCGGAACGGATGTCAGGACATGTTGACAAAGATGATAACGCACGAGATTAAAACTAAGTGTTGATTTTTTTCCATTACTTAGTGTTATGAATAATTATGAACCATTATACATGAAAGGTAGCTGCGTTGTAAACCTGTTTATTTATCTTTTGTTCTGCTAAATTTTCCATGAATTTTAGTCGCTGCATAGGAAGTCGCACAGTAAAGGAAAAAAAATCAAAACCTAGTTTTAGCACGAACCCATTACCCGGAGCCTCCATCTTCCATACTGACCCTTTGAGCCAACCTTGTCCCGTATCTTTCTGTTTTTAGAAGCACCTCCCGCGGCGGTTTTTATAATAAAGGCTAAAAGTTTCTAAAGAGACTGTGGTGCTGCGTCGGTGGGGGTAACAATGTAATTTGGTAATATCAACTCAGTTGAAACATGTAAATTGGCCACCGTAACGAGTAAAAGCTGACGTTTGGACCGTTAGCGCTTTGTCAGAGTGAATGGAGGAATTGAGGGTTGTATGTGGGTATATATGTAGAAGGGGAGGTACGCCATTGGTAGGAGCATGGCAACGGGAAAAACACGAATAATTTTGTGGAATGAAAAGCGTTCGTTGATACCCGTGGAATTAAGAGTGCCGATTTGAAAGATCAACTTTTGTTCAAGAGTTTTGCGGCTTTCCGTGTTGCCTAAATGTAAGGAAAGACCGCAGATTACCATATGTTGTTGGGAATAATTAGGTAAATTAAAGTGTTTGGCGACTGTTTTCATGCGACCTTGTCATTCCTTTTTATGTCGCGAAGGTGCTCTCGGAATCGGTCACCTAGTCGTCTTCCTGTTTCGCTGATGTATAATTTTTTGCAATAAGTTTAAGTTATGCAACAGATTACGTTGTGGCAGGTACACGCGAAGTGTTCGGTGATCTTAATGGATCGCTTGGGTCCCGATATTTTCTCAGCGTTATGAACGAAGGGACAAGTTTTGCATTGTGCGCGAGCGCATTTAAAAGTGCCGAGTTGGTCATTAGTATAGTAGCCAATCATAAGAGAGCTGTCGTCTCTATTGTGTTACATCTCTATTGTGTCACTTGCAGGCTTCCCGAAATTATCTCAATAATGGCGGAAAGGGCGGAAATATTAAAGAAGCCCCGCAGATATCTCAGTTCTAAAAATAAAAAGATAGGGGACAGGGTTGACTCATGGGTACAACTGAGATGGAGGCTCCGGGTAATGGGCTCCTGGTTTTAGTCACGTGCGTTATGGTCTTTGTCAACATGTCCCAACATCCGTTGCGGATTTTAGGACTTGGGGTCATATTCCATCGTTCCATCATTCCGTCATTCTGGCATTCTAGCACTCCGTCGTTCCGGCTCTTAGGGTCACCCGGCTGATTTTTGAAGAATGGAAAACCGCTATGGATACGAAGACCAAAGATGGCGACGAGAATGCAACTCCTCTCATAATTGCCTCTCGAAATGGAAACCTGGACTGTGTAAAGATTCTTTTAAGTTTCGAAGCGGACATCGAAGCTCGAGGTACTGTGAAAGCCAACACCGACGAAGCCGTCGAAGATTGCTCTCCTTCGTGGGTCGCTGCTGCTACCGGTCATGTTGTGAAACTGTTAATCGATCACAAAGAGGAGGTCAACGGCAGAAATGCAACAAATTCGACTCCTTTGAGAGTTGCTGCGTACGATGGACGTCTTGATATTGTGAGTTATGTAGTTGAGAACGGAGCTGATGTAAATAGCAGAGATGAATTTGAGAGTACTCCTTTAATGATAACATGTTACAAAGGTCACATGGATGTTGCTTCCTATCTTATCTTACATGGCGCAAATCAACATTTGAAAGACAAGATTGGGGACACATGTCTTCACTATGCTGAAGAAAAGGGTCACATTGAAGTTGTTGGCAGGCTTCTCTCCCTTGGAGTAAAAGAGGAACAAAATCATAAATGTTTGACCCCGCTCCTAGTAGCCAGCAGTAAATGAAGACATGAAGTGGTCGAGTGTTTCATCAACCGACCCGAATGTATAAAGGAACGAAGAATTGACGCTCTTGAACTTCTCGGTGCTTCTATTGGTAACGATCCTAATTCCTTTGACACTGAAAACGCATTTAGTTTCATGAAAAGTGGGATGGAGGAGAGGCACAAAGACCTGTCACGTCCACCGCTTAAAGAGAGAATGGAGCTTATGGAAGTTTATGAAAATAGAAGAGAGAGTCAAACTCTAGAGGAATTTTCTCTCATAAAAGGTGATGGTCATGCTATCCACATCGAGGGACTCTTAATCAAAGAGAGAATCCTTGGAACTGACTTTGCAGCACTTGTGAACGATATCAGAGCTTATGGAGGTTTTCTGGCTGACTCCAAGCAATACGGACGTTGTATTGGTTTCTAATACAGATGACATCGACATCCGCTTTGACGATCACCATCTTAAGGAAGTTAGCACAGTTAAGTACTTGGGTATCCGCATTGATAGTACACTCACATGAATGCAACATCAGGATTATCTATGCAAAAACATATATCCAAAGCTTCGCCTGCTTGACAGACTCTCTCTTTTTCTATCTATAGAAGTGTGATTAAAGATCTACAAGCAGACCCTACTACCTATCCTTGATTATGGCTCTATCGTGCGGCTTGACTGCCCAAAAGCAATGGCGGATAGGTTGGAGAGACTACAGGATCAAGCTCTTCGTACAATACTTAAGGCAGACAGAAGAATTTGTTCCCAAGTGATGCGTGAGACGTGTGGTATACTGTCGTTAAGAAACCGTAGGCGATTTCTTCGCTTTCAATTTATTTTTAACATTGTGTACAACTACAAATGTCCCGAACATTTGGTTTCTTATTTGCCAAAACGCTCGAGCCTTCGAACTAGAACACTGAGAGATGAACACCTATTAAATCTTCCACACGAAAAAACCGCAATTGGACAAAGTACTTTCAAGTTTTCTGCTGCAAAGGACTGGAACAGCCTTCCTCTACACCTAAGGAAAATTAGTGACTATAAATTATTTAAATCAAATATCTATAATCTCTTATTGCAATGTGATAAGCGTAAGCGCGATCATCATTGTTCTGTTTAGTAGAATCTAATTTGTTATTCTTTTTCTTTTTCTTTTTTTTTAACATAGTTTTAACATTGTTATATCGTATATGTATGTATACATATATCGCAAGTCGTTAGTGGAACTCTCAGGCCAACAAAGGTACACCGCGCCAGGAGGATCAATAAAGATTCGCAGTCCAAACCTCAGAGCAAACACGAACGTAGAAAGTTTAAAAATTGCGAGGATGAACAACTTCTGACGTAAAAAATATAAAAAATTTTAATAAAAAACGTTTCGGTCAGAGACCTTCTTCAGTTATTTGCAACTTTTGAAATAAAAAAAGAGCATTAAATAAGATCGAAGTGCTAATGATTACGTAATTACAGATAACGACTAATGAGCTGGTGCTAATAAAAAGATAACAAAAATCCTAATTACAAAGAAAGCAATGGACAAAATACAAGAAACAAACCCTAAAAACTAAGAGATAAGAATACGAAATATGTTAATATGAGTGGCGTAATCAATTGAAAAGAAGCAATGCGGCAAGCATTGCTTCTTTTCAATTGATTACGAAAAGGGAAGGCCCACTTTTAACTATAACTGTAAAGCGCAACAAAATCCCAAAACAAGGCCTTTGGAGCCTTGAACGATACGTATGATGCACGATACGTATGATGCACGATACGTACGATACATACGTATGATTTTCGCTATTGCATAAGTAGCGCTCTCTACTGCGAGGATCGTGCAGCATACGTATCTAATACCGCAGTTCAAAATATACGAACTTCATATATTCATTGTATCTGATTTATCATCACGGGTTTATTACGAATCAACTTAACGGTCTGCTCCCAGTTGGCTTGTTATCTCAATTGGTAGAGCGCTGCACTAGTATCGCAGAGGTCAGTGGTTCGAATCCCGTACAGGTCTGATTTTCGCTATTGCATAAATAGCGCTCTCTACTGCGAGGATCGTGCATCATACGTATCTAATGCCGCAGTTCAAAATATACGAACTTCATATATTCATTGTAATTGATAATTATGTTAGATAGACTAAATGTATTAAAACAGCAATAAGGATACTAAATATATGTTCTAAAAAAAAAAAAACCGGTTGTATAAAACCGTTCAAGCCTTAAAGGCATTGAAGGTAATAAAACTATAACGAAACCTGTTCGTCTTAAAAACTGGCTTAAACTTCCATATATTTCTCAGGTTAAAGGTACATGTGTTGCGAGTAGGAAGAAGTTCATGGAGCTTGTTCTGTTCATTCTGTAAAACATTCTTAAATAGTTTAGCAACTAATTTCTGGCGGTGATCTGAAAGTTTAGTCAAGCCTGATTCAGCCAAGGCCTCACTATATGAGCAAAGAGGAAAAATAATGCGCGTAGCCCGCTTTTGTATTTCTTCAAGTTCGTTGGAAAGGTACACGGGGAGGCCGTCATGGAAGACAGGACATGCATACTCTGCTAAAGACTTGCATACTAGGATAAAAACACGAACGCAGGAAACGGCAAAACAACTAAACTACAAATAAACCGACGAAATGAAACCAAGAAAGGTAAAAACACGTCCTTACCGATTGTCCTCTCTGTACGCCTGAGTGGTTAGATACGCAAGATCCAAAAACTTCGCAACAAACGCAATAAACTTCAAAAACGCAAAACTTAGACCGTGTACACAGACTACTAGAAGAGACGCACGAGGTTCTAAAATACGATCTGAAGGAAACGTCACTAATATTTAACCCAGACAGTTATAATATTGTACACCAATTTTCACGTTTCAGAGAGCAAAGAAACGGTAGGAATAGCCAACATTGTTCAAAGAATTGTGCGTTTAGACATTCGTAACCGCGAGGGAAATACATTATTGCATCTAGCGACGTGGCAGAAAACGCCAGTTGATGAAAAAACTATAGGAAATGCGTACAAGCTTCTCTGCGTTAAAACCATGAGGTTAATTTTACATGCTGGGTGCGATGTAAATGGCGTGAACTTTGCTGGTAATATTATCGATAGGGGTGTAGCAGGACTTCCATGTTTACATAGTGTTTTACATTTGGCGTCGGTCCCTATTGTTGGAATTGGATTGTGATAACGTTTTGTTATTTACTCAAGCAGCTAATTTGAGTTCCCACGCAGACGACTTAGGGTAAAGCAGTCATAAGAAAACTATCATGATTGCGGCTTAAAAGCCTGTACAAGTCAGTGTTATGCATAACTCGCAACCATTAAGAAATAAAAGACCTCATCGGTCTTAATACTGCGAGAATGATATTATCTCGAAAAGCTTCATAAACAACTCTATCAATATTAGTCGCGAGACAAGTTGCGGTGAAACAGAAGCGACAGTGATGTTTGCAACTCGCACGTAGCCTTGTAGTGTCGGAGCAATGACATCTAAAGATTTAAAGTCCGTGCTGATGTACAAGTAGTTTAAATAGTACGGAGTAAATTCCGTTACATATGCTAAAATATTTTGCAATCCTCAAAGTGGCTATGTGTTCTCCATTTTCTCTAAGGATGAAGTAACTCAAAGTGGTTCCAGTATGGGAAGAGAAACAAGATTTGTTCCTGGAAGAAAGGAAGACCGAACTGAAAATTTTAAAACGGAACCTTTAGCGAAGGAAATATCAGGTAAGAGGATCCAGTTGAAGATCAAATTAGCTGTTAGGTAGCTGGTGCGATCTTGGTGCCAATTAATCCCATTTACGGCTCATCCACCGATATCGTTTACGCCGCACTCGCGGAAAATGACCAGCGAAAAGCGATAATAACAACTGAGATTGAAGAAAATTTAAAAAGTGGGAATAGAAAATATATACTGGGATTTCCAGTAAGATATAACAACTGCTGTGGATTCAGCTTCTAAGTTTGGTAGTTTCGATTTAATAGTCGCCCTGAAAAAAAAGGCAATTTTAAGCTTTTATCACACCTTCACAAGAGCTGAAAAAACAACAACGATTTTCAATTTTTTTTATTTTAAAAAAACGATATTCGACTTTTTTTTAAGGGCAATTGAGGGAGATGACACAGCAGTTGAAAAATGTCCGAGAGCAACTACGAGAGAAAGATAGACAACTGAACGAAAGAAATGGACAAATAAGGGAGATGATCCAGCTATTAACGAATGTCCATGATGAAGATAGAGATGGACAACTGAGGGAAGGACAGAACGGTTGACAAACATTCAAGGACAACTACAAGAGAGAGATGGACGATTGAGAAAGAAGGATGGACAAGTAAGGCAGATGAATCAGCAGTTGACAATTGTCCAAGGGCAACTACAAGAGAAAAATGAAGAAGTCTGTTCTTTGGAGGAGCGGCTGAGAGCAAGGGATCAGGAAGTGATTGAACTTGAGAAATCTTTATCAACAGCTCAACGAACCTTAAGCGAACGTTCACGCCAACAGACACCTGACTGGGTTTTTCAACTGGAAAGAAAACTGAAAAATTCAAATTCAATTAAAAGAAAACTGCCTCGGTAGTGGAGGCTAAGGAAAGGTTGTCGAAGGCAAGTATTGTGGCTGTACTGCTGCCATCAAACAGACTTACGGAGTTCTTCTTAAATCCTCTCCCTACTACAGGGAACTGTTTGAGCGAGAAATGAACATTGCCTCAAGATGCCACCATCCTTGCCTACTACAATTTATTGGAGCTACAAACGATGAAGAAAGTCCTTTGTTTGTGACGGAGCTCATGGAAACGAGTTTACGAAGATTGGTTGAGGAGCGACCTCTTTCCAGTAGTGAAACATCTGTCATTTCTTTGGATGTGGCTCGAGCATTAAACTACCCTCATCTAAAGAAACCACGCCCCATTATTCACCGGGATATCAGCGGTGCCAATGTGTTGCTGTGGCGACGAAACGACCAGTGGCGAGGCAAAGTATCGGATTATGGTGCCGCCAATTTTACGAAGGTGACCATGACAGCTTGTCCCGGTGCTGAAATGTACAGTGCGCCTGAAGCATTTACTGAACAACTAAATTGAAAGGTATTTTTATTGCCTTCTTCGTAGTAAATCGTATCCATGAAAAGAGACCAAACTAAATCACCTGAGCTGTATTAAGTGGTCCGATCTCTGAGTTTTAGAAAACTCGTCTTGAGCTCATATATTATACAGACCAGACCGAAAGCGGCTATGGTTGACACAAAATAGAGCATCATGGTTCAGTCATCCTGTTCCGTTTTGAATAAGAATGAATGGCTGACTCATCTGTCATCAGCATGTAATAATATAAAAACTGGAATGCCTGAACCGAAGAGTTGAACCAAGAAAAGATTTGTAGCATCAAAAATGTATTTAAAGGAGACGGCGCCAGGGATCAAATGATAGATAAGGTGAAAGGTACCCCTCCGGCATGGTAAACAAGTTTTTCGTCAAATGACTGGGGCCAAGAGAAGATGAGGTCATCCTCTCTTCCTGAAACTCATTGGACATAGACTTCGGTGGCAAATAAAATGAACTTTTTAGGTGATTCCTCAGAATTGCATTGCGTGTCATTGCTCTGTAGCAAGCACGGTGACCTATCTCACTTTTTTCATTGTAGTGCTCGAAACAGAGATTAGTAGGGAACATTTGAGGAGAGTTTCGAAAAATCGTTCGACAGCTTTTCTTTCTGATGGAATCCCTGAGGAAGTGTGATCATTTTGATTTACCCTATTTATGTTAAGGTTGATGTGTACAGCTTTGGCAATCTACTCTGCGAGATGTGCACTGGGATTCTGCCTGATCGAGATAGGCGCGAGGAACAAGTTGCCATGGTGACTGATCGCGTGTTTCGAACTCTCGTTCGCCGATGTCTGCAACGAGATCCTGAAGCGAGACCCAGTATGGACGAAATCATTAGTGAACTTGAAAGACTAGTTTAAGACAGGTTTGATACAATTTGCTCTACAAACATTTAATAAAATGTTTTTACTGCGGTACAGATGGATTAAATGATATTCCCTCATTTATGTTTGTGAATGGCACTGTCAATAAGTCGAGCGTCAACTGCGACTGGCTGATCTTTGGACAAACAAAGTGCAGCTTATCTTGAACAGAAAATTACTTTTCAACAATTTCAGTTTTTTTTTTTTTCACGGCATACTTTTTAATTTAGTTACACCATTGATCTGTACTGAATTTCTTCATTCGAGTGTCATTATAAAACATTCGTCACTCTGAGTCAAAGTAAAATTTTTAAAAGTCTAGATTTTTATCTATGTAATTATTGCCAATAATAGATAACAATTCCTGAGGCCGCTTAAGATATTTTTGCTCGGATGAATATGTAATTTTGTCCCATTCAGCTCTAGGCTGCTATCGCATCTTAATCCTAGTTAATGCCGAATGTGATTTTATGTCTATGCCGGCGTGGAAAGATCACGGGAAAGTGCAAATCTTCGTGAATACAAAATAATGAAGCAATACAACGCACTTTTTATTGGTTTACAGACTTACCAACCCACCAGGGATGATAACCAACCCACAGGGTAACCAACCCATGGTAACCAACCCATGGTAACCAACCCATGGTAACCAACCCATGGTAACCAACCCACCAGGGATGATAGGAGAAGACATGGAAAATTTCTGAATCGTAGTCCAGGGGGGACTGATTCACAAACTTTTCTCGTGTTCTCCCAACATCGCGAGTAGGATATTATGCCGGTAAACATATAGAAAGTGCGGTATATTTCTTTTATATAATTAAGTTAAATTGTGACATTCACGTTTACTGGTGCAATAGAGGATAGCAGTTTAGCTAAGTCATCGTACGTTCCGGCTGCCGAAGGTGATTCAGGTATAAATAAAGAATTGGTATTTTATGTCAAGACACATTTCTACTTTTATTCAGGCGCTCATATGCTAGTATTTAGTCGTATTCATACGGTTTTACAATTATTTGTTGTGGATAAATCAGATACACGTACAATTTTCGATGTGCAGGAGGTTTCCAAAGCATTTCAAAATCAAATAAAACTTCATCCCTTCCAAGAGTGTTTATAAATGTTTTTCTACCGTTTTTGAAGCCTATTTTTGAAAATCATGCACCATTGTGCCAGTATGGAGCTTCAACGGTGACTTGTTGTTAAACACAAACGACAGTCAGGCCCCCAACGAAACGCCGCAGGCTAAGTTCAATTACAAGACTTTGACAAAATCGATTTGTGGTTTTTTTCTGGTGTGTATTCTAAGTAGAAGATGTACAGTAAAGAGTATGATACGCAGTCTGCAAATCACATACTGGGTATGAACTGAAGCTTGGTGATAAATAGAGTATAAGACGATATAGCTAACAGTGTAATGATTAACCTCCTGTCACTGAATCAGCCATCAAACTGAATAGTGATTATTTAACAAATGTGTCTGTGTTTTGACTGGGAGGTTGAAATGTTAAATCTGTTTATCCGCGTAGCTATGCATTCCCTAGCGTAATGCACGATGTATAAAATGTATCTCAAGCCCCCAGTTCTGTCCATTTACACCGTTATATGATAATTTTCTACACTTGAAATCAAGACGCGCTACAAGTGTTTAAATGGCGTGACCACACATAAATCATAATTTATAGACTAGAAAGAACTGTTTCTAACTCTTCTGTCTCTAACTCTTGTGGATTTATAATCCTCGACCGAATAAGGGCGAAATGAAATCTCATTCAAGTTTTGCATGACGCTTTCCCACATTTCTCCAGATCAGTTGGGCCCTCTCCCTCCCCTCCCCAAATGATGAAATAGTGTCACACGCCACGCTTTCTCGAAAAAGAGGAATGTTTGGTCTCTAGTTGAGAGATTATGATTTTGAAATAGTGGAATTCATGCATATCACATTTGAAAATGTAACGCAACTAAGTGTTTATTCAGAGAGAACATAAAAAGGTTTGTGAACATGAATCGCATCAGGAAATTTTTTTTTAACGAAGCTAGTAAAGCATCCGTGCGTAGTAACGCATGTAATGCTCTTCAAGCTGCTTTGGACGACAGTTCTCGTCTGAGTCATGTGTTAGAGGAGATGAAAGCCGACATAAGAAAAACCAATTTGGAAACGAAAATAAACGATGGCGACGACCTTGCGACTCCTCTCATCATCGCTGCTCGTGATGGAAAACTGGATTCTGTGAAGGTCCTTTTACGTTATGAAGCAAACATCGAGGCTCGTGGATCGATCAAAGTTAAAGGAAAGGTTTTGGAGGGTTGCACAGCTTTGTGGACCGCTGTTACTAATGGTCATCTTGAGGTTGTGAGATATTTGATCGAACAAAACGCCGACGTCGACGGCAGGCTATCGAAAAATTCGACTCCCTTGAGATCTGCTGCCTTCCATGGACGCCTTGATGTTGTGCAGTGTTTGGTTGAGAACGGGGCCGATGTAAATGCACGAAATTCTGTCAATAGTACTCCTCTGATGGTAACATGCGGCCAGGGTCACATGGATGTTGTTTCTTTTCTTGTCGAAAATGGCGCAAATATACATCTAGAAGACAATTATGGAGAAAATTGTCTTCATTATGCTGCAGGAAGGGGACACGTTCAGGTAGTTGATAAGCTGCTAGCTTTGGGAGCAAAAGAAAAGCACAATCTTAAGCGGCTTACGCCACTTCTTAAAGCCAGTAATCAATGTAAAACTGAAATGGTGGAGTATTTTATCAGCCGACCGGAATGTACAAAGGAACAAAAAGTTGATGCTCTTGAACTTCTTGGTGCTACCATTGCTAATGATGGTGATGCTTATGCCATTGAAGAAGCATTCAGTTACATGAAACGTGGAATGCTGGAGAGGTATAAAGATCCGTCATGTCTTTTGCTTAAAAAGAAAATGGAACCAGTCGAAGCTTATGAAAATAGAAGAGAGAGTGAAACTCTTGAGGAACTTTCTCTGCTAGAAGGCGATGATCATGCCATCCACATGGAGGGACTTGTTATCAGAGAGAGAATCCTTGGACCTGACAATGCAGAATTGAGATACCGGATAAGATACCGGGGAGCTGTTTTAGCTGACTTTAAAGAGTACGAGCCGTGTATTGCTTTGTGGACACGAGCGATGGAAATAGCCATGAACTGCGATGTTCCAAAACCAAGGGAGCTTGACGACCTCACAGCTTTATTTTCAGAAATGGTGCTGAATGGACATAATTTGAGTCCAAAAAGTATCGAGAACGTTTTCGAAAAACTCGTCGATGCAAATATGAAACTGACAGAAGCGTTAGAGTCAGGAAAATTGCAAGAGGAGTACAAGAATGAGACACAACAAGAATTGCTTTTCTATGCTCTCTATCTTTTGATTATATACAAAAAAGTTCAAGTTTCTCTAGAAATGAAAAGTGAAAACATTATTAACTTTCTTCAGAGATTTCTGCACTCAAATCCTCGCTCCCATCCTGATGGAAATACACTTCTGCACCTGGCTGTATGGCATAAAACTCCAGTTCCAAAGGGTCGAGTGCAAACAGTGTGTAAACTTCCTTGTATTGAGACGATGAAGCTTATTTTACATGCAGGGTGTGATGTGAATGTTGTTAACACAGAAGGAAACACTCCTCTTCATTTAGCCGTGACTTTTGTACCAAGACCTGAACGAGTAGAAGCTTTGAAAGAAATGCTGGAGTTGCTGTTAGATCTCGGTGCGGATACAAAGCTTGTAAACAAGAATGGTCAAACAGCAATGGACTGCTGTGAGACTGACGAGGCACGAAGGATCTTGTCTTCGAAAGAAGGACTGGGAGCCACGAACATCGATGGTAGAGAGGTAAGATAATTTTGATTTTTAACTCTTTTTATACATTACCTTAAATTATTACGGTAAGCATCCTCACGAAATGGGAGAATAGTGAGTTTATTTCTCCATAGGATCTTGTGTTGATTATTTTTCGTGAGGCCTGGTTGCCTTTCTTCGGCTTTCTGTCACTTTTAATGATTTCCAAACTCATCCGCTTTTATGAATGAAAAAATTCGTTAGGATGCTGTGATAGTCAAAAGTAGCATGTCCGAGGGTGGCTTTCAAGCTATAGCAGAACTTTAGATAAAGCTAGAGGGCAGACCTTAGAGCGGTCGACCTGTTGATCAAATTTACAAACTTGTGATCACCCGTCCTATTAATGCTTGCAAAAATAACACAAAGTAATTAAAATGAAAATTCAAACAACAACTGAGGAGAGTTAAGTCAAGTAAAACTACTGACTGGTGATCTTTGGGACTGAATTGTGATATATAAGAGCACTATGGTCACTTATTATACTTTTACAAATTTCTGTGGGTCTTTTCATTATTTTAGAGGCTGCCACACTTTTTCCTGAATATTTATTAACCCAATTTTGCTGTCAGTCCTTGGAATGTAACCTGACTATGCATTTTTGTGTTTTAAATCTGGCGTCGGTTCATATCGTTGAAATTGGCTTGTGATAACGTCTTGTTACTTACCCAACCAGCTAATGTAAATTTCCACGCAGACGACTTAGGGAAAAGCGGTCATAAAGCCTGTACGAGTCAGTGTCATGCATGACTTGCAACCATTAAGAAATCTTAAAAGCTCACGGTCTTAATACTGCGCGAGTGGTATTACCTCGAAAAGCTTCATAAACAGCTCTATCAATATTAGTCGCGAGACAAGTGGTGGTCAAACATAAGCAGCAAGGATGTTTACAACTCGCACGTAGCCTTGTAGTGTCGGAGCAATGACATTGAAAGGTTTAAAGACTGTGCCGATATACAAATAGTTTAATTAGTACGGAATAAATTCCGTTACATATGCTAAAATATTTTGCAATCCTCAAAGTGGCAATGTGTTCTCCACTTTCTCTAAGGATGAAGTACTTGGAAATTGTTCCAGTAAGGAGAGAGGAACAAGATTTGTTCCTGGAAGAGAGAGGGACATAAATGACAATTTGGAAAAGGAACCTACAGCGAAGGAAATATCAGGTAAGAGGATCCAGTTGAGGATCAAATTAGCTTTTAGGTAACTTGGGCGATCTTGATGCCAATTAATCCAACTTACGGCTCATCCATCGTTTACGCCGCACTCGCGGAAAATGACCAGCGAAAAGCGGCAATAACAACAGAGATTAAAGAAAATTAAAATAGTGGGAATAGAAAATATATACTGGGATTTCCAGTAAGATATAACAACTGTTGTGGATTCAGCCCCGATTTAACAGTCGCCCTGAAAAAAGAAAAGAAAATTTTAAGCTTTTATCACACCTTCACTAGAGCTAAAAAAACAACAACAATGATTTTCTATTTTTTTTTTTAAAAAAAAAACATATTCGACTTTTTTTAAGGGCAATTGAGGGAGATGACACAGCAGTTGAAAAATGTCCGAGAGCAACTACGAGAGAAAGATAGACAACTGGAGGAGAGAAATGGAGAAATAAGGGAGATGACCCAGACATTTATGAATGTCCATGATCAGCTACAAGAGAGAGATGGACAACTGAGGGAAAGGACAGAACAGTTGACAAATGTTCAAGGACAACTACAAGAGAGAGATGGACGATTGAGAGAGAAAGATGGACAAGTAAGGCAGATGAATCAGCAGTTGATAATTGTTCAAGGGCAACTACAAGAGAAAAATGAAGAAGTCTCTACTTTGGAGGAGCGGCTGAGAGCAAGGGATCAGGAAGTGATTGAACTTGAGACATCTCTATCAACAGCTCAACGAACCTTAACCGAACGTTCACGCCAACAGACACCTGACTGGGTGATTTCACGCGATCAAATTCAACTGACAGAAAACTGCCTCGGTAGTGGAGGCTGGGGAAAGGTTGTCGAAGGCAAGTATTGTGGCTGTACTGTTGCCATCAAACAGATTTACGGAGTTCTTCTTAAATCCTCCCCTTACTACAGGGAACTGTTTGAGCGAGAAATGAACATTGCCTCAAGATGCCGCCATCCCTGCCTACTACAATTTATTGGAGCTACAAACGATGAAGAAAGTCCTTTGTTTGTGACGGAGCTCATGGAAACGAGTTTACGAAGATTGGTTGAGGAGCGACCTCTTTCCAGTAGTGAAACATCTGTCATTTCTCTGGATGTGGCTCGAGCATTAAACTACCTTCATCTAAAGAAACCACGCCCCATTATTCACCGGGATATCAGCAGTGCCAATGTGTTGCTGTGGCGACAGAACGACCAGTGGCGAGGCAAAGTATCGGATTATGGTGCCGCCAATTTTACGAAGGCGACCATGACAGCTTGTCCCGGTGCTGAAATGTACAGTGCGCCTGAAGCATTTACTGAACATCAAAATTTAAAGGTAGTTTTATTGCCTTGTTTGTAGTAAATTGTATCCATGAAAAGAAACCAAACTAAATCACTTGAGCTGTGTTCAGTGGTCCGATCTCTGAGCTTTAGAGAACTCGTCTTAAGCTCATATATTATACAAACCAGACCGAAAGCGGCTACGTTTGACACAAAATAGAGCATCATGGCTCAGTCGTCCTGTTCCGTTTTGAATAAGAATGAATGGCTGACTCATCTGTCAACAGCATGTAATAATATAAAAACTTGAATACCTGAACCAAAGAATTAGCCAAGAAAAGATTTGTAGCATCAAAAATTTATTTAATGGAGACGGCGCCAGGGATCAAATGATAGATAAGATGGGAGATACCCCTCCGGCATGGTAAACAAGTTTTTTGTCAAATGACTGAGACCAAGAGAGGATGAGGTCATCCTCTCTTCCTGAAACTCATTGGACATAGACTTCGGTGGCAAATAAAATGAACCTATCTCACTTTTTTTTATTGTAGTGCTCGAAATAGAGATTAGTAGGGAACATTTGAGAAGAGTTTCGAAAAATTGTTCGACAGCTTTTCTTTCTAATGGCATCCCTGAGGAAGTGTGATCATTTTGATTTACCCTATTTATGTTAAGGTTGATGTGTACAGCTTTGGCGTTCTACTCTGCGAGATGTGCACTGGGATACTGCCTGATCGAGATAGGCGCGAGGAACAAGTTGCCATGGTGACTGACCGCGTGTTTCGAACTCTCATTCGCCGATGTCTGCAACGAGATCCTGAAGCGAGACCCAGTATGGACGAGATCATTAGTGAACTTGAAAGACTAGTTTAAGACAGGTTTGATACAATTTGCTCAACAAACATTTTAATAAAAAAAATATAAATATATATATAGGCCCAGAAGGCCGAAACAGTACTGTCTCCAGTTAGTTATATATATATAGTATATATTTATATTTATATTTCATATTCGTTATTTTGGGCCGATCAGATCATCGCTGATCCAACGTACAAGAGTAGGAGTATCGTCCACGGTTGCCTGCTGAACATTTCACAGTTATTTTAATAAAATATTTTTACTCCGGTACAGATGGATTAAATGATAGTCTCTCATTTATGTTTGTGAATAGCACTGTCAATAAGTCGAGCGTTAACTGCGACTGGCTGATCTTTGGACAAACAAAGTGCAGCTTATCTTAAACATAAAATTACTTTTCAACAATTTCAGTTTTTTTTTCGCACGGCGTACTTTTTAATTTAGTTACACCTTTGATCTGTATTGAATTTCTTCATTCGAGTGTCATTATAAAACATTCGTCACTCTGAGTCAAAGTAAAATTTTTAAAAGTCTAGATTTCTATAAATGTAATTATTGCCAATAATAGATAACAATTCCTAAGGACACTTAAGATATTTTTGCTCGGATGAATATGTAATTTTGTCCCATTCAGCTATAGGCTGCTACCGCATCTTAATCCTAGTTAATGCCGAATGTGATTTTATGTCTATGCCGGTGTGGAAAGATCACGGGAAAGTGCAAATCTTCGTGAATACAAAATAATGAAGCAATACAACGCACTTTTTATTGGTTTACAGACTTACCAACCCACCAGGGATGATAACCAACCCACAGGGTAACCAACCCATGGTAACCAACCCATGGTAACCAACCCACCAGGGATGATAGGAGAAGACGAGGAAAATTTCTGAATCGTAGTCCAAGGGGGACTGATTCACAAACTTTTCTCGTGTTCTCCCAACATCGCGAGTAGGATATTATGCCGGTAAACATATAGAAAGTGTGGTATATTTCTTTTATATAATTAAGTTAAATTGTGACATTCACGTTTACTGGTGCAATAGACGATAGCAGTTTAGCTAAGTCATCGTACGTTCCGGCTGCCGAAGGTGATTCAGGTATAAAAAAAGAATTGGTATTTTATGTCAAGACACGTTTCTACTTTTATTCAGGCGCTCATATGCTAGTATTTGTCGTATTCATACGGTTTTACAATTATTTGTTGTGGATAAATCTGATACACGTACAATTTTCGATGTGCAGCATGTTTCCGAAGCATTTCAAAATCAAATAAAACTTCATCCCTTCCAAGAGTGTTTATATATGTTTTTCTACCGTTTTTTAAGCCTATTTTTGAAAATCATGCACCAGTGTGCCAGTATGGAGCTTCAACGGTGACTTGTTGTTAAACACAAACGACAGTCAGGCCCCCAACGAAACGCCGCAGGCTAAGTTCAATTACAAGACTTTGACAGAATCGATTTGTGGCTTTTTTCTGGTGTGTATTTTAAGTAGAAGATGTACAGTAAAGAGTATGATACGCAGTCTGCAAACCACATACTGGGTATGAATTGAAGCTTGGTGATAAATAGAGTATAAGACGATATAGCTAACAGTGTAATGATTAACCTCCTGTCACTGAATCAGCCATCAAACTGAATAGTGATTATTTAACGAATGTGTCTGTGTTTTGACTGGGAGGTTGAAATGTTAAATCTGCCTATCCGCGTAGCTATGCATTCCCTAGCGTAATGCACGATGTTTAAAATGTATCTCAAGCCCCTAGTTCTGTCCATTTTCACCGTTATATGATAATTTTCTACACTTGAAATCAAGACGCGCTCAGGTCATTACAAGTGTTTAAATGGCGTGACCACACATAAATCATAATCTATAGACTAGAAAGAACTGTTTCTAACTCTTCTGTCTCTAACTCTTGTGGATTTATAATCCTCGACCGAATAAGGGCGAAATGAAATCTCATTCAAGTTTTGCATGACGCTTTCCCACATTTCTCCAGATCAGTTGGGCCCTCTCCCTCCCCTCCCCAAATGATGAAATAGTGTCACACGCCACGCTTTCTCGAAAAAGAGGAATGAGAGATTATGATTTTGAAATAGTGGAATTCATGCATATCACATTTGAAAATGTAACGCAACTAAGTGTTTATTCAGAGAGAACATAAAAAGGTTTGTGAACATGAATCGCATCAGGAAATTTTTTTTTAACGAAGCTAGTAAAGCATCCGTGCGTAGTAACGCATGTAATGCTCTTCAAGCTGCTTTGGACGACAGTTCTCGTCTGAGTCATGTGTTAGAGGAGATGAAAGCCGACATAAGAAAAACCAATTTGGAAACGAAAATAAACGATGGCGACGACCTTGCGACTCCTCTCATCATCGCTGCTCGTGATGGAAAACTGGATTCTGTGAAGGTCCTTTTACGTTATGAAGCAAACATCGAGGCTCGTGGATCGATCAAAGTTAAAGGAAAGGTTTTGGAGGGTTGCACAGCTTTGTGGACCGCTGTTACTAATGGTCATCTTGAGGTTGTGAGACTTTTGATCGAACAAAACGCCGACGTCGACGGCAGGCTATCGAAAAATTCGACTCCCTTGAGATCTGCTGCCTTCCATGGACGCCTTGATGTTGTGCTGTGTTTGGTTGAGAACGGGGCCGATGTAAATGCACGAAATTCTGTCAATAGTACTCCTCTGATGGTAACATGCGGCCAGGGTCACATGGATGTTGTTTCTTTTCTTGTCGAAAATGGCGCAAATATACATCTAGAAGACAATTATGGAGAAAATTGTCTTCATTATGCTGCAGGAAGGGGACACGTTCAGGTAGTTGATAAGCTGCTAGCTTTGGGAGCAAAAGAAAAGCACAATCTTAAGCGGCTTACGCCACTTCTTAAAGCCAGTAATCAATGTAAAACTGAAATGGTGGAGTATTTTATCAGCCGACCGGAATGTACAAAGGAACAAAAAGTTGATGCTCTTGAACTTCTTGGTGCTACCATTGCTAATCGTGCTGATGCTTATGCCATTGAAGAAGCATTCAGTTACATGAAACGTGGAATGCTGGAGAGGTATAAAGATCCGTCATGTCTTTTGCTTAAAAAGAAAATGGAACCAGTCGAAGCTTATGAAAATAGAAGAGAGAGTGAAACTCTTGAGGAACTCTCTCAGCTAGAAGGCGATGATCATGCTATCCACATGGAGGGACTTGTTATCAGAGAGAGAATCCTTGGACCTGACAATACAGTATTGAGATACCCGATAAGATACCGGGGAGCTGTTTTAGCTGACTTTAAGGAGTACGAGCCGTGTATTGCTTTGTGGACACGAGCGATGGAAATAGCCGTGAACTGCGATGTTCCAAAACCAATGGAGCTTGACGGCCTCACAGCTTTATTTTCAGAAATGGTGCTGAATGGACATAATTTGAGTCCAAAAAGTATCGAGAACGTTTTCGAAAAACTCGTCGATGCAAATATGAAACTGACAGAAGCGTTAGAGTCAGGAAAATTGCAAGAGGAGTACAAGAATGAGACACAACAAGAATTGCTTTTCTATGCTCTCTATCTTTTGATTATATACAAAAAAGTTCAAGTTTCTCCAGAAATGAAAAGTGAAAACATTATTAACTTTCTTCAGAGATTTCTGCACTCAAATCCTCGCTCCCATCCTGATGGAAATACACTTCTGCACCTGGCTGTATGGCATAAAACTCCAGTTCCCGAGTTTGGATTGAATGAAAGTGGCACGGTGTGCAAGCTTCCTTGTACTGAGACGATGAAGCTTATTTTACATGCAGGATGTGACGTGAATACTGCTAATACAGAAGGAAACACCCCTCTTCATTTAGCCGTGACTTTTGTACCAGGACCTGAAAAAGAAGAAACTTTGAAAGAAATGCTGGAGTTGCTGTTAGATTTCGGTGCGAATACAAAGCTTGTAAACAAGAATGGTCAGACAGCAATGGACTACTGCGGGACTGACGAGGCACGAAGGATCTTGTCTGCGAAAGAAGGACTGGGAGCCATGAACATCGATGGAAGAGAGGTAAGATAATTCTGATTTTTAACTCTTTTTATACATTACCTTAAATTACTACGGTAAGCATCTTCACGAAATGGGAGAATAGTGAGTTTATTTCTCCATAGGATCTTGTGTTGATTATTTTTCGTAACGCCTGGTTGCCTTTCTTCGGCTTTCTGTCACTTTTAATGATTTCCAAACTCATCCGCTTTTATGAATGAAAAAATTCGTTAGGATGCTGTGATAGTCAAAAGTAGCATGTCTGAGGGTGGCTTTCAAGCTACAGCAATCCTTTAGGACCTTTAGATAAAGCTATAGGGCGGACTGTATAGTGATCAAGTTTACAGACTTGTGATTACCCGTATGATTAATGCTCGTACATAAATACAAAGCAATTTGAATAAACGTTCAATAGCAAACCGACAAGAGTAATTACTGACTGTCGATAGTTCGGAAGGAATTGTAAAACAGTAAGAGCACACTGGTCCCCAATTAAAACTCTACCAATTTTGGTGAGCCTTTCTTATTTCTGTAGTGTGACTCACTTTTTAGTAAAAGGTTACTTTGTAATAGAATAAGAAAGATGTTAAGTTTAGAGCTCGGTGAAGAAATAGAGAAAGGTGTTTTTCGTGTTGTCACGAGGTGGGACAGGGAATGAAATGCACGCTCCGATTCCGCGCCCCACTGCTCTGCGGTACACTGGACGGTTGTCATTGATATGAACTTCGTAATGGGCCTTGCTCACTCCGCAAAGAGTCTGCGGCTCAGTGGATAAGCATTGGAGCGAGGAATATGAAGTTCATATGGAGACTCAGAATTTTTTCCTTTTCCCACGTTCGTGAAAAGACGAAAAACATTCCACTCTTCACGATGGCTGATTTACCCTATAAACTCACCTGATAAAACCAAAACTACAAATTTTTTAAATTCGTTTGGTAGGCAAGCCCAATATACATACACAGATGTTTTAGTATCGCCTAAGTTGCTCTGTGTTTTCCATCTTTCTAAGGATGAAGTAACTGGAAGTGGAGCTGCTGAAGAAAGAGGAGCAAGATCTGTTTCTACAAGAGAAAAAGACGTAAAAGATAATATTAAAGAGGAAACTACGCGAAAGGAAATATCAGGTGAGAGGATGTTATCGAGGAACAAATTTGTTGAGAAAATAGTTATAAGAAAGTGTAAGTCGGAGTTCCGTAGTGAGCTTTTAGGTAACACTGTTAGGTAACGTGGGAGAACTGAGTAAATTTTAAACGGATAGCAGGCGGGATGCCAAGTAATCAATACAACATGACGGTTTCCCCATTGTTTAAGATCTTTGGGAAACGAAAAAGCAAATGCGAAAAACAAATAAACAAAAAAAAATCATCGGAAAACGAGGTCAACATGTTTTCGGTAAAATGTGAAAATTCAAAGCCAGGCCATGGTTACAAGAAATGAAAGAACAGGATATGACATTTAAGTTTTCTTTTTAAGTTTCAGCGTCTCTCGATATAACACTTACCCTGAGAGAAAAGTGAGGACCTTTTGGCTTTTCGGTTGACGCTCTGTGAGACAAAAAGGTGAAACTTACATTGCTTTATTTCATAATCAAAGGAAAACTGAGGGAGTTGACACAGCAACTGGAAAACGTTCAAGAGCAACTAAGAAAGAGAGATAGACAACTAAGAGACAGAGATGGACAACTGAGGGAGATGACACAGCAGTTAACAAATGCCCAGAGGCAGCTACAAGAAAGACATGGACAACTAAGAGAGAGAGATGGACAACTGAAGGAGATGACAGAGCAGTTGACAAATGTTCAGAAGCAGCTTCAAGAAAGAGATGAACAACTAAGAGAGAGAGATGGACAACTACGAGAGAGAGATGGCCAACTAAGAGAGAGAGATGGACAAGTACGAGAGAGAGATGAACAAATGAGGGAGATGACACAGCAGTTGTAAAATACCAAGAGGCAGCTACAGGAAAGAGATGGACAACTAAGGGAAAGAGATGGACAAGTACGAGAGAGAGATGGACAACTGAGGGAGATGACAGAGGAGTTGAAAAATGCCCAGAGGCGGCTACAGGAAAAAGATGGACAACTAAGAGAGAGAGATGGACGAGTACGAGAGAGAGATGAACAACTGCAGGAGATGACACAGCAGTTGAAAAATGCCCAGAGGCACCTTCAAGAAAGAGATGGACAACTAGGAAAGAGAGATGGACAAGTACGAGAGAGAGATGAACAACTGAAGGAGATGACACAGCAGTTGAAAAATGCCCAGAGGCAGTTTCAAGAAAGAGATGGACAACTAAGAGAGAGAGATGGACAAGTACAAGAGAGAGATGGACAACTGAGGGAGATGACACAGCAGTTGACAAATTCCCAGAGGCAGCTACAAGAAAGAGATGCACAACTAGGAGAGAGAGATGGACAAGTTAGCGAGATGACAAAGCAGTTGACAACTGTCCGCGGGCAACTACAGGAACAAAATGGAGAAGTTACTTCTTTGGGAAGACTGCTGAGGGCCAAACAGCACGAAATAGACGAGTTGGAGACGTCTCTTTCAGCGGCTCAAAGGGCGTTAAATGAACGTTCACGCCATCAGACTCCTGACTGGGTCATTTCACGCGATCAGATTTAGCTGACGGACAAATGCCTTGGTAAAGGAGGTTGGAGAAGTGTTGTCGAAGGCAAGTATTGCGGCTGTACTATTGCCGTCAAACAGATGTACGAGGTGATCCTTTCTGATCACAACCGTAGATTGTTTGAGAGAGAGATGAGTATTGCCGCCAGATGCCGCCATCCTTGTTTGCTGCAGTTCATTGGAGCAACAAATGATGAAGGAAGTCCTCTGTTCGTGACAGAGGTCATGGAGTCAAGTTTACGAGCATTGTTAGAAGAGCGAGCTCTTTCCAATACCGAAGTGTCTATTATTTCTCTGAACGTGGCTCGAGCATTAAACTACCTTCATCTAAAGAAACCATCTCCCATCATTCACCGCGACATTAGCAGTGCCAATGTGTTGCTATGGCGGCAAGCTGACCAATGGCGAGGCAAAGTGTCGGATTATGGCACGGCTAGTGTTGAGCAGCAGACTATGACAGTTGGTCCTGGTACCATGATATACAGTGCACCTGAAGCACATACTAAACATCAAACCGTCATGGTATGTCTGAAATTTGGAGTTGTTTCTCAATTGTCTACTTGTGTTTGCAGTAAGGTATATCTATAGAAAGATGTTGAATCAATTTGTGGAGGGCACGGGACCAGAAATCTCGTGTGATCTCTGTCCATAGTCGAACCCTTTTTAGTTGGTAAACCGGTCGGGTGCTTAACGTGATATCAGTATGTAGGAAAGTTACCGCAGGACGGATCATGAAAAAGTTAAATTCAACCAGGAGAGGAGTCGAGCTTATTTATCCACCTTCAGTCAGTTTACATCACGCAGAATGTTTATTATTCTTGAGGCATTTATCTGCAATGTAAAATTAGCGGCGAAGCGTACAATACTGTTTGGTTTTTATTGGTTTGTTTGCATAGCAATTTTTGCATAGCAATAAGACAACATTTCTGTGACGTAAACAGAATGCAAAATAAGGGGAAAAACAAGGAGGAATAGATATATAAAGGTATAGTTACATAAACTAGCAAGAATGCAGGTTCATGCATGTTTAACTTTTCATTGTTAATCTCTTTTGGAACTCAGGTTGATGTTTACAGTTTTGGAGTTCTCCTCTGTGAGATTTGCATCCGGGAGTTACCGGATCCTGACAGACGTGACGAGCAAGTTGCTAGGGTGACAAACCGTGTGATTCGAGCTCTCATTCGAGGATGCCTGCAGCAAGATGCTGAGGCAAGACCAAGTATGGAAGATATCATTGGTGAACTCGAACAACCAATGTAAGATTGGTTTTGAAAAGTTGTGCTCTTTATCTACACACTTTACACACTTTACACACTTTATTTTTCTTTTTCTTACAAAATAATTTAGATTATGTTGACCCGCAGATAGCAAATTTGCTATTCGAGGCGGGTCAATCATCAACATACATTATTTACAATATATAAAGAAAATTAAAAACTAAATAATTAGATATTGTTAAATTATAAAAAGAAGCATAGCTGGCAAATACATCAATAGTTGTTCAATAAAGTATAGAAGCAAATACATTAGTACTGAAAGCAATCGGATCAATTTGTTTTAATTATGCAGTCCTTAAGTTTAGAGGAGATCTTTTCAACATCAAGATAAGAATCTTCATTATCTAGTATCTGAAATAAAGACGTCTTAATTTGTTTATTAAAGGAATGTTTTGATAACGTTTTGAATTCTTTCGGTATCTTATTCCAAATTTTGACACCAACACGCGAGAAAGCCTTTTTTTGTAGGTTAAGTCTAGAGTACTTTGTACTAAAGAGCTGCGATTTGGATGATCGAGTATTGTAGGTATGAATATGAGATGTTTTAGTAAATAGTTTCAAAATATTAATGGGAGCCCTCTGGTTGTGCACGTCAAACATAAGTTTACTTACGGCTTCATAATATAGGAACGTAACAGGCAGAATTTTTGCTTTGGCAAATAAAGGGATGGCATGCTCTCTTCGATCGGTGAAATAGATTAAGCGCAAAACTCGCTTTTGAAGAACTAAAATCTTGTTTAAATAAGCATTTGACGCATTGCCCCAGGCAAGGAGTCCATAAGTTATATAAGGTAGAATTAATGAATTGTAAATATTTAGAAGGATAGTAGAGGGAACGAAGTACCTCAGCTTTGCAATCATCCCTATTGTTTTACTTATTTTTACGATAACAGAGTCAACATGGTTTTTCCATGACAAATTTTGATCAATTAAAACGCCTAGATATTTGATATAACTTTTTTGCTCTAAACTAACTCTTCGGCTTGTCTCACAATCTAAAATACCTATTTGTGGAGAAAAATGCATTTTTTTTCTGATGAGGACGAAAAATTAAGAAATTTGATTTTTTTGTATTCAATGTCAACCTATTTGTAGTTAACCAGTCATGTACGTTATTCAACTCTACATTAACCGTTCGCTCGATCGCCTTAAGATTCTTATCAGCATAAAGTATATTAGTATCATCCGCAAAGAGATAAAATTTTAGTTTATCAGAACAAAGGTGAATGTCATTTATGTAAAGTAAAAATAGAAGAGGTCCAAGGACTGATCCCTGGGGGACACCACAGGGGGAGATAAGTTTTGTTGATAAATGCTCTCCAATCTGAATTGTTTGTGTTCTATTTTTTAAATATGATTGAAACCAGTCATTTATCAATCCACGGAAACCGTAAAAGTTCAATTTATCGAGTAATATTTCATGATTGACCGTATCAAATGCCTTTTTCAGGTCAATAAAGACACCGCATGAGAAGTACCGTTTATCCATATTACGTAGTATATCTTCGACAATATCAAGTACTGCATGCTCTGTGGAATGTGACTTGCGAAAGCCATACTGTGAGGAGTACAATAGGTTGTTTTTGTCAATAAATTCCTTCATCCTGAAGTACAAAAGTTTTTCAAAAATCCTATTAAAATTAGACAAAAGAGATATTGGTCGATAGTTTGAAGGGTCGGTCTCGTCGTCACTTTTATATATTGGCGTTATTTTAGAAATCTTAAGTTTTGAAGGATAGACACCAAGGATAACAGATAAATTGAAAATATAAGAAAGAACTGGAGATATGATATTGCAAGAAGATTTAAGCAGTTGTGTAGGGCAGGAGTATAAGCCATAGGATTTATTATTTGGTAGGGATAATATTTCCTGTTTAACTTCTTCTGGTGTAATGGGTTTGAAAAAGAAGGAAGAATCAGGTGATTTCAATTTACCAAGATAACTCATATAGTTATCTTTCTTTGGCAATTTACTTGCTAGTAAATTACCAACATTTGCAAAATGCTTATTTAGAATATTTGGTAATCTGGAAGGATTTTGTGTTATTTGAATGTTATTGCTTGGGTCTTTCAGCTTCGTTAACACTCTGCTTTTTGTCCTTTGGTTATTTATTAATTCATTTATTGCTTTCCACGTCTTTTTCATATTATTTGTATTTTTCTCAAAGAAATCATAGTAATAACGTTTTTTACTCAAACGAATAAGGTTTGTAATTTTATTTCTATAATATTTATATTTACTATGTATTCCATTAACATATAGCTTGTTCTTTATTTTTATTGATGTCCTTATTCCTTTTGTTATCCACGGTTTTGCAAGTTGTTTAATTTTACGTTTGGATAAAATTTTAACAGGCGCATGGTTATTCACGACTGAATTTAATTTTCTGTAGAAAGATGAGAATAGTTCATCAATATTATTTGTTTTTGAGGCAATAATAGCATCCCAGTCGATCGCGGACAAATCATTTTTAAATTCCTCATAGGAGAATTGAGAGAAGTCGCGTTTTTTAATTGTTTTCTTGATAGGTTTGTCTCGCTTAGATTTCAAAATACAAAATTGAGAAAAATGATCAGAGACATCGGTAATAATGTTTCCACTAATTAGAACTTGATCAGGATTATTAACAAAAATATTATCAATAAGAGAGGCTGAGTTATTACGTACGCGTGTTGGTTTGTCAATAGTTGGAACAAGATAAAAACTTTGTAGGGCCAGTAGGAAATCCTGACTATATGAAGATGATTCCGTCTTTAAAAGACATAGGTTAAAGTCACCCATTAAATAAAGTGTTTTCCCAGTGGAAGCCAGCTTTTCGATTGTATCATTAAAATATTCAATGAATTGATCTGGGGAGTTGTGTTGACGATAAATTATTCCACATATGACATTTTTTTGTTTCTCATGGGAAATTTCTATCCACAATGCTTGAAACGCCTCGCAAGAGACCCTTTCAAGCACTGTGTAATTAAGGTCTTCATTGATAAAAAGCGCGACGCCTCCTGACGCCAATGGTGTGGCTACGTATTCAAAAGTGTAACCTGGAATTTCAAAGCTAATATTAACAGTCGTTTTAGTTATTTTCGTTTCTGTAAGTCCTATAATATCAAACTGAAAATCCATTTCTGATAAGTAGTTGGTTTGGAGTTTTTCGAGATTGTGATTTAAACTGATGATATTGTTATGAAAAATCGAAAAGCTCGTTTCCATCACGTCTCTTATTTGGGTATTTAGGTTTTTATTAAAATTATACGGAGAATAATAACGGCTGTAGATTTGTTGATTGAATAAGTTATTGTTGGTATTTAAACTGTCATCAAGATTTGAGTTTAGTCTGAAAAGATCAAGATCATGCAAACCATTTAGGTTTTCGAGTTGTCTCTTAGTTGGTAGCTGATTTTGGATCAGAGAGTTGTTAAATTGCCCGTGGTAGAGAGTTAAGTTGCCAGTGAAGTTATAATATGGAAGTTCTTTAAGAAAGAGTTTTCTATTTCGGTCCTGTTCTTTGTATCTTCTGGTTCGCTTTTGCATCTAAAGCGCGTTTGAAATCATATCATAGGTGAGATATTAAAAACTAGCAATAATATTGTCACTGCGTTACTTATCTCTATCCTTGGGTAAATGCGTTTAGGTCCTCCATATTTGCAAATTTGCGGATCGGTGAATTCTCTGATTTCCTGAGAAATACGGAACCATTTTTCGCCCAGCAGAATTTGAAGCTGTTGGCTTCTTTGAACTTCTTTGCCTCATACACTTGCAAACGAAATATCTACACTTGCAAACGAAATATCTACACTTGCAAACGAAAAGAAAAGAAACATAAAAACCTTTGATCTAAAATGGCCTGTGTAAACTAGCTTTCTCATGGCCAGCGATAAGATGATATAACTTCTAAGACCTACGTTTGAGATGCTGAACGTTTCATCAGCCGAACTTAAATCGAAATAGTACTAGCCCAGAATGACAAAAGGAGGCGTATTGTTGCCGTTCCATGACCATTACAGTTTTTGAGTTCAAAGACTTTCATAGCTTTCAGCAAAAAAAAAAGAAAAGAGAAATAATCTTTAATTAAAAACAGGTAATTTTCAGAAAGCACAAGTAATTATTAACTAGGCAATGAGTTCGGCACATGACATGTCCGGCATCAAAATGAAAACTGTCCCAAAGTGTAAACTCCTTGCAATCTAGGCGAGAAGAATAGCTTACATACATGTTACATGAGATAAGAATATTTAAAACTTCCTGAAAGTATACCCGTGTTAACTTAAGTTGTGGACTCTTCGTCATAATGACCAAATAACACTGGTTTTGACCCAGTTGTCATTTATAGCTTTGCAGTTTTTATTTCCAGTAGCTTTTTGTCAAGTTGTTGCAGTGATATTATCGATAAGGGTGTAATTAGGCTTTTTCCTAGTACAACACAAAAGGCGTTCACGTGTTAGGTAGCTATGGTAGCTTTCTATCCCAAATTTTAAGAAGCATAGGTGAAAAGTCGAGCGTCAACTGCTACTTCGCGTCCTCACAAATCTTTCGAAAACCGAGCTATACACTTGGCACTGTCTCGTTAAATTTAGAGATCCTCGGTCAAACGATCCTTATCTTGTGTTATACGAAATTCCATATCTCATTTGTGTCGGTTTGTCGGAAGTGTCCGTGCTTTTAAGTGTGTGTCTGATCGCTGCGGCCATCTGCCATTGTAGTTTTTAAGTTTGGGTAACCGTTAGATAACCGTTAGCTCGTTGCCAAAGGTGATTTAAGTATAAGTAAACATGATTTTAGAATAGTTATTCAAACCTATTTTTGAACATCTCACACATGAGCTTCAGCGCCTCGATGTCGATTTATTACTCGACACGGACTCAGGCCTCCATGGAAGCGCCTTAGCAAAGAGACTTCGATTTGATCTATTAGAATTTTTTTTATAAAGTGTGTTCCAAGTGCGATGTGTGGACTAGTTACAACATACACTTCCATGCAAATACAAGGTATGAATTGTTGCGTGGTTAAGAATCGAGATATGTCAAACAGTAGAGTAATATGATAGATAACAGTGTGATGATTGACCTCCAGTCAATCAACTAATCAAACTGAACAGTGATTATGAAGCAAAGGTGTCTGCGTTTTGACTGGGAGATTAAAGGATTAAATAATGTCTATCGATCTGTGTAGCTCTACATTCTCTCAGTGCATCACCCTGAGCTAAGTGTTTGCTTTTGTCCATCTTAGCCGGCTTAGGATGGTAAGTAAGTTAGTAAAACCTGAAAAGTATTAAAGCTTAGCAGCTTGTGGGGTCAAAGTCAAGGCTCACTGCCTTGGTACTGGTTGTAAGAGGCGAAGGACAGAAGACTGACCCCAGTCCACAGACTCGTCCGATGGACCGGGAATGAGCTGGCGTAAAATGGACTTACCCTTCAAAATCCTTTTGTAAATGAGTTCTATTAAAAGCCCTACTATTTTTATCGTTTATCAGTCTACTTAGTTTCAGTATCTTATTTGACTTGTGTCCTCTTCAATGATGCAGCGTGTTGCGCCTCCTTCAATTCTGCTTCGAGCTTCAATATTCACGCTTAGTTTGAGCGTTAGCGGTGTGTTGGGCTATGTATCGTGTGGTGTTGTTCTGTTTCGCTTTCTATCACCCCGCCGCGCTGCTGTACGTAAAATACATGCATTGTTGAATCTAAACATCTTCAACTGTGAAAAGTCTTTGATGTACACGGTAAATATGTACTGAAACACGAAACAATGAATGTTGTTACTACTGGAAAAGAAGCGAAGGTATATCGTTGATAACATTTCACGGTCGTTCATGGTATGGTCTCGGCTAATTGAAATCCAAAACTAGACGCATGGCTGCGTGAACTCGGGTTTCTTTTGTCTGAAGTTCTTGTGAAATATGATAGTCCCGTGGTTAAAATTTTTCGATGAATAATTAATCAATTAAGTCATAGCGTGGCAGCACCCAAATGATTCGAGTTGAGAAGAATTTTACAGTTAGTAAACTAAGAAAGTGAACACTTGTATTCCTGAGTTATTTTTAACGATCTTGTTTGAAAAGAATGCAAGATATTGGTGAAACTTGAGAAATATTTCGTATTATTAAAAACTAGATCATTGGATAATGCAATTCAAGACTTTTTATTGGCTTAAGCATTATGGTATATCAGCCAATATACCATAATCTACAAATATGGCAAGCGTACGTGTCAGATAAAAATTAAAAGGGAGCTAAAAATTGAATAAAATTCAATTTAATTTAACGTTTTTAATAAAACAATTATTCCACTCGCGCTTGTTGGATATGAGATGATAATAGCCAAAAATGGCGTCCCGGTTTGCATCCATGACAAGCGAAGAAATCAATGAAATTAACGACGGTGGTGTATATTATCTCACTGTTTTAGTATATACTAAAACAACTATTGACCTCAGCGTCGGTGGTTAGCGGTGGATATTTACCCCGCCGCTTCGCGGAATTAATAACTTTAATAACGTGTCAATCGTTCTAGTTTTTACAAGTAAAAACTAATTGGGGACACCTACTACGTAAACTAAACTAATAATTATAATAATAATAATAATAATAATAATAATGATAAGAAAAACTATATACAAACAATATAAAATTGATAAAATTAAGTTTTACATAACTCACAATTTTCGCAATTATTTTTCGATATAACATTTGATAGGTCAAGGAGTCTGACTTAATTTTTAAATGCAGTTAGAGAGTCAGCCAATTTGATTAATTTGTGGAGCTTCGACCAAATATAAGGTCCCATGCACTTTAAGCTATGTCTTCCGTAGGTAACCGTGTTGTATCTTGGTAAGGAGAAATCGTCTGCATTCCTAAGATTGTACCTACTTATGCCGCAACTAAAAAGTTCAGAAATATATGGTGGGACTAAATTAGTTTTAACTTTATACATAAATATAGCCATGTCGTAGAGTCTGCGATTACATAACGTTGAGAGTCTTGCTTTATCTAGAAGTGCTTCATAAACAAATAAATATCCACGGTAAATAAATAAATAAATATCCTCGGTAAATATCCACCACTAACTAGCTCCACTTCGGTGAATAGTTGTTAATTATTGAGTTGTTCTGTAATCACTTTTAAGATCTAAACTTACTTCAGTTCAACAAACATCAACAGATTTTGGCAAATCATCTGATGGTAAATACTTGTTCAAAGATGAATTTTCATATAATCTCTTGCCATACTGAATAACATCAGATAAGGTGTTTGAATTCCAATAACTACATGATTTTATTACAGAGTAACAGAGTGAATAAAGGCTGATAGTTTCGAAATAAACTGTTTGGGCTGCTTCGGTGGGAGTAACAAAATAATTTGGATATATCAACAAAGTTGAAGTGGTAAATTGGCCACCGTAACGATTACAAAAGCTGACGTCTCGAGCTTTAGCCCTTCGTCGTCGCTGCCATGAAGGGCTAACGCTCGAAACGTCAGCTTCTGTAATCGTTACGGTGGCCAATTTACCACTTCAACTTTGTTGATATATCCAAATAACAGAGTGAATAGACAGCCATCGCAAAACTCACATGGAACTTTCTGGTTTCACAGGCACGACTCTGAAAAAGGGTGCTATTTTGAACTTTATTAATTTTAACCCCTTTCAACTCACATACATCATTGTTATGTATACTCTGAAAATAATGTGCTACGCCATTCAGTGATGGTACTTCAAGCAGCACACATGTACCTTGAGAATGGCATCTATTATGAATATCCCTTGCATGAGAATCGAATATTTTGAAGCCCACATTGTCTTTACAATAGATAGCAACTGCAGTACATCCTATTGTCACGACAAAATTGTTGAAATTTTCGGATAGAAGTGATTGAGGCCTAGTTCAAACGTCGAACTTTTCCTGTGCCGAACCTTATATCTATTTGGGTCGACCCCAATAATTAAGTTCGCCAGTTGATTCAGACGTCGAACTAAATTGCTGTCGAACTAAATAATTTGAGCGAGCCCTATAATAAAGACGTCAGCGGCTTTATAAATACTGTCTCGACAACGCTTCAAAATGGCGGAGAAAACGAGTGCTAAAAGTGACGATCTTGTTTTTCTCGCAAACGTCATTAGAGAGAGAAGAAGGCAACTCAGCATACATGTATTGTTGCAAAATCCTTGTTGCGAGGAGACGAGTTTTGAATGTTGCTGTCTTGCTGCTGCTACTAATTTCACAATTGAACAACATTACTCAGTCCCTGGTCCAGTTCGTTCTTTTCGTCGAGTTAAGAGGAGTACCGGGATGGTGGGACAAGGTATGCTACACATATTCAGACGCACGATTCAAGAAAACGTGTCGAGTGTCGAGATCAACATTTCATTACATTCTGAGCCGTATTGAGCCGTTCGTTACCAAGTAAACTGTTACTTAAGACCCGATCCCGGCAGACCTGAGGCTGGCTATTTGCCAATATAGACTATTGATCAACAGAAATATCTCAAACCAGCCGGCCGATCGAGCAGACATACGCACACGCTCTCGTATGAAGTCCCGACATCCGTAACAAACTATCACCGATACTCTTTTTTCCCTACTACCATTAGGGACTGGAGCAGCTTACTCCTAAACGTTGCTGAGGCTCAATCTATAAATTCGTTCAGAGCCCAACTGGACATGATATGTTAATTGCTATTTAAATTTTTATTATCTTTATTAATTGCTATTTAATTTTGTTCCTTGATTCTTATTCTCGGTGTTATTATAGTAGTATTATTATAGTATTTATTCTTAGTATTATCCTTAGTGTTACAAGGCCGCTGACCTTTTGCTAAGAGTCATCGCATAGATGGAGAGCAAGTATTAGGAAAATAAATAAATAAATACAATTGCGGAGATGACTGGACTTGGCGTCTGTACTGTCTCCTTAATCGCACGTGAAGTTTGTCAAGTCCTCGTGGACCATTTGTGGAATGAAACCGTGTCAAGTCACATGCCCAAAACACGAGAAGATTTCAAGAGGAAAATCATTGATATGGAGGAATTTTGGCAGTTTCCAAGCTGTTGGGGAGCGATAGATGGTTGCCATATACCTAGTGTGATAGCTGTGTACCAACAGAGGTGGTAATAATCTTCTTCAACAACTCTCATTCCATTCCCAGGGAGTAGGGTGGAATAAAACACAGGCATTAGCCAGTTTTGTTTCCTATTTAGTATAAAAGTAGTTTTGTTCAGTGTTAATCAAACATAGGTTTTGTTCTTTTAAAAAATTTTAAAGATCATCTTTCTTTATAAATTTGGGTCACATCCCCTATAAACAAAATAATTAGTTTAACTTTTCTTTATAAGTTTGTTCCTGTTCTCAACATAAAGAACATTATTAAAATACACTGGGTTACATAATTTCCACAATAACAAAACATAGGATTAACAGGTTTCTGTTTAACTTCCTTTTTAAAATTTTAGCCTTTAAGAGCTCTTCCCCCTTAATTTGTTCGTAACCTTTCTTGGGGTGGGAATGGATATTAGGTGGAAGTGGAGATGATATTGTAGTGAGTTTTCAGTAACTATATTTCACTGATCTCTTTGAGGTGAATATTTTGATATCCAGATATTTTAATTAAGAGATATATAATGGATAGACTTACTGGTATTTATATTGCAACAACAACAAGTTTATTCGGTATTACCATTTAGTTCAATGTATATTGGTCATCTTCCCAAACAAAATAATTTTTGTATTTTCCTTTCCTGTTATTTTGCTCATAAATGTACCATGAAAATTTATCAACAGTAACAAAAATCTAACTGTAAGCAATACCATACATGTTGCGGTTCAATTTTATCCTTGGTTCCAGTGTTATTTTCCCTAGGATTCAATCTAATAGCCAGAACATGGACCATTTCTAATCGGGAGGCTGCCACTTAAGCAAATTCAAATTGAATATAACTTAAAACTTCATGCTGAGTGTACTTCCTCTATCACCTTTACACACTGTCACTGGCTATGCTGATTCAAATGATTATTTGTATTTGAGCCATTAAGGCCACTAAATATGGGACAATAGTGAAAAAATTGTGGGTTATCTCTTGTATGTACACTTGTAAAAAGGCAATAAGGTTTCTAATGCTTTTTCTAACAGTGAAGTCTCCATAGTACCCTGTAAAGGCAGGTATTCCCCTAAATCAAATGGAAAAGGGCCTCCAGAGGAAGACTCTGGCAGAAATGCTTGATTGATGTGGCTTTGTACCCCTCCACTCTGCCATGTTGGGTAAAGCCCTGTTGTGCCATATGCCATGCTGGGGGGTGGAGGCACACCATTAAAGCAATGATCATAGCTTCCACTAGCCCTGTGGTTGAGCATGAGCTGAAATAACTTCATCTGATGCGACGCGACTTCTCCATTTCTTCTCTCATAAAGTTCATGAGATCCTGGGTTGGGTCATTGCTCACCACATCTTCAACCACTTTCAGCACCTGTGAAGTAAGACTGTCAAGTTTGTGCTTCGAAGACTGCACCTTCTTGACATTCCTTTAGGGAACAAAAAGTCCACCATCAGAAGCATCTCTGCTATGATCAGTGCCATCAAATGCGTTGTTGGAGCTACCTGATGAAGAAGGCTCTAGAGCTAGTTCAGGTTGGCAGGAATCTCTCATTTTTACCACCTCAAACAAGGCATTAAACCATTTCCCATAACCACAATCTTCCTGGAATCGCTCTATGCCAGTTGCAGTTTTCACAGTCAAAGCTGCCTGTTTACAACAACTGATACATTTCTTAAATTTGGTTCACAGCTGTTTAACAGTAAATGCCACCTCATCACCTCTGGCTGATGCCCTTGCCTTCAACTCCTCCAAAATTTTTGCATAAGCCAGACCCTTTTTCTGGTTCTTTGTATTGGTGAAAATCAATGTTGTTTTATATTCTGTGCTATTGACAACAATATTAATCAGATCATCCAGACTTTCTGGGCACCACTGAGGCTTGCTTCCTGGTTTTTTGCTGTTTTTTCTTGTTCCTTTTTCTCTGAAATGTTGAAGCACATTGCCAACTTCATCATTAGATTCCACATCCTCACCTGAGCCATCTTCATCCTCCTCAGTTTCGTCAGCTCTCTTTCTGTAGGGAAAAAGATGTTAAGGCTTAAGATGATATCATGATAAAATCAGTGATCAATGTATTATCAATAAGGGCAATATATGTAAAATTACATATACATGAAAAAGTAAGCATACTTGACTTTTAAATGTATTTTAACTGCAATGACTCAAATACTTTAATACTGTAGTAAGAAGGCTCGAGAAGCCCTTGTATAGGATATACTTCAGATGTAAGGGATATACCAACTTGACCTTGTAGGATTTAACCCTTTAACTCCCAGAGGTGATTAACATGCAACTTCTCCCTTTAATATCCATACATGATCCAGCAAACAGGTAGCGAGAATTCTCAAATTTGTCAGGTGGAAGTTACCATGATTGAATGTTAAATTCTCATAACCAATTAACAAGGAAATGTGTAGCAGCTAGAGGGGAGAATTCACAATCAGGGCTAGGGAGATAATTTTTTTTTTTTTTTTTTTTTTTTAATACAGCATTGTTTATTACACTTACACATGTAATTACACTTACACATGTAATTACACTATAATTTCTTTTTACACCATGTTTAAACTACATTAACTCACACTACTTACAATACATATATAACAATACAGTTACACTAGTCAAATTTAATTACAGTTGATCTATTTACCACATTATTGTTTGCATGTTAATTGTCGAGTAACTACTGAGAATTGTGTTTGCTATTTAAACTACAAGGGAATTGATTTTCCAGAAATTAATAAACTGTTAAATAAAAAAGATAGCGAAGAGGTCAAAATACAAAGTTGAAAAAAAAGAAAAAAAAAAAAAAAAAAAGACAATACAATTTTATAACGACAGAAAAAATTTACATTTGTTCCTGCTAGGGAGATAATTGGTACGAAAGTCTGCTTTGCTCTTGAAAGAGTGTCCCAATCAAGCTGTTTTGACATGGGAGTAACATAACTACAATCTGAGTAGTCTTTAAAGACAAACCTTGGTGCTCTATGCTCAACTAGTTCCATTTTGGAAATATTCTGTTTAGTATTGCTGTATACGGATTTCACACAGAGCAAGCATACTCCAGTTGAGGATGCACAAATTCAAAGATAAAGTATGCCTTGGATTTGACATATTTGGAATAATCTGACAGTATCCTTTCTTAGAAGACCAAGTGTGCTGTTAACCTTTCTATAAATATTATCAGAATATTGATTCCAATTAATATTATGAGTTACAGTTACTCCAAAATATTTCTTGGAGGGTGATTTAGCAGTAACAAAATCATAACTGCCTCCCGGTTAGCTCAATGGATAGAGCGCTGGACTGTTGTGTGGGAGGTTGAGGGTTCGAGCCCCGGCCGGACCAACACTCAAGGTCTTAAAATAATTGGGAAAAATTTGCTGCCTTTCTATAACATCAAGAAATGGTTAGATATTCTAGTCTTCTTGGATAGGGACGAATAAATGGAGGTCCAGTCTACTGCAGGGTTGGGGTAGGAGACGTTAATTTCCCACACACGAGATTACTGTGTGATGGATGTCCTCTCCTGGGGTGGGTTGGGAGGATTTATTAGAGAGCCATGTGTTAGAAACCTCTTTACTGGGTTAATCATGTATCTACCCTCTCAAAATAAAGAACATTGTATTGTATTGTATTGTATTGCATTCATGAGATAATTTACTACAGGAATGGGGGCAACCTTATTAGTAATTCCCAAGTGATAACTTTTCAGGTATTAAAGTTTTGGCCATTTACATAAGCTGGCTAAGTCAGCATCAAAATCTCAAGTATCTTTTATCTCACCATACACAATGCCGTCATCTGCAAAGAGACGCATTGTAGACTGGATGTGATCAGTAATATCGTTAATAATATGTACCAAATGCAAACCCTTTTATGGAATCCTGCTTGTTAGAAGAATTTCTTGCTTCCTGAGAACTTTCCATCCTTTTGTAAGCGGAGTTGGAGAGAAAATTTTCACTTTGGTCCTAACATGTCTTCTGGTCTCACCCACTGAGCAAACTGTTCTTCTGTTAACAATCCCAGGCTTATAGCAGCTTCTTTCAATGTTGTGCCTTCTTTGTGAGCTTTCTTTGCAATCTTAGCAGCATTGTCATAGCCAATATGAGGGTTTAATGCTGTCACCAACATGAGTGACTCATCACGCAACTGATTGATTCTATCCACATTGGCTAGAATTCCCACAACGCAGTTATCTGTGAAGGCTACACAGGCATCTCCAATCAGCCGCGTTGACTGCAGAACATTTCTGACTATCATTGGCTTAAAGACATTTAGTTCAAAATGACCATTACTTCCACCAACTGACACAGCTGTTTGATTGCCAATGACTTGTGCTGCAACCATGGTAATGGCTTCACACTGGGTTGGGTTAACCTTACCTAATTGGACAAAACAGGAAACTCATTAAGTTATAATTATTTTCAGTAACAACTTTTTCATTGGGTTGTTGAATGCAAGCAGGGATTGTATTGGTTTTAGATTACTTCACTCTGTGATTGGTCCAGGAAACTTGTGCAGCTCTCTGGACTGATCAGATGCAAAACTTAAAACTAATCATGACTTGGTCACACCTGTTTTTTTACTTAAAGAAGATTACTTGTTTTTTCTTTGAATTTTCACTGGCTCCTTAGTGTGTTTTCCTCCTTTGCTTCTCGTGATTGTCTGATACATGTACACTATACATGAAGCAGGGTTATTCTAAGGATTACGGTGTCTCTGCAGTAAGTAGAGAACGACCATTGCCAAAACTGATGTATACATCATGTGGCATTTTCAGCAATTTTGTGTAAATGAAACAGTTCATTACTTTAGTGTCATGAACTGTGTTGTTACCTGGCATGATACTGCTCCCAGGTTCATTCTCAGGAAGTGTCAGCTCACCCAACCCACAGCGAGGACCTGATCCCAAAAACCTGATATAATTTGCAATCTTCATCAAACTACAAGCTACCACATTCAGTGCTCCATGAAGTTCTACCATGGCATCATGAGCTGCAAGGGCTTCAAATTTGTTTGGTGCACTAAAGAGAAATATGAAGATAAAAAAATGTAATTATACCAGATACTGGTAATTGTGATTGGTGTCAACTATTAAAATAAAGTAAAGGAAAATATTTTCCAATGATGAAGATGGGGTGCTAAATTGTTTTGTCTTTAAGGTACATTATTTTCCACATTAACAAAGTACAAATCTTTAAAGTAAAGAAAAAAAAAATTGCTTAACTTCAGAAAGCTACATGCCAAATGGCAACTGCTTTTGACAACTTGCAAAAAGTTCAGGGCTCGACGCTAACTTTTCAACTTAGTAGCCAAGTGGCTAGTGACATCTTAGATGTTACGACGATTTCAATTTGTTTACTAGCCTAACTGGCTAATGGAAATACAAAACCACTAGCCAAAACTGAATTTCTACTAGTCTGGGGCTAGTAGGTTACTGTTAGTGTTGAGCCGTGAAGGTTACTGAAAATAAACCATCCTAAACCTTTGGAAGGTATCATACAGCAGTATGTGGAGTAATATATTTATTAACACATCACTTGTCCAATTCACACCTTGTGAATGGTAGCTTTGTGTACTCTGCAATCTTAGCTGACATCTTTTCAGCAAATCCTATTCTTGTGTTAAGCCCTGTACCCACAGCTGTTCCACTGATGGCCAGCTCATAAACTCTTGTAAGGGTGCCCTCCACCCTGGCAATACCATACTCTATCTGTTTAACATAGCCACTGAACTCTTGGCCTAAAGTTATGGGTGTGGCATCCTGTAAAATGAAAACATGTTAAACTTTTAAGATGGTGACTAACAAAATCCCAAATCCGATGATCAAAACATTTCTGTTAATTTACTTAGTTTTAATCAAGCAAAGAACACGGTAGTTCTGTGTATCAACCAAAAAAACAATAGCCAACTAATGTTCATTTTGCAATGCAACCTATTTTATATAGAACATGGCCATGGGAAGAATTTTATTGGGATTCTTAACATTGGAAGTTGCTAATATTCATGCTATTAAGAGAGAAAAAGAAGAAGAGAAAGCATCAAACTTCCTAAGGATTTCACCAATCTGTAACAGGTAATAAGTATGTGGCATGATAATGGTCTGTTAAAGAAGCAAGGTCGGACAACTCACTTGGGTATGTGTTCTACCAATCTTAACAAGATCCTTGAAATCTGTGCTCTTAGCCTGAAGTGCAACATGAAGCTTTCTCAGGCCTGGTAACAGACGTTCGTGCACCTCCACTGCTGCTGCTATATGCATTGCTGTTGGAAATGTGTCATTTGAGCTCTGAAATCAACAAGATAAAAATTGTTATTGCAGCATAAGGAAGATACTATTACTGATAACAATGATCCTGGGAAATATTCTTGAGACAAAAAAAATCAACAATTTCAATTATGACCACCCAGATCCTAGCCTTTCCTCCCATTTGCAACGTTCACTGAAATCATGGAAACATTCTGAACAGACAGCCACTAGAGATGAACCATGTCAATAGGAGAGATATGTAGTAGCTCACCAATTTATTAGAGTTTGGATCTTTGATGTCATTCCCAGGGACTCTATCCTTTATTTCACAGCATCAAAATTACACCAAAGTAAACTTAACTTCTAACCTGGCTTTTAGATACAATGAATATATGAAGTTCATATATTTAAATATATATGTATAAATATATACATATATTTAAATATATATGAACTTCATATATTCATTGTATCTGATTTATCACTTTCACGGGTTTATTACGAATCAACTTAACGGCCTGCTCCCAGTTGGCTTGTTAGCTCAATTGGTAGAGCGCTGCACTAGTATCGCAGAGGTCAGTGGTTCGAATCCTGTACAGGCCTGATTTTTTTCAGGTCTGATTTTTCGCTATTGCATAGATAGCGCTATCTACTGCAAGGATCGTGCATCATACGAACCTGGCTTTTGTTGACGTGATCATTAGGATGGACAGGTTTTTTTGATCGCATCTCACCGCCCATCAGCTCAATGGCACGATTACTGATCACTTCAGTAACATTCATGTTGGACTGTGTTCCAGAACCTGTTTGCCATACTACCAAAGGAAAATGGTCCTTTAACTTCCCAGATATCACCTGGAATCAAAGAAACTGCATTAACCGCTGATAATATTTATCATTTATTACTCTAAAAATTTGCAGCATTGTTGGGGCAAGTATCGCAAATCACAAGATAGCTGCACTGCTTGATCAGCTTGTACTGCAATACCATACACAAGTAATGCAACCAGAAGCAATTACTTATTCCCATAAATGGGATCCTAGTTTATTGCATGTTATTTCCCAGATATTCACAAAGTTTCCTTGACATTTGATGGATCTGGTCTTAAATTCTGAGTTAGAGACAGGCTCTATGAAAACTTTGTGTGTTGCTTGAGAAGGTAACAAAATCTCTTATTCAAGACCCACCAGTGAGCTCTGGATGAAGTTTTCATTGTGCCAATAGTATTCAAATGTAATGACTTATTAATCCAATGTTTCTAACCTCATCTGCTGCCTTCATGATGTTATCAGCAACATTTGCATCCAAACCAAACTCCTTATTGACCTCTGCAGCTGCTTTCTTCAGGAAACCAAATGCACGAATCACTGGAGCCTATCAAAAACAACACAAACAACTGTTAGAAACTGAGAATTACCAGCCACTATTAAAATCTCACACTAAAAAATGTCACTTAGCTGTTCTCCTGTATTTCGTTTCCCTCTAAATTCAAAAGTTTTCTTGGTCGACTTTAAATTTTCCCCACCTCTTTGAACCTGAAGGTATATTAAATATCTTAGTAGGGTAATCATGTTTTCTTGGTCTGCACTGAACCTTATCTTTTTCATTAAAATCTAAGGCCTGCACTCTTCATGCTTGGGCCATAAACCCAGGTAGAAAAAGCTAGGTTTAAAAACATGCCGTAAAGACCTTTAACTTGGTTAGTGAGAGATACACTTCCAAAGTTCATAAGCATAAAGTGAAAACTATCCTAGGATAACTTAAAATGTGATTTGTGAGAGAGTATCGACATACTGGCATATGTTCAGTTTCATCACCAATTGGAAAATTAAGCTTTGATCTTGCTGTCTGGGCTCCATAATATTTTTCAGCTGGAACTTCTATTTCTCCAAAACTGTCAGTCTCAATCCTTGAAGCCTGTTGGCCAAAAATAAATAAATTCTTTTCATTAAATATATTTAACTGTGTCCCTTCTTAGAGTGACCAAGAGAGAACTTCTCATTGCGATACCAACACCTTTGCAACTAAACAGGTGACAAAGAAAGAAAAAAAATATCAAGCGAGACATTTTCTTTGATTTAACACCTAAACAATTACTCAAATTAATTGTGGAGCCATTTGTCTTAAGCGTAAATGAGAGCGCGTATTTTGTGTAAAAATATTTTACGTTTCGCTCGAGTGCGATAACTGCGCGAAATGCATAGCTTACCATATTTCGTGACAATAAGACAGGGCTTAAGTCTAGTTTCTGACGATGGACAAATATTCGCGAATCTCTGCTGAGCGTACGCAACACTGAACAAATCCTGTGTGCCATACTCTGTGAGTAAGTTTGAGCTAGCGATTGCAACAAAATGGCCACTGGTGGTCAGCGGCTGGTAACTTGGAGCTTCAGAGGACCTACGGGGACTGGGAAACTTCAATAACCATCACCCTGAAGATTGGGACAGCATTTGACACTCATGCTCAAAACTATAACTATCGAAAATTTCTAATTATAACTCCATATAGGTCTGACATGAACTAATAAAATCGATAAATTGCTGGAAAGCTGGAGAAAAAAAATTAAGATGGCTGCGCTGGGAGATAAAGAGTGACGAATTTTATTATAAAACCCTTCAAACATTTTGAAAAGGGAATCAAATTCAAATTTGACACAACTCTTTTCCCCTCAGATGAATAAAGGGGATAAGTTTCTAAAGAAACTGTGTTGCTGCGTCAGTGGGGGTAACAAGGTAATTTGGTTTTGTCAACTAAGTTGATAGTGTAAATTGGTAGCTGTAAAGGCTCTAAAAACTGACGTTTTGAGTGTTAGCCCATCTTCAGAGGGAACGAAGGGCTAACGAAGGGCTAGCGCTCGAAACGTCAGCTTTTAGAATCTTTATGGCGGCCAATTTACATTATCAAGTTAATTGATAAAACCAAATTACATTGTTACCCCACCGACGCAGCAACACAGTTTCTGTAGAAACTAACCTCCTTTATTCATTGATAAAACCAAATTACCTCAATTCCCCTCATTTTCTTATCTTTTCTCCATAGCCGCCTCAGCATGACCCCCTCCCTCCCCTCCCCCGTCACAAAAACTTCGTGTGAGACCTGCTGTTTTCTCGGAAAGGGCGAGTGATTAGCATCTGCTGGATCGTCGAATACCAGGGATTTATGCGTATTAGTAAATATAGTGTGATACCAGTGAAACAACCAAAAAATACAACAGTTTTGGGCATGATTTGCATTGGAAAACCTAAACCTGAACTGACGCAGTTTGGATCACTTTACCAAAATTTAGAGACTGAACTAAACACCAGAAAACTGAGTTTTATTTGTACCTTGACGAATAAAATCATAAAGTTCTATTCATACCAGGTTAAGATCTTATAATTTAGAGGTTTCGCGTGTGTTCTATAAAATGACCGATAAGCTATCTGGTAATGAGGCAGACGCAACGAGCAAGTTGCCATTGGTGACGAATCGAGCACCCCAATGGCTCCCTGAAACCAGCAACTGGCGAAGTTCAAATACACTGTGCGTCGCCCGAAAGGGTAGAACGCTTATCTTTCGGTTGGAGAAGAAAACTAGATTTGATAATTACTTCGCCCTGTCTCGCTACCATGAGAAGTCTTCAGTCAAGAATACCAATTTATGTTGAGGAGGATTTATCTTCTACGACTTATTTTAATTAAACTCAGTTTGCCGCATTTTTAAGTGAACGTGCTCGCTCGTGCATACGGCACTTGAGCGTCGCCACGCTCCTCAGTCCTCTGAGCCTGTTCATGAAAGTCACAATATTTAAGTTAACAGCTGTACGTAATCGAGACGATTAATGGTTTCTGGTGTGTATTCCAAGTATAAAATGTATTAAGTATAATATGCACGCTGCAAACCATATACTGGGTATGAACTGAAGGTTGGCGATACATCAGGTCAAACGATGTTATTATTAAGATAACTTCAGCCATTAATATAACTTCAGCCATTAAACTGAATAGTGGTCATTTAACAAATGTGTCTCTGTTTTGAGTGGGAGGTTAAAATAATATATATTTTTGTCTACGTAGTTATTGGGCGGTGCACGATGCTTCAAATTTATCTCAAGCCCATAGTTCCGTTCATTCATACCGTCACAAGTCTCCAGATCAGTTGGGCTTTCTCCCTCCCCTCCCTAAATGAGGAAATATGTGTCACACTCCGCGCTTTCTCGGAAAGAAGGAAAGTTTGGTTTCTAGTGGGGAGATTATGATTGCGAAAAGGTGGAATTCATGCATATCACGAAAGAAAATGTAACGCAACTGGGTATTTATTGTGACAGAAAATAAAGGTTTATGAACGTGATTTCAACAGTAAACCTTTCTTTTTGAGGTGAAGCAACTCGTAGTTCTTTTCTACAACAGTATATAGACTGCATAGATCATCGGTAAAATTAATTGCTTTTTGAACCGTGACAGCCTGCTTATGCAAAGTTCTGACCTCAAAATTTTGTGCCTGTTGTTTTTCTCAAACATTCCGGGTTGAGCGAAGTAAGGTTTAGAGGTTTTGCGTTTGTGTTGTTTGAAATGGGTAATAAAGCATCCGTTCGTGGAACGGATGCCTTATTACCTGTATTAACTACAGCTTATCATGCTGCTCGTGATGAAGGTTCTGATCTGCTTGATTCGCTAAGGGTGATGAACGCCAAATCAAGAAAATCCGCTCTGGAAACAAACATCAAAGATGGCGACGACCTTGCGACTCCTCTCATCATCGCTGCTCGTGATGGAAAACTGGATTTTGTGAAGGCCTTTTTACGTTTCGAAGCAAACATCGAGGCTCGTGGATCGATTAAAGTTGAAGGAAAGGTTTTGGAGGGTTGCACAGCTTTGTGGATCGCTGCTGCAAAAGGTCATCTTGATGTTGTGAGACTCTTGATCGAAGAAAACGCCGACGTCGACGGCAGAACGGCAACAAATTCGACTCCTTTGAGAGCTGCTGCCTCTGATGGACGCCTTGATATCGTGCGCTGTTTGGTTGAGAACGGAGCCGATGTAAATGCACGCAATAATTTCAATTATACTCCTCTGATGATAGCATGTTACAATGGTCACATGGATGTTGTTTCCTTTCTTGTCGAAAGTGGAGCAAATATACATGAAGAAAACATTAATGGAGAAACATGTCTTCACTTAGCTGCGGAAGGAGGACACGTTCAGATAGTTGCTAAGCTGCTAGTTTTGGGAGCGAAACAAAAACACAATCTTATAGGTCTAACACCACTTCTTGTAGGCAGTAATCATTGTAAAACTGAAATAGTGGAGTATTTTATCAGCCGACCAGAATGTACAAAGGAACAGAGAATTGATGCTCTTGAACTTCTCGGTGCCACCTTCGCTAATGATATCAATGCTTATGACACTGGGAAGGCATTTAGTTTCATGAAGCGTGGAATGGAGGAGAGGTATAAGAACCCATCACATCCATTGCCTAAAAAGAAAATGAAACCCGTGGAAGCTTATCAAAATAGAAGAGAGAGTCAAACTCTTGAGGAACTTTCTCTGCTAGAAGGCGATGATCATGCTATCCACATGGAGGGACTTGTTATCAGAGAGAGAATCCTTGGACCTGACAATATAGAATTGAGATACCCGATAGGATACCGGGGAGCTGTTTTAGCTGACTTTAAGGAGTACGAGCCGTGTATTGCTTTGTGGACACGAGCGATGGAAATAGCCATGAACTGCGATGTTCCAAAACCAAGGGAGCTTGACGGCTTCACAGCTTTATTTTCAGAAATGGTGCTGAATGGACATAATTTGAGTCCAAAAAGTATCGAGAACGTTTTCGAAAAACTGGTCGATGCAAATATGAAACTGACAGAAGCGTTAGAGTCAGGAAAATTGCAAGAGGAGGGCAAGAATGAGACACAACAAGAATTGCTTTTCTATGCTCTCTATCTTTTGATTATATACAAAAAAGTTCAAGTTTCTCCAGAAATGAAAAGCGAAAACATTATTAACTTTCTTCAGAGATTTCTGCACTCAAATCCTCGCTCCCATCCTGATGGAAATACACTTCTGCACCTGGCTGTATGGCATAAAACTCCAGTTCCCGAGTTTGGATTGAATGAAAGTGGCACGGTGTGCAAGCTTCCTTGTACTGAGACGATGAAGCTTATTTTACATGCAGGATGTGACGTGAATGCTGTTAATACAGAAGGAAACACTCCTCTTCATTTAGCCGTGACTTTTGTACCAGGACCTGAAAAAGAAGAAACTTTGAAAGAAATGCTGGAGTTGCTGTTAGATCTCGGTGCGGATACAAAGCTTGTAAACAAGAATGGTCAAACAGCAATGGACTGCTGCGGGACTGACGAGGCACGAAGGATCTTGTCTGCGAAAGGACTGGGGGCCACGAACATCGATGCCAGAAAGGTAAGATAATTTTGATTTTTAACTCTTTTTATACATTACCTTAAATTATTACGGTAAGCATCCTCACGAAATGGGAGAATAGTGAGTTTATTTCTCCATAGGATCTTGTGTTGATAATTTTTCGTGAGGCCTGGTTGCCTTTCTTCGGCTTTCTGTCACTTTTAATGATTTCCAAACTCATCCGCTTTTATGAATGAAAAAATTCGTTAGGATGCTGTGATAGTCAAAAGTAGCATGTCCGAGGGTGGCTTTCAAGCCACAGCAGAACTTTAGATAAAGCTAGAGGGCAGACCTTAGAGCGGTCGACCTGTTGATCAAATTTACAAACTTGTGATCACCCGTCCTATTAATGCATGCACAAATAACACAAAGTAATTAAAATGAAAATTCAAACAACAACTGAGGAGAGTTAAGTCAAGTAAAACTACTGACTGGTGATCTTTGGGACTGAATTGTGATATATAAGAGCACTATGGTCACTTATTATACTTTTATAAATTTCTGTGGGTCTTTTCATTATTTTAGAGGTTGCCACACTTTTTCCTGAATATTTATTAACACAATTTTGCTGTCAGTCCTTGGAATGTAACCTGACTATGCATCTTTGTGTTTTAAATCTGGCGTCGGTTCATATCGTTGAAATTGGCTTGTGATAACGTTTGTTACTTACCCAACCAGCTAATGTGAATTTCCACGCAGACGACTTAGGGAAAAGCGTTCATAAAGCCTGTACAAGTCAGTGTCATGCATGACTTGCAACCATTAAGAAATCTTAAAAGTTCACGGTCTTAATACTGCGCGAGTGGTATTACCTCGAAAAGCTTCATAAACAGCTCTATCAATACTAGTCGCGAGACAAGTGGTGGTCAAACATAAGCAGCAATGATGTGTGCAACTCACACGTAGCCTTGTAGTGTCGGCGCAATGACATTGAAAGGTTTAAAGACCGTGCCGATATACAAATAGTTTAAATAGTACGGAGTAAATTCCGTTACATATGCTAAAATATTTTGCAATCCTCAAAGTGGCAATGTGTTCTCCACTTTCTCTAAGGATGAAGTAACTGGAAGTTGTTCCAGTAAAGAGAGAGGAACAAGATTTGTTCCTGGAAGAGAGAGGGACATAAATGACAATTTGGAAAAGGAACCTACAGCGAAGGAAATATCTGGTAAGAGGATCCAGTTGAGGATCAAATTAGCTTTTAGGTAGCTTGGGCGATCTTGATGCCAATTAATCCAATTTACGGCTCATCCATCGTTTACGCCGCACTCGCGGAAAATGACCAGCGAAAAGCGGCAATAACAACAGAGATTAAAGAAAATTAAAATAGTGGGAATAGAAAATATATACTGGCATTTCCAGTAAGATATAACAACTGTTGTGGATTCAGCCCCGATTTAACAGTCGCCCTAAAAAAAAAAAGACAATTTTAAGCTTTTATCACACCTTTACTAGAGCTAAAAAAACAACAACAACGATTTTCTATTTTTTTTTTTAAAAAAAACCATATTCGACTTTTTTTAAGGGCAATTGAGGGAGATGACACAGCAGTTGAAAAATGTCCGAGAGCAACTACGAGAGAAAGATAGACAACTGGAGGAAAGAAATGGAGAAATAAGGGAGATGATCCAGACAAATATGAATGTCCATGATGAACTACAAGAGAGAGATGGACAACTGAGGGAAAGGACAGAACAGTTGACAAATGTTCAAGGACAACTACAAGAGAGAGATGGACGATTGAGAGAGAAAGATGGACAAGTAAGGCAGATGAATCAGCAGTTGATAATTGTTCAAGAGCAACTACAAGAGAAAAATGAAGAAGTCTCTTCTTTGGAGGAGCGGCTGAGAGCAAGGCATCAGGAAGTGATTGAACTTGAGACATCTCTATCAACAGCTCAACGAGCCTTAACCGAACGTTCACGCCAACAGACACCTGACTGGGTGATTTCACGCGATCAAATTCAACTGACAGAAAACTGCCTCGGTAGTGGAGGCTGGGGAAAGGTTGTCGAAGGCAAGTATTGTGGCTGTACTGTTGCCATCAAACAGATTTACGGAGTTCTTCTTGAATCCTCCCCTTACTACAGGGAACTGTTTGAGCGAGAAATGAACATTGCCTCAAGATGCCGCCATCCCTGCCTACTACAATTCATTGGAGCTACAAACGATGAAGAAAGTCCTTTGTTTGTGACGGAGCTCATGGAAACGAGTTTACGAAGATTGGTTGAGGAGCGACCTCTTTCCAGTAGTGAAACATCTGTCATTTCTTTGGATGTGGCTCGAGCATTAAACTACCTTCATCTAAAGAAACCACGCCCCATTATTCACCGGGATATCAGCAGTGCCAATGTGTTGCTGTGGCGACAAAACGACCAGTGGCGAGGCAAAGTATCGGACTATGGGGCCGCCAGTTTTACGAAGGCGACCATGACAGCTTGTCCCGGTGCTGAAATTTACAGTGCGCCTGAAGCATTTACTGAACATCAAAATTTAAAGGTAGTTTTATTGCCTTGTTTTTAGTAAATTGTATCCATGAAAAGAAACCAAACTAAATCACCTGAGCTGTATTCAGTGGTCCGATCTCTGAGCTTTAGAAAACTCGTCTTAAGCTCATATATTATACAAACCAGACCGAAAGCGGCTACGGTTGACACAAAATAGAGCATCATGGTTCAGTCGTCCTGTTCCGTTTTGAATAAGAATGAATGGCTGACTCATCTGTCATCAGTATGTAATAATATAAAAACTGGAATGCCTGAACCGAAGAGTTGAACCAAGAAAAGATTTGTAGCATCAAAAATTTAAAAATTAATGGAGACGGCGCCAGGGATCAAATGATAGATAAGATGGGAGATACCCCTCCGGCATGGTAAACAAGTTTTTCGTCAAATGACTGGGGCCAACAGAAGATGAGGTCATCCTCTCTTCCTGAAACCCATTGGACATAGACTTCGGTGGCAAATAAAATGAACTTTTTAGGTGATTCCTCAGAATTGCATTGCGTGTCATTGCTCTGTAGCAAGCACGGTGACCTATCTCACTTTTTTCATTGTAGTGCTCGAAACAGAGATTAGTAGGGAACATTTGAGGAGAGTTTCGAAAAATCGTTCGACAGCTTTTCTTTCTGATGGAATCCCTGAGGAAGTGTGATCATTTTGATTTACCCTATTTATGTTAAGGTTGATGTGTACAGCTTTGGCGTTCTACTCTGCGAGATGTGCACTGGGATACTGCCTGATCGAGATAGGCGCGAGGAACAAGTTGCCATGGTGACTGACCGCGTGTTTCGAACTCTCGTTCGCCGATGTCTGCAACGAGATCCTGAAGCGAGACCCAGTATGGACGAGATCATTAGTGAACTTGAAAGACTAGTTTAAGACAGGTATGATACAATTTGCTCTACAAAAATTTTAACAAAATATTTTTACTGCGGTACAGATGGATTAAATGAAAGTCCCTCATTTATGTTTGTGAATAGCACTGTCAATAAGTCGAGCGTCAACTGCGACTGGCTGATCTTTGGACAAACAAAGTGCAGCTTATCTTGAACAGAAAATTACCTTTCAACAATTTCAGTTTTTTTTCGCACGGCGTACTTTTTAATTTAGTTACATCTTTGATCTGTACTGAATTTCTTCATTCGAGTGTCATTATAAAACATTCGTCACTCTGAGTCAAAGTAAAATTTTTAAAAGTCTAGATTTCTATCTATGTAATTATTGCCAATAATAGATAACAATTCCTAAGGCCGCTTATGATATTTTTGCTCGGATGAATATGTAATTTTGTCCCATTCAGCTATAGGCTGCTACCGCATCTTAATCCTAGTTAATGCCGAATGTGATTTTATGTCTATGCCGGCGTGGAAAGATCACGGGAAAGTGCAAATCTTTTTGAATACAAAATAATGAAGCAATGCAACGCACTTTTTATTGGTTTACAGATTTACCAACCCACCAAGGATGATAACCAACCCACAGGGTAACCAACCCATGGTAACCAACCCATGGTAACCAACCCATGGTAACCAACCCATGGTAACCAACCCATGGTAACCAACCCATGGTAAACAACCCATGGTAACCAACCCATGGTAACGAACCCACCAGGGATGATAGGAGAAGACGAGGAAATTTTCTGAGTCGTAGTCCAGGGGGGGACTCATTCACAAACTTTTCTCGTGTTCTCACAACATCGCGAGTAGGATATTATGCCGGTAAACATATAGAAAGTGCGGTATATTTCTTTTATATAATTAAGTTAAATTGTGACATTCACGTTTACTGGTGCAATGGACGATAGCAGTTTAGCTAAGTCATCGTACGTTCTGGCTGCCGAAGGTGATTCAGGTATAAATAAAGAATTGGTATTTTATGTCAAGACACGTTTTTACTGTTATTCAGGCGCTCATATGCTAGTATTTAGTCGTATTCATACGGTTTTACAATTATTTGTTGTGGATAAATCAGATACACGTACAATTTTCGATGTGCAGGAGGTTTCCAAAGCATTTCAAAATCAAATAAAACTTCATCCCTTCCAAGAGTGTTTATAAATGTTTTTCTACCGTTTTTGAAGCCCATTTTTGAAAATCATGCACCAGTGTGCCAGTATGGAGCTTCAACGGTGACTTGTTGTTAAACACAAACTACAGTCAGGCCACCAACGAAACGCCGCAGGCTAAGTTCAATTACAAGACTTTGACAGAATCGATTTGTGGCTTTTTTCTGGTGTGTATTCTAAGTAGAGGATGTACAGTAAAGAGTATGATACGCAGTCTGCAAACCACATACTGGGTATGAATTGAAGCTTGGTGATAAATAGAGTATAAGACGATATAGCTAACAGTGTAATGATTAACCTCCTGTCACTGAATCAGCCATCAAACTGAATAGTGATTATTTAACAAATGTGTCTGTGTTTTGACTGGGAGGTTGAAATGTTAAATCTGTCTATCCGCGTAGCTATGCATTGCCTAGCGTAATGCACGATGTATAAAATGTATCTCAAGCCCCTAGTTCTGTCCATTTTACACCGTTATACGATAATTTTCTACACTTGAAATCAAGACGCGCTCAGTTCATTACAAGTGTTTAAATGGCGTGACCACACATAAATCATAATCTATAGACTAGAAAGAACTGTTTCTAACTCTTCTGTCTCTAACTCTTGTGGATTTATAATCCTCGACCGAATAAGGGCGAAATGAAATCTCATTCAAGTTTTGCATGACGCTTTCCCACATTTCTCCAGATCAGTTGGGCCCTCTCCCTCCCCTCCCCAAATGATGAAATAGTGTCACACGCCACGCTTTCTCGAAAAAGAGGAGTGTTTGGTTTCTAGTTGAGAGATTATGATTGTGAAATAGTGGAATTCATGCATATCACATTTGAAAATGTAACGCAACTAAGTGTTTATTCAGAGAGAACATAAAAAGGTTTGTGAACATGATTCGCATCAGGACACTTTTTTTTAACGAAGCAACGGCACTTCCTCGCCACAGCAGATAGATTGGACCAAAGATCGATAGGTAAAATTATCTGCTTTCCTCTTGGCGTGATCTCCTCTGAAATAAGAGTCTCTCTGTACGAGATTCTGACCTCGAAGGTTGCGTTTGTTCCTTTGCATACCCAATTCAAATTGAGCGTGAGAGAGAATCTTGAGGCCCGTTTGCTTGTGTTTTTCTTAAATGGGTAGTAATGCATCCGTGCTTAGTAACGCATCAAATGCTCCTGAAACTCTTTCTGACGACAGTTCTCGTCTGAGTCAATTGTTAGAGGAGATGAAAGCCGACATAAGAAAAACCACTTTGGAAACGAAAATCAACGATGGCGACGACCTTGCGACTCCTCTCATCATCGCTCCTCGTGATGGAAAACTAGATTCTGTGAAGGTCCTTTTACGTTACGAAGCAAACATCGAGGCTCGTGGATCGATTAAAGTTGAAGGAGAGGTTTATGAGGGTTGCACAGCTTTGTGGATCGCTGCTACTAATGGTCTTCTTGAGGTTGTGAGACTCTTGATCGAACAAAACGCCGACATCGACGGCAGGGTATCGAGAAATTCGACTCCCTTGAGATCTGCTGCCTTCGATGGACGCCTTGCTGTTGTGCAGTGTTTGGTTGAGAACGGGGCCGATGTAAATGCACGAAATTTTGTCAATAGTACTCCTCTGATGGTAACATGCGGCTATGGTCACATGGATGTTCTTTCTTTTCTTGTCGAAAATGGGGAAATATACATCTAGAAGACAATTATGGACAAAATTGTCTTCATTATGCTGTAGCAGGGGGTTGCTAGCTATGGGAGCAAAAGAAAAGTACAATCTTGAGCGGCTTACGCCACTTCTTAAAGCCAGTAATGAATGTAAAACTGAAATGGTGGAGTATTTTATCAGCCGACCGGAATGTACAAAGGAACAAAAAGTTGATGCTCTTGAACTTCTTGGTGCTACCATTGCTAATTATGATGATGCTTATGCCATTGAAGAAGCATTCAGTTACATGAAACGTGGAATGCTGGAGAGGTATAAAGATCCGTCATGTCTTTTGCTTAAAAAGAAAATGGAACCAGTCGAAGCTTATCAAAATAGGAAAGAGAGTCAAACTCGTAAGGAACTTTCTGTGTTAGAAGGCGATGATCATGCTATCCACATGGAAGGTCTTCTTATCAGAGAGAGAATCCTTGGAACTGACAATACAGAATTGAGGTTTCCGATAAGATACAGGGGAGCTGTTTTAGCTGACTCTAAGCAGTACGAGCTGTGTATTCCTTTGTGGACACGGGCGATGGAAATAGCCATGAACTGCGATGTTCCAGATTCAGCGGAGCTTGACGACGTCATAGATTTATTTGCAGAAATGGTGCAGAGTGGACACAGTTTGAGCCCCAAAAATATCGAGAACATTCTCGAAAAACTGGTTGATGGAAATAGGAAACTTACAGCAGCGCTTAAGTCTGGAAAACTGCAAGAGGAACACAAGAATGAGACACAAAAAAAATTCCTTTTTTGTACTCTTTATCTCTTGATTATATACAGAAAAGTTCAAGTTCCTCCAGAGATGAAAAATAGTAACATTACGAAATGCCTTCAAAGATTTCTGTGCTCAAATCCTCGCTCCCATCCTGATGGAAATACTCTTCTGCACTTGGCTGTATGGCATAAAACTCCAGTTCCCAGGTTTCGATTGCAAAGTGTGTGCAAGCTTCCTTGTATTGAGACGATGAAGCTAATTTTACATGCAGGGTGTGATGTGAATGCTACCAACACAGAAGGAAGCACTCCTCTTCATTTAGCCGTGACTTTTGAACCAGGACCTGAAAAAGACGAATTTTTGAAAGAAATGCTGGAGTTGCTGTTAGATTTCGGTGCGGACACAAAGCTTGTAAACAAGAATGGTCAAACAGCAATGGACTGCTGCGGGACTGACGAGGCACGAAGGATCTTGTCTGAGAAAAGAGGACTGGGTGCTCTGAACATCGATGCCAGAAAGGTTAAAAAGGTTTGATATTTCATGCTTTACATATTTCCTTAAATTATCACAGTAAGCATCCTCACGAAATGGGAGAATACTGAGGTTATTTTTTCATGGGATCTTGTGTTGATTATGTTTCGTAACGCCTGGTTGCCTTTCTTGGAGTTTCTGTTAGTTTAACGGTTTCCTAACTCATCTTTTTAGGAATGAAACAATTCGTTATGATGCTGTGATAGTCAAAAGAAGCATGTCTGAGGGTGGCTTTCAAGCTACAGCAAGCCTTTAGGACCTTTAGATAAAGCTAGAGGGCGGACTGTATAGTGATCAAGTTTACAGACTTGTGATCACCCGTATGATAAATGCTTGTGGATAAATACAAAGCAATTTAAATAAACGTTCAATAGCAAGCCGAAAAGAGTAATTACTGACTGTCGATAGTTCGGAAGGAATTGTAAAACAGTAAGAGCACACTGGTCCCCAATTAAAATTCTACCAATTTTGGTGAGCCTTTCTTATTTCTGTAGTGTGACTCACTTTTTAGTAAAAGCTTACTTTGTAATAGAATAAGAAAGATGTTAAGTTTAGAGCTCGGTGAAGAAATAGAGAAAGGTGTTTTTCGTGTTGTCACGAGGTGGGACAGAGAATGAAATGCACGCTCCGATTCCGCGCCCCACTGCTCTGCGGTACGCAGGACGGTTGTCATTTATATGAACTTCGTAATGGGCCTTGCTCACTCCGCAAAGAGTCTGCGGCTCAGTGGATAAGCATTGGAGCGGGGAATATGAAGTTCATATGGAGAGTCAGAATTTTTTCCTTGTCCCACGTTCGTGAAAAGACGAAAAACATTCCACTCTTCACGATGGCTGACTTACCCCATAAACTCACCTGATAAAACCAAAACTACAGATTTTTTAAATTCGTTTGGTAGGCAAGCCCAATATACATACACAGATGTTTTAGTATCGCCTAAGTTGCTCTGTGTTTTCCATTTTTGTAAGGATGAAGTAACTGGAAGTGGAGCTGCTGAAGAAAGAGGAGCAAGATCTGTTTCTACAACAGAAAAAGACGTAAAAGAGAATATTAAAGAGGAAACTATTTGGAAGGAATTATCAGGTGAGAGGATGTTATCGAGGAACAAATTTGTTGAGAAAATAGTTATAACAAAGTGTAAGTCGGAGTTCCGTAGTGAGCTTTTAGGTAACACTGTTAGGTAACGTGGGAGAACTGAGTAAATTTTAAACGGATAGCAGGCGTGATACCAAGTAATCAATACAACATGGCGGTTTCCCCATTGTTTAAGATCTTTTGGAAACGAAAAGGCAAATGTGAAAAACAAATAAACAAAAAAAAAATCATCGGAAAACGAGGTCAACATGTTTTTGGTAAAATGTGAAAATTCAAAGCCAGGCCATGGTTACAAGAAATGAAAGAACAGGAAATGACATTTCAGTTTTCTTTTTAAGTTTCAACGTCTCTTGATATAACACTTACCCTAAGAGAAAAGTGAGGACTTTTTGGCTTTTCGGTTGACGCTCTGTGAGACAAAAAGGTGAAAATTGCATTGCTTTATTTCATAATCAAAGGACAACTGAGGGAGTTGACACAGCAACTGGAAAACGTTCAAGAGCAACTAAGAAAGAGAGATAGACAACTAAGAGACAGAGATGGACAACTGAGGGAGATGACACAGCAGTTAACAAATGCCCAGAGGCAGCTACAAGAAAGAGATGGACAACTAAGAGAGAGAGATGGACAAGTACGAGAGAGAGATGGACAACTGAGGGAGATGACGCAGCAGTTGACAAATTCCCAGAGGCAGCCACAAGAAAGAGATGCACAACTAGGAGAGAGAGATGGACAAGTTAGCGAAATGACAAAGCAGTTGACAACTGTCCGCGGGCAACTACAGGAACAAAATGGAGAAGTTACTTCTTTGGGAAGACTGCTGAGGGCCAAACAGCACGAAATAGACGAGTTGGAGACGTCTCTTTCAGCGGCTCAAAGGGCGTTAAATGAACGTTCACGCCATCAGACTCCTGACTGGGTCATTTCACGCGATCAGATTCAGCTGACGGACAAATGCCTTGGTAAAGGAGGTTGGGGAAGTGTTGTCGAAGGCAAGTATTGCGGCTGTACTATTGCCGTCAAACAGATGTACGAGTTGATCCTTTCTGATCACAACCGCAGATTGTTTGAGAGAGAGATGAGTATTGCCGCCAGATGCCGCCATCCTTGTTTGCTGCAGTTTATTGGAGCAACAAATGATGAAGGAAGTCCTCTGTTCGTGACAGAGCTCATGGAGTCAAGTTTACGAGCATTGTTAGAAGAGCGAGCTCTTTCCAATACCGAAGTGTCTGTTATTTGTCTGGACGTGGCTCGAGCATTAAACTACCTTCATCTAAAGAAACCATCTCCCATCATTCACCACGACATTAGCAGTGCCAATGTGTTGCTATGGCGGCAAGCCGACCAATGGCGAGGCAAAGTGTCGGATTATGGCACGGCTAGTGTTGTGCAGCAGACTATGACAGTTAGTCCTGGTGCTATGATATACAGTGCACCTGAAGCACATACTAAACATCAAACCGTCATGGTATGTCTGAAATTTGGAGTTGTTTCTCAATTGTCTACTTGTGTTTGCAGTAAGGTATATCTATAGTAAGATGTTGAATCAATTTGTGGAGGGCACGGGACCAGAAATCTCGTGTGATCTCTGTCCATAGTCGAACCCTTTTTAGTTGGTAAACCGGTCGGGTGCTTAACGTGATATCAGTATGTAGGAAAGTTACCGCCGGACGGATCATGAAAAAGTTAACTTCAATCAGGAGAAGAGTCGAGCTTATTTATCCACCGTCAGTCAGTTTACATCACGCAGAATGTCTATTATTCTTGAGGCATTTATCTGCAATGTAAAATCAGCGGCGAAGCGTACAATACTGTTTGGTTTTTATTGGTTTGTTTGCATAGCAATTTTTACATAGCAATAAGACAACATTTCTGTGATGTAAACAGAATGCAAAATAAGGGGAAAAACAAGGAGGAATAGATATATAAAGGTATAGTTACATAAAATAGCAAGAATGCAGGTTCGTGCATGTTTAACTTTTCATTGTTAATCTCTTTTCGAACTCAGGTTGATGTTTACAGTTTTGGAGTTCTCCTCTGTGAGATTTGCATCCGGGAGTTACCGGATCCTGACAGACGTGACGAGCAAGTTGCTAGGGTGACAAACCGTGTGATTCGAGCTCTCATTCGAAGATGCCTGCAGCAAGATGCTGAAGCAAGACCAAGTATGGAAGATATCATTGGTGAACTCGAACAACCAATGTAAGATTGGTTTTGAAAAGTTGTGCTCTTTATCTACACTTGCAAACGAAAAGAAAAGAAACATAAAAACCTTTGATCTAAAATGGCCTGTGTAAACTAGCTTTTTCATGGCCACCGATAAGATGATATATTTTCTAAAACCTACGTTTGAGATGCTCAACGTTTCATCAGCCGAACTTAAATCGAAATAGTACTAGCCCAGAATGACAAAAGTAGGCGTATTGTTGCCGTTCCATGACCATTACAGTTTTTGAGTTCAAAGACTTTCAGAGCTTTCAGCAAAAAAAAAGAAAAGAGAAATAATCTTTAGTTAAAAACAGGTAATTTTCAGAAAGCAAAAGTAATTATTAACTAAGCAATGAGTTCGGCACATGAAACGTCCGGCATCAAAATGAAAACTGTCCCAAAGTGTAAACTCCTTGCGATCTAGGCGAGAAGAATAGCTTACACACATGTTACATGAGATAAGGATATTTAAAACTTCCTAAAAGTATACCCGTGTTAACTTAAGTTGTGGACTCTTCGTCATAATGACCAAATAACACTGGTTTTGACCCAGTTGTCATTTATAGCTTTGCAATTTTTATGTCCAGTAGCTTTTTGTTAAGTTGTTGCAGTGATATTATCGATAAGGGTGTAATTGGGCTTTTTCCTAGTACAACACAAAAGGCGTTCACGTGTTAGGTAGCTATGGTAGCTTTCCATCCCAAATTTTAAGAAGCATAGGTGAAAAGTCGAGCGTCAACTGCTACTTCGCGTCCTCACAAATCTTTCGAAAACCGAGCTATACACTTGGCACTGTCTCGTTAAATTTAGAGATCCTTGGGCAAACGATCCTTATCTTGTGTTATACGAAATTCCATATCTCATTTGTGTCGGTTTGTCGGAAGTGTCCGTGCTTTTAAGTGTGTGTCTGATCGCTGCGGCCATCTGCCATTGTAGTTTTTAAGTTTGGGTAACCGTTAGATAACCGTTAGCTCGTTGCCAAAGGTGATTTAAGTATAAGTAAACATGATTTTAGAATAGTTCTTTAAACCTATTTTTGAACATCTCACACATGAGCTTCAGCGCCTCGATGTCGATTTAGTACTCGACACGGACTCAAGCCTCCATGGAAGCGCCTTAGCAAAGAGACTTCGATTTGATCTATTAGAATTTTTTTTATAAAGTGTATTCCAAGTGCGATGTGTGGACTAGTTACAACATACACTTCCATGCAAATACAAGGTATGAATTGTTGCGTGGTTAAGAATCGAGATATGTCAAACAGTAGAGTAATATGATAGATAACAGTGTGATGATTGACCTCCAGTCAGTCAACTAATCAAACTGAACAGTGATTATGAAGCAAAGGTGTCTGCGTTTTGACTGGGAGATTAAAGGATTAAATAAATATGTCTATCGATCTGTGTAGCTGTACGTTCTCTCAGTGTATCACCCTAACCTAAGTGTTTGCTTTTGTCCATCTTAGCCGGCTTAGGATGGTAAGTGAGTTAGTGTAACCTGAAAAGTATTAAAGCTTAGCAGCTTGTGGGGTCGAAGTCAAGGCTCACTGCCTTGGTACTGGTTGTATGAGGCGAAGGACAGAAGACTGACCCCAGTCCACGGACTCCTCCGATGGACTGGGAATGAGCTAGCGTAAAATGGACTAAAACCATTTTACGCTAGCTCATTCCCAGTCCTTCAAAATCCTATTGTAAATGAGTTCTATTAAAAGCCCTACTATTTTTATACCTACATTGCGTTACCATTTTCTTCAGTCGATGCAACAAACTTCTCAAATAAAAGGTCAAACCACAATTAGTTTGAGTCGGCGCGGGAAATAGCAATATCGTTTATCAGTCTACTTAGTTTCAGTATCTTATTTCACTTGTGTCCTCTTCAATGATGCAGCGTGTTGCGCCTCCTTCAATTCTGCTTCGAGCTTCAATATTCACGCTTAGTTTAAGCGTTAGCGGTGTGTTGGGCTATGTATCGTGTGGTGTTGTTCTGTTTCGCTTTCTATCACCCCGCCGCGCTGCTGTACGTGGGGACGGGGAGCGTTGAGTGACTCCGGCCCGAGCGGCTGCGAAGGAGACTAGATAGGTCAAGGACTCTGACTTAATTTTTAAATGCAGTTAGAGAGTCAGCCAATTTGATTGATTTGTGGAGCTTCGACCAAATATAAGGTCCCATGTACTTTAAGCTATGTCTTCCGTATGTAACCGTGTTGTATCTTGGTAAGGAGAAATCGTCTGCATTCCTAAGATTGTACCCACTTATGCCGCAACTAAAAAGTTCAGAAATATATGGTGGGACTAAATTAGTTTTAACTTTATACATAAATATAGCCATGTCCTGGAGTCTGCGATTACATAACGTTGGAAGTCTTGCTTTATCTAGAAGTGCTTCATAAACAAATAAATATCCACGGTAAATAAATAAATAAATATCCTCGGTAAATATCCACCACTAACCACCTCCACTTCGGTGAATAGTTGTTAATTATTGAGTTGTTCTGTAATCACTTTTAAGATCTAAACTTACTTCAGTTCAACAAACATCAACAGATTTTGGCAAATCATCTGATGGTAAATACTTGTTCAAAGATGAATTTTCATATAATCTCTTGCCATACTGAATAACATCAGATAAGGTGTTTGAATTCCAATAACTACATGATTTTATTACAGAGTAACAGAGTGAATAAAGGCTGATAGTTTCCAAAGAAACTGTTTGGGGCTGCTTCGGTGGGAGTAACAAAATAATTTGGATATATCAACAAAGTTGAAGTGGTAAATTGGCCACCGTAACGATTACAAAAGCTGACGTTTCGAGCTTTAGCCCTTCGTCGTCGCTGCCATGAAGGGCTAACGCTCGAAACGTCAGCTTCTGTAATCGTTACGGTGGCCAATTTACCACTTCAACTTTGTTGATATATCCAAATAACAGAGTGAATAGACAGCCATCGCAAAACTCACATGGAACTTTCTGGTTTCACGGGCATGACTCTAAAAAAGGGTGCTATTTTGAACTTTATTAATTTTAACCCCTTTCAACTCGCATATATCATTGTTATGTATACTCTGAAAATAATGTGCTAAGCCATTCAGTGATGATACTTCAAGCAGCACACATGTACCTTGAGAATGGCATCTACTATGAATATCCCTTGCATGAGAATCGAATATTTTGAAGCCCGCATTGTCTTTACAATAGATAGCAACTGCAGTACATCCTATTGTCACGACAAAATTGTTGAAATTTTCCGATAGAAGTGATTGAGGCCTAGTTCAAACGTCGAACTTTTCCTGTGCCGAACCTTATATCTATTTGGGTCGACCCCAATAATTAAGTTCGCCAGTTGATTCAGACGTCGCACTAAATTGCTGTCGAACTAAATAATTTGAGCGAGCCCTATCTTAAAGACGTCAGCGGCTTTATAAATACTGTCTCGACAACGCTTCAAAATGGCGGAGAAAACGAGTGCTGAAAGTGACGATCTTGTTTTTCTCGCAAACGTCATTAGAGAGAGAAGAAGGCAACTCAGCATACATGTATTGTTGCAAAAACCTTGTTGCGAGGAGGAGACGAGTTTTGAATGTTGCTGTCTTGCTGCTGCTACTAATTTCACAATTGAACAACATTACTGTCCCTGGTCCAGTTCGTTCTTTTCGTCGAGTTAAGAGGAGTACCGGGATGGTGGGACAAGATATGCAACACATATTCAGACGCACGATTCAAGAAAACGTGTCGAGTGTCGAGATCAACATTTCATTACATTCTGAGCCGTATTGAGCCGTTCGTTACCAAGCAAACTGTTACTGAAGACCCGATTCCGGCAGACCTGAGGCTGGCTATTTGCCAATATAGACTATTGACCAACAGAAATATCTCAAACCAGCCGGCCGATCGAGCAGACATACGCACACGCTCGCGTATAAAGTCCCGACATCCGTAACAAACTTTATTACACGACTCGGGCAGTCAGAGGGCCAATAACTAAAATCAACCAATCAAAATGCTCTATTGCCGGTCCAATATTCTCTAAGTATTGGACCGGGCACTGTCCCGAGTGGTCCCGAATGATACCGCACTTGTGTCCCTTTGAACTTCAGTCGTATAATAAATCTCTTATTAACCAAGCTTGCTCGGGACCGTACTGGAAGAATATCAGCCCTCGGTCTTTTTGTACGGACCGAGCGCAGCGAGGTCCGTACTGTCAAGACCTCGGGCCGATATTCTCCCAGTACAGCCCTCGTGCTTGGTTAATAAGATATATATCACCGATACTCTTTTTTCCCTACTACCATTAGGGACTGGAACAGCTTACCCTTAAACGTTGCTGAGGCTCAATCTATAAATTCGTTCTGAGCCCAACTGGACATGATGTGTTTATTGCTATTTAAATTTTTATTATCTTTATTAATTGCTATTTAATTTTGTTCCTTGATTCTTATTCTTGGTGTTATTATAGTAGTATTATTATAGTATTTATTCTTAGTATACTCCTTAGTGATATAAGGCTGCTGACCTTTTGATAAGAGTCATCGCATAGATGGAGAGCAAGTATTAGGAATATAAATAACTAAATACAATTGCGGAGATGACTGGACTTGGCGTCTGTACTGTCTCCTTAATCGCACGTGAAGTTTGTCAAGTCCTCGTGGACCATTTGTGGAATGAAATCGTGTCAAGTCACATGCCCAAAACACGAGAAGATTTCAAGAGGAAAATCATTGATATGGAGGAATTTTGGCAGTTTCCATGCTGTTGGGGAGCGATAGATGGCTGCCATATACCGATGAATTGCCATCCAGGAGGGCTAGAGGCATGCAAAGAGTATAACAATTTTAAAAATTTTCATTCAATTGTTTTGATGGCAGTAGTAGATTCACACTATCGATTTGTATGGGGCAGCTGTGGATTTCCAGGGAATTCGGGTGACGCAGTTATATTTCGATCTACTGACCTTTAGAGCTTCATTCAAAATGGTTTTATTCCATCATTTGGGAAAAGTGAAGGGGATATTACTATCCCTTCCCTTATGGTGAGAGGTTCTGCATTCCCCTTGCAAACATGGCTGACAAAACCATTTACAAATGCAGTTTTGACAGCCCAGCAATGATATTTCAATTACCATTTGAGCAGATCCCCTATGGTTAGAGGTGCCTATGGCCAATTGAAGGGTAGGTACAGGGTTCAACTTCGCAAGAGTGAGAGCAGCCGAGATGTTGTTCGCATAATTACATTGGCATGTGTAGTGTTGCATAACATGCATAATGCAAGGGAGATTCAATTTCCAAAAAGTTGGATTTGAGCTCTGATGGAAATGGACAAAAGCGAAACAGGAAGGAAATTAGAAAGGTACTACTGATGAGCGAATCCTCCACTATCAGGGATACCTCTTTGAGGCAAATAAAATCAGATATGCACTCTGCAAGAAACTGTGGCATGAAAAAGAAACAGGGGAAGTCTGTTAATAGTACCTAGTGTGATAGCTGTGTACCAACAGAGGTGGTAATAATCTTCTTCAACTACTCTCATTCCATTCCCAGGGAGTAGGGTGGAATAAAACACAGGCATTAACCAGTTTTGTTTCCTGTTTAGTATAAAAGTAGTTTTATTGAGTTTTAATCAAACATAGGTTTTGTTCTTTTTAAAAATTTTAAAGATCATCTTTCTTTATAAATTTGGGTCACATTCCCAATAAACAAAATAATTAGTTTAACTTTTCTTTATAAGTTTGTTCCTGTTCTCAACATAAAGAACATTATTAAAATACATCGGATTACATAATTTCCACAGTAACAAAACATAGGATTTACAGGTTTCTGTTTAACTTCCTTTTTAAAATTTTAGCCTTTAGGAGCTCTTTCCCCTTAATTTGTTCGTAACCTTTCTTGGGGTGGGAATGGATATTAGGTGGAAGTGGAGATGATATTGTAGTGAGTTTTCAGTGACTATATTTCACTGATCTCTTTGAGGTGAAAAGTTTGATATACAGATATTTTAATTAAGAGATATATAATGGATAGACTTACTGGTATTAATATTGCAACAACAACAAGTTTATTCGGTATTACCATTTAGTTCAATGTATATATGGTCATCTTCCCAAACAAAATAATTTTTGTATTTTCCTTTCCTGTATTTCGCTCACAAATGTACCATGAAAATTTATCAACAGTAACAAAAATCTAACTGTAAGCATTACCATACATGTTGCAGTTCAATTTTATCCTTTGTTCCAGTGTTATTTTCCCTTGGATTCAATCTAATAGCCAGAACATGGACCATTTCTAATCGGGAGCCTGCCACTTAAGCAAAATCAAATTGAAAATAACTTAAAACTTCATGCTGAGTGTGCTTCCTCTATCACCTTTACACACTGTCACTGGTTATGCTGATTCAAATGATTAATTTGTATTTGAGCCATTACGGTCACTAAATATGGCATGATAGTGAAAAAACTGTTGGTTATTTCTTGTATGTACACATGGAAAAAGGCAATAAGGTTTCTAATGCTTTTTCTAACAGTGAAGTCTCCATAGTACCCTGTAAAGGCAGGTATTTCCCTGAATCAAATGGAAAAGGGCCTCCAGAGGAAGACTCTGGCAGAAATGCTTGATTGATGTGGCTTTGTACCCCTCCACTCTGCCATGTTGGGTAAAGCCCTGTTGTGCCATATGTCATGCTGGGGGGTGGAGGCACACCATTAAAGCAATGATCATAGCTCCCACTAGCTCTGTGGTTGAGCATGAGCTGAAATAACTTCATCTGATGCTGACGCGACATCTCCATTTCTTCTCTCATAAAGTTCATGGGATCCTTGGTTGGGTCATTGCTCACCACATCTTCAACCACTTTCAGCACCTGTGAAGTAAGACTGTCAAGTTTGTGCTTCGAAAACTGCACCTTCTTGACATTCCTTTAGGGAACAAAAAGTCCACCATCAGAAGCATCTTCTCTGCTATGATCAGTGCCATCAAATGCGTTGTTGGAGCTACCTGATGAAGAAGGCTCTAGAGCTAGTTCAGGTTGGCAGGAATCTCTCATTTTTACCACCTCAAACAAGGCATTAAACCATTTCCTATAACCACGATCTTCCTGGAATCGCTCTATGCCAGTTGCAGTTTTCACAGTCAAAGTTGCCTGTTTACAACAACTGATACATTTCTTAAATTTGGTTCGCAGCTGTTTAACAGTAAATGCCACCTCATCACCTCTGGCTGATGCCCTTGCCTTCAACTCCTCCAAAATTTTAGTATAAGCTGGACCCTTTTTCTGGTTCTTTGTATTGGTGAAAATCAATGTTGTTTTGTATTCTGTGCTATTGACAACAATATTAATCAGATCATCCAGACTTTCTGGGCACCACTGAGGCTTGTGTCCTGGTTTTTTGCTGTTTTTTCTTGTTCCTTTTTCTCTGAAATGTTGAAGCACATTGCCAACTTCATCATTAGATTCCACATCCTCACCTGGGCCATCTTCATCCTCCTCAGTTTCGTCAGCTCTCTTTCTGTAGGGAAAAAGATGTTAAGGCTTAAGATGATATCATGATAAAATCAGTGATCAATGTATTATCAATAAGGGCAATATATGTAAAATTACATATACATGAAAAAGTAAGCATACTTGACTTTTAAACGTATTTTAACTGCAATGACTCAAATACTTTAATACTGTAGTAAGAAGGCTCGAGAAGCCCTTGTATAGGATATACTTCAGATGTAAGGGATATACCAACTTGACCTTGTAGGATTTAACCCTTTAACTCCTAGAGGTGATTAACATGCAACTTCTCCCTTTAATATCCATACATGATCCAGCAAACAGGTAGCGAGAATTCTCAAATTTGTCAGGTGGAAGTTACCATGATTGAATGTTAAATTCTCATAACCAATTAACAAGGAAATGTGTAGCAGCTAGAGGGGAGAATTCACAATCAGGGCTAGGGAGATAATTTTTTTTTTTTTTTTTTTTTTTTTTTAATACAGCATTGTTTATTACACTTACACATGTAATTACACTATAATTACTTTTTACACCATGTTTAAACTACATTAACTCACACTACTTACAATACATATATAACAATACAGTTACACTAGTCAAATTTAATTACAGTTGATCTATTTACCACATTATTGTTTGCATGTTAATTGTCGAGTAACTACTGAGAATTGTGTTTGCTATTTAAACTACAAGGGAATTGATTTTCCAGAAATTAATAAACTGTTAAATAAAAAAGATAGCGAAGAGGTCAAAATACAAAGTTGAAAAAAAAAAAAAAAAAAAAAAAAAAAAAGACAATACAATTTTATAACGACAGAAAAAATTTCCATTTGTTCCTGCTAGGGAGATAATTGGTACGAAAGTCTGCTTTGCTCTTGAAAGAGTGTCCCAATCAAGCTGTTTTGACATGGGAGTAACATAACTACAATCTGAGTAGTCTTTAAAGACAAACCTTGGTGCTCTATGCTCAACTAGTTCCATTTTGGAAATATTCTGTTTAGTATTGCTGTATACGGATTTCACACAGAGCAAGCATACTCCAGTTGAGGATGCACAAATTCAAAGATAAAGTATGCCTTGGATTTGACATATTTGGAATAATCCGACAGTATCCTTCTTAGAAGACCAAGTGTGCTATTAACCTTTCTACAAATATTATCAGAATATTGATTCCAATTAATATTATGAGTTACAGTTACTCCAAAATATTTCTTGGAGGGTGATTTAGCAGTAACAAAATCATAACTGCCTCCCGGTTAGCTCAATGGATAGAGCGCTGGACTGGTGTGTGGGAGGTTGAGGGTTCGAGCCCCCGCCGGACCAACACTCAGGGTCTTAAAATAATTGGGAAAAATTTGCTGCCTTTCTATAACATCAAGAAATGGTTAGATATTCTAGTCTTCTTGGATAGGGATGAATAAATGGAGGTCCAGTCTACTGCAGGGTTGGGGTAGGAGACGTTAATTTCCCACACACGAGATTACTGTGTGATGGATGTCCTCTCCTGGGGTGGGTTGGGAGGGATTTATTAGAGAGCCATGTGTTAGAAACCTCTTTACTGGGTTAATCATGTATCTACCCTCTCAAAATAAAGAACATTGTATTGTATTGTATTGTATTGCATTCATGAGATAATTTACTACAGGAATGGGGGCAACCTTATTAGTAATTCCCAAGTGATAACTTTTCAGGTATTAAAGTTTTGGCCATTTACATAAGCTGGCTAAGTCAGCATCAAAATCTCAAGTATCTTTTATCTCACCATACACAATGCCGTCATCTGCAAAGAGACGCATTGTAGACTGGATGTGATCAGTAATATCGTTAATAATATATACCAAATGCAAACCCTTTTATGGAATCCTGCTTGTTAGAAGAATTTCTTGCTTCCTGAGAACTTTCCATCCTTTTGTAAGCGGAGTTGGAGAGAAAATTTTCACTTTGGTCCTAACATGTCTTCTGGTCTCACCCACTGAGCAAACTGTTCTTCTGTTAACAATCCCAGGCTTATAGCAGCTTCTTTCAATGTTGTGCCTTCTTTGTGAGCTTTCTTTGCAATCTTAGCAGCATTGTCATAGCCAATATGAGGGTTTAATGCTGTCACCAACATGAGTGACTCATCACGCAACTGATTGATTCTATCCACATTGGCTAGAATTCCCACAACGCAGTTATCTGTGAAGGCTACACAGGCATCTCCAATCAGCCGCGTTGACTGCAGAACATTTCTGACTATCATTGGCTTAAAGACATTTAGTTCAAAATGACCATTACTTCCACCAACTGACACAGCTGTTTGATTGCCAATGACTTGTGCTGCAACCATGGTAATGGCTTCACACTGGGTTGGGTTAACCTTGCCTAATTGGACAAAACAGGAAACTCATTAAGTTATAATTATTTTCAGTAACAACTTTTTCATTGGGTTGTTGAATGCAAGCAAGGATTGTATTGGTTTTAGATTACTTCACTCTGTGATTGGTCCAGGAAACTTGTGCAGCTCTCTCGACTGATCAGATGCAAAACTTAAAACTAATCATGACTTGGTCACACCTGTTTTTTTACTTAAAGAAGATTACTTGTCTTTTCTTTGAATTTTCACTGGCTCCTTAGTGTGTTTTCCTCCTTTGCTTCTCCTGATTGTCTGATACATGTACACTATACATGAAGCAGGGTTATTGTAAGGATTACGGTCTCTATGCAGTAAGTAGAGAACGACCATTGCCAAAACTGATGTATACATCATGCGGCATTTTCAGCAATTTTGTGTAAATGAAACAGTTCGTTACTTTAGTGTCTTGAACTGTGTTGTTACCTGGCATAATACTGCTCCCAGGTTCATTCTCAGGAAGTGTCAGCTCACCCAACCCACAGCGAGGACCTGATCCCAAAAACCTGATATCATTTGCAATCTTCATCAAACTACAAGCTACCACATTCAGGGCTCCATGAAGTTCTACCATGGCATCATGAGCTGCAAGGGCTTCAAATTTGTTTGGTGCACTAAAGAGAAAAATGAAGATAAAAAAATGTAATTATACCAGATACTGGTAATTGTGATTAGTGTCAACTATTAAAATAAAGTGAAGGAAAATATTTTCCAAAGATGAAGATGGGATGCTAAATTGTTTTGACTTAAAGGTACATTATTTTCCACATTAACAAAGTACAAATCTTTAAAGTAAAGAAAAAAAATTGCTTAACTTCAGAAAGCTACATGCCAAATGGCAACTGCTTTTGACAACTTGCAAAAAGTTCAGGGCTCGACGCTAACTTTTCAACTTAGTAGCCAAGTGGCTAGTGACATCTTAGATGTTACGATGATTTCAATTTGTTTACTAGCCTAACTGGCTAATGGAAATACAAAACCACTAGCCAAAACTGAATTTCTACTAGTCTGTGGCTAGTAGGTTACTGTTAGTGTTGAGCTGTGAAGGTTACTGAAAATAAACCATCCTAAACCTTTGGAAGGTATCATACAGCAGTATGTGGAGTAATATATTTAACTTGTCCAATTCACACCTTGTGAATGGTAGCTTTGTGTACTCTGCAATCTTAGCTGACATCTTTTCAGCAAATCCTATTCTTGTGTTAAGCCCTGTACCCACAGCTGTTCCACCGATGGCCAGCTCATAAACTCTTGTAAGGGTGCCCTCCACCCTGGCAATACCATACTCTATCTGTTTAACATAGCCACTGAACTCTTGGCCTAAAGTTATGGGTGTGGCATCCTGTAAAATGAAAACATGTTAAACTTTTAAGATGGTGACTAACAAAATCCCACATCTGACGATCAAAACATTTCTGTTAATTTACTTAGTTTTAATCAGGCAAAGAACACGGTAGTTCTGTGTATCAACCAAAAAAAAAACAATAACCAACCAATGTTCATTTTGCAATGCCACCTATTTTATATAGAACATGGCCATGGGAAGAATTTTATTGGGACTCTTAACATTGGAAGTTGGTAATGTTCATGCTATTAAAAGAGAAAAAGAAGAAGAGAAAGCATCAAACTTCCTAAGGATTTCACCAATCTGTAACAGGTAATTAGTATGTGGCATAATAATGGTCTGTTAAAGAAGCAAGGTCGGACAACTCACCTGGGTATGTGTTCTACCAATCTTAACAAGATCCTTGAAATCTGTGCTCTTAGCCTGAAGTGCACCATGAAGCTTTCTCAGGCCTGGTAATAGACGTTCGTGCACCTCCATTGCTGCTGCTATATGCATTGCTGTTGGAAATGTGTCATTTGAGCTCTGAAATCAACAAGATAAAAATTGTTATCACAGCATAAGGGAGATACTATTACTGATAACAATGATACTAGGAAATATTCTTGAGACAAAAAAAATAAACAATTTCAATTATGACCACCCAGATCCTAGCCTTTCCTTCCATTTGCAACATTCACTGAAATCATGGAAACATTCTGAACAGACAGCCACTAGAGATGAACCATGTCAATAGGAGAGATATGTAGTAGCTCACCAATTTATTAGAGTTTGGATCTTTGACGTCATTCCTAGGGACTCTATCCTTTATTTCACAGCATCAAAATTACACCAAAGTAAACTTAACTTCTAACCTGGCTTTTGTTGACATGATCATTGGGATGGACAGGTTTTTTTGATCCCATCTCACCACCCATCAGCTCAATGGCACGATTACTGATCACTTCATTAACATTCATGTTGGACTGTGTTCCAGAGCCTGTTTGCCATACTACCAAAGGAAAATGGTCCTTTAACTTCCCAGATATCACCTGGAATCAAAAAAACTGCATTAACCACTGATAATATTTATCATTTATTACTCTAAAAATTTGCAGCATTGTTGGGGTAAGTATCACAAATCACAAGATAGCTGCACTGCTTGATCAGCTTGTACTGCAATACCATACACAGGTAATGCAACCAGAAGCAATTACTTATTCCCATAAATGGGATCCTAGTTTATTGCATGTTATTTCCCAGATATTCACAAAGTTTCCTTGACATTTGATGGATCTGGTCTTAAATTCCGAGTTAGAGGGAGGCTCTATGAAAACTTTGTGTGTTGCTTGAGAAGGTAACAAAATTTCTTATTCAAGACCCACCAGTGAGCTCTGGATGAAGTTTTCATTGTGCCAATAGTATTCAAATTTAATGACTTATTAATCCAATGTTTCTAACCTCATCTGCTGCCTTCATGATGTTATCAGCAACATTTGCATCCAAACCAAATTCCTTATTGACCTCTGCAGCTGCTTTCTTCAGGAAACCAAATGCACGAATCACTGGAGCCTATCAAAAACAACACAAACAACTGTTAGAAACTGAGAATTACCAGCCAGTATTAAAATCTCACACGAAAAAATGTCACTTAGCTGTTCTCCTGTATTTCATTTCCCTCTAAATTCAAAAGTTTTCTTGGTCGACTTTAAATTTTCCCCACCTCTTTGAACCCAAAGGTATATTAAATATCTTACTAGGGTAATCATGTTTTCTTGGTCTGTACTGAACCTTATCTTTTTCATTAAAATCTATGGCCTGCACTCTTCATGCTTGGGCCATAAACCCAGGTAGAAAAAGCTAGGTTCAAAACATGCTGTAAAGACCTTGAACTTGGTTAGTGAGAGATACACTTCCAAAGTTCATAAGCATAAAATGAAAACTATCCTAGGATAACTTAAGATGTGATTTGTGAGAGAGTATCAACATACTGGCATATGTTCAGTTTCATCACCAATTGGAAAATTAAGCTTTGATCTTGCTGTCTGGGCTCCATAATATTTTTCAGCTGGAACTTCTATTTCTCCAAAACTGTCAGTCTCAATCCTTGAAGCCTGTTGGCCAAAAATAAATAAAGTCTTTTCATTAAATATATTTAACTCTGTCCCTTCTTAGAGTGACCAAGAGAGAACTTCTCATTGCAATACCAACACCTTTGCAACTAAACAGGTGACAAAGAAAGAAAAAAAATATCAAGCGAGACATTTTCTTTGATTTAACACCTAAACAATTACTCAATTAATTGTGGAGCCATTTGTCTTAAGCGTAAAGGAGAGCGCGTATTTTGTAAAAATATTTTACGTTTCGCTCGAGTGCGATAACTGCGCGAAATGCATAGCTTACCATATTTCGTAACAATAAGACAGGGCTTAAGTCTAGTTTCTGACGATGGACAAATATTCGCGAATCTCTGCTGAGCGTACGCAACACTGAACAAATCCTGTGTGCCATACTCTGTGAGTAAGTTTGAGCTAGCGATTGCAACAAAATGGCCACTGGTGGTCAGCGGCTGGTAACTTGGAGCTTCAGAGGACCTACGGGGACTGGGAAACTTCAATAACCATCACCCTGAAGATTGGGACAGCATTCAGTTGACACTCATGCTCAGAACTATAACTATCGAAAATTTCTAATTATAACTCCATATAGGTCTGACATGAACTAATAAAATCGATAAATTGCTGGAAAGCTGGAAAAAAAAAATTAAGATGGCTGCGCTGGGAGATAAAGAGTGACGAATTTTATTATAAAACCCTTCAAACATTTTGAAAAGGGAATCAAATTCAAATTTGACACAACTCTTTTCCCCTCAGATGAATAAAGGGGATAAGTTTCTAAAGAAACTGTGTTGCTGCGTCAGTGGGGGTAACAAGGTAATTTGGTTTTGTCAACTAAGTTGATAGCGTAAATTGGTAGCTGTAAAGGCTCTAAAAACTGACGTTTTGAGTGTTAGCCTATCTTCAGAGGGAACGAAGGGCTAACGAAGGGCTAGCGCTCGAAACGTCAGCTTTTAGACTCTTTATGGCGGCCAATTTACATTGTCAAGTTAATTGATAAAACCAAATTACCTTGTTACCCCACCGACGCAGCAACACAGTTTCTGTAGAAACTAACCTCCTTTATTCATTGATAAAAACCAAATTACCTCAATTCCCCTCATTTTCTTATCTTTTCTCCATAACCGCCTCAGCATGACCCCATCCCTTCCCTCCCCCCTCACAAAAACTTTGTGTCAGACCTCCTGTTTTCTCGGAAAGGGCGAGTGATTAGCATCTGCTGGATCATCGAATACCAGGGATCTATGCGTATTAGTAAATATAGTGTGATACCAGTGAAACAACCAAAAAATGCAACAGTTATGGGCATGATTTGCATTGGAAAACCTAAACCTGAACTGACGCAGTTTGGATCACTTTACCAAAATTTAGAGACTGAACTAAACACCAGAAAACTGAGTTTTATTTGTACCTTGACGAATAAAATCATAAAGTTCTATTCATACCAGGTTAAGATCTTATAATTTAGAGGTTTCGCGTGTGTTCTATAAAATGACCGATAAGCTATCTGGTAATGAGGCAGACGCAACGAGCAAGTTGCCATTGGTGACGAATCGAGCACCCCAATGGCTCCCTGAAACCAGCAACTGGCGAAGTTCAAATACACTGTGCGTCGCCCGAAAGGGTAGAACGCTTATCTTTCGGTTGGAGAAGAAAACTAGATTTGATAATTACTTCGCCCTGTCTCGCTACCATGAGAAGTCTTCAGTCAAGAATACCAATTTATGTTGAGGAGGATTTATCTTCTACGACTTATTTTAATTAAACTCAGTTTGCCGCATTTTTAAGTGAACGTGCTCGCTCGTGCATACGGCACTTGAGCGTGGCCACGCTCCTCAGTCCTCTGAGCCTGTTCATGAAAGTCACAATATTTAAGTTAACAGCTGTACGTAATCGAGACGATTAATGGTTTCTGGTGTGTATTCCAAGTATAAAATGTATTAAGTATAATATGCACGCTGCAAACCATATACTGGGTATGAACTGAAGGTTGGCGATACATAAGGTCAAACGATGTTATTATTAAGATAACTTCAGCCATTAATATAACTTCAGCCATTAAACTGAATAGTGGTTATTTAACAAATGTGTCTCTGTTTTGAGTGGGAGGTTAAAATAATATATATTTTTGTCTACGTAGTTATTGGGCGGTGCACGATGCTTCAAATTTATCTCAAGCCCATAGTTCCGTTCATTCATACCGTCACAAGTCTCCAGATCAGTTGGGCTTTCTCCCTCCCCTCCCTAAATGAGGAAATATGTGTCACACTCCGCGCTTTCTCGGAAAGAAGGAAAGTTTGGTTTCTAGTGGGGAGATTATGATTGCGAAAAGGTGGAATTCATGCATATCACGAAAGAAAATGTAACGCAACTGGGTATTTATTGTGACAGAAAATAAAGGTTTATGAACGTGATTTCAACAGTAAACCTTTCTTTTTGAGGTGAAGCAACTCGTAGTTCTTTTCTACAACAGTATATAGACTGCATAGATCATCGGTAAAATTAATTGCTTTTTGAACCGTGACAGCCTGCTTATGCAAAGTTCTGACCTCAAAATTTTGTGCCTGTTGTTTTTCTCAAACATTCCGGGTTGAGCGAAGTAAGGTTTAGAGGTTTTGCGTTTGTGTTGTTTGAAATGGGTAATAAAGCATCCGTTCGTGGAACGGATGCCTTATTACCTGTATTAACTACAGCTTATCATGCTGCTCGTGATGAAGGTTCTGATCTGCTTGATTCGCTAAGGGTGATGAACGCCAAATCAAGAAAATCCGCTCTGGAAACAAACATCAAAGATGGCGACGACCTTGCGACTCCTCTCATCATCGCTGCTCGTGATGGAAAACTGGATTTTGTGAAGGCCTTTTTACGTTTCGAAGCAAACATCGAGGCTCGTGGATCGATTAAAGTTGAAGGAAAGGTTTTGGAGGGTTGCACAGCTTTGTGGATCGCTGCTGCAAAAGTCTTGATGTTGTGAGACTCTTGATCGAAGAAAACGCCGACGTCGACGGCAGAACGGCAACAAATTCGACTCCTTTGAGAGCTGCTGCCTTTGATGGACGCCTTGATATCGTGCGCTGTTTGGTTGAGAACGGAGCCGATGTAAATGCACGCAATAATTTCAATTATACTCCTCTGATGATAGCATGTTACAATGGTCACATGGATGTTGTTTCCTTTCTTGTCGAAAGTGGAGCAAATATACATCAAGAAAACAATAATGGAGAAACATGTCTTCACTTAGCTGCGGAAGGAGGACACGTTCAGATAGTTGCTAAGCTGCTAGTTTTGGGAGCGAAACAAAAACACAATCTTATAGGTCTAACACCACTTCTTGTAGGCAGTAATCATTGTAAAACTGAAATAGTGGAGTATTTTATCAGCCGACCAGAATGTACAAAGGAACAGAGAATTGATGCTCGTGAACTTCTCGGTGCCACCTTCGCTAATGATATCAATGCTTATGACACTGGGAAGGCATTTAGTTTCATGAAGCGTGGAATGGAGGAGAGGTATAAGAACCCATCACATCCATTGCCTAAAAAGAAAATGAAACCCGTGGAAGCTTATCAAAATAGAAGAGAGAGTCAAACTCTTGAGGAACTTTCTCTGCTAGAAGGCGATGATCATGCTATCCACATGGAGGGACTTGTTATCAGAGAGAGAATCCTTGGACCTGACAATATAGAATTGAGATACCCGATAGGATACCGGGGAGCTGTTTTAGCTGAATTTAAGGAGTACGAGCCGTGTATTGCTTTGTGGACACGAGCGATGGAAATAGCCATGAACTGCGATGTTCCAAAACCAAGGGAGCTTGACGACCTCACAGCTTTATTTTCAGAAATGGTGCTGAATGGACATAATTTGAGTCCAAAAAGTATCGAGAACGTTTTCGAAAAACTGGTCGATGCAAATATGAAACTGACAGAAGCGTTAGAGTCAGGAAAATTGCAAGAGGAGGGCAAGAATGAGACACAACAAGAATTGCTTTTCTATGCTCTCTATCTTTTGATTATATACAAAAAAGTTCAAGTTTCTCCAGAAATGAAAAGCGAAAACATTATTAACTTTCTTCAGAGATTTCTGCACTCAAATCCTCGCTCCCATCCTGATGGAAATACACTTCCGCACCTGGCTGTATGGCATAAAACTCCAGTTCCCGAGTTTGGATTGAATGAAATTGGCACGGTGTGCAAGCTTCCTTGTACTGAGACGATGAAGCTTATTTTACATGCAGGATGTGACGTGAATGCTGTTAATACAGAAGGAAACACTCCTCTTCATTTAGCCGTGACTTTTGTACCAGGACCTGAAAAAGAAGAAACTTTGAAAGAAATGCTGGAGTTGCTGTTAGATTTCGGTGCGGATACAAAGCTTGTAAACAAGAATGGTCAAACAGCAATGGACTGCTGCGGGACTGACGAGCCACGAAGGATCTTGTCTGCGAAAGAAGGACTGGGGGCCACGAACATCGATGCCAGATAGGTAAGATAATTTTGATTTTTAACTCTTTTTATACATTACCTTAAATTATTACGGTAAGCATCCTCACGAAATGGGAGAATAGTGAGTTTATTTCTCCATAGGATCTTGTGTTGATAATTTTTCGTGAGGCCTGGTTGCCTTTCTTCGGCTTTCTGTCACTTTTAATGATTTCCAAACTCATCCGCTTTTATGAATGAAAAAATTCGTTAGGATGCTGTGATAGTCAAAAGTAGCATGTCCGAGGGTGGCTTTCAAGCCACAGCAGAACTTTAGATAAAGCTAGAGGGCAGACCTTAGAGCGGTCGACCTGTTGATCAAATTTACAAACTTGTGATCACCCGTCCTATTAATGCTTGCACAAATAACACAAAGTAATTAAAATGAAAATTCAAACAACAACTGAGGAGAGTTAAGTCAAGTAAAACTACTGACTGGTGATCTGTGGGACTGAATTGTGAGATATAAGAGCACTATGGTCACTTATTATACTTTTATAAATTTCTGTGGGTCTTTTCATTATTTTAGAGGTTGCCACACTTTTTCCTGAATATTTATTAACACAATTTTGCTGTCAGTCCTTGGAATGTAACCTGACTATGCATCTTTGTGTTTTAAATCTGGCGTCGGTTCATATCGTTGAAATTGGCTTGTGATAACGTTTGTGACTTACCCAACCAGCTAATGTGAATTTCCACGCAGACGACTTAGGGAAAAGCGGTCATAAAGCCTGTACAAGTCAGTGTCATGCATGACTTGCAACCATTAAGAAATCTTAAAAGTTCACGGTCTTAATACTGCGCGAGTGGTATTACCTCGAAAAGCTTCATAAACAGCTCTATCAATACTAGTCGCGAGACAAGTGGTGGTCAAACATAAGCAGCAATGATGTTTGCAACTCACACGTAGCCTTGTAGTGTCGGCGCAATGACATTGAAAGGTTTAAAGACCGTGCCGATATACAAATAGTTTAAATAGTACGGAGTAAATTCCGTTACATATGCTAAAATATTTTGCAATCCTCAAAGTGGCAATGTGTTCTCCACTTTCTCTAAGGATGAAGTAACTGGAAGTTGTTCCAGTAAGGAGAGAGGAACAAGATTTGTTCCTGGAAGAGAGAGGGACATAAATGACAATTTGGAAAAGGAACCTACAGCGAAGGAAATATCAGGTAAGAGGATCCAGTTGAGGATCAAATTAGCTTTTAGGTAGCTTGGGCGATCTTGATGCCAATTAATCCAATTTACGGCTCATCCATCGTTTACGCCGCACTCGCGGAAAATGACCAGCGAAAAGCGGCAATAACAACAGAGATTAAAGAAAATTAAAATAGTGGGAATAGAAAATATATACTGGGATTTCCAGTAAGATATAACAACTGTTGTGGATTCAGCCCCGATTTAACAGTCGCCCTGAAAAAAAAAAGACAATCTTAAGCTTTTATCACACCTTTACTAGAACTAAAAAAACAACAACAACGATTTTCTATTTTTTTTTTAAAAAAAAACCATATTCGACTTTTTTTAAGGGCAATTGAGGGAGATGACACAGCAGTTGAAAAATGTCCGAGAGCAACTACGAGAGAAAGATAGACAACTGGAGGAAAGAAATGGAGAAATAAGGGAGATGATCCAGACAAATATGAATGTCCATGATGAACTACAAGAGAGAGATGGACAACTGAGGGAAAGGACAGAACAGTTGACAAATGTTCAAGGACAACTACAAGAAAGAGATGGACGATTGAGAGAGAAAGATGGACAAGTAAGGCAGATGAATCAGCAGTTGATAATTGTTCAAGAGCAACTACAAGAGAAAAATGAAGAAGTCTCTTCTTTGGAGGAGCGGCTGAGAGCAAGGCATCAGGAAGTGATTGAACTTGAGACATCTCTATCAACAGCTCAACGAGCCTTAACCGAACGTTCACGCCAACAGACACCTGACTGGGTGATTTCACGCGATCAAATTCAACTGACAGAAAACTGCCTCGGTAGTGGAGGCTGGGGAAAGGTTGTCGAAGGCAAGTATTGTGGCTGTACTGTTGCCATCAAACAGATTTACGGAGTTCTTCTTGAATCCTCCCCTTACTACAGGGAACTGTTTGAGCGAGAAATGAACATTGCCTCAAGATGCCGCCATCCCTGCCTACTACAATTCATTGGAGCTACAAACGATGAAGAAAGTCCTTTGTTTGTGACGGAGCTCATGGAAACGAGTTTACAAAGATTGGTTGAGGAGCGACCTCTTTCCAGTAGTGAAACATCTGTCATTTCTTTGGATGTGGCTCGAGCATTAAACTACCTTCATCTAAAGAAACCACGCCCCATTATTCACCTGGATATCAGCAGTGCCAATGTGTTGCTGTGGCGACAAAACGACCAGTGGCGAGGCAAAGTATCGGATTATGGTGCCGCCAATTTTACGAAGGCGACCATGACAGCTTGTCCCGGTGCTGAAATTTACTGTGCGCCTGAAGCATTTACTGAACGTCAAAATTTAAAGGTATTTTTATTGCCTTGTTTGTAGGAAATTGTATCCATGAAAAGAAACCAAACTAAATCACCTGAGCTGTATTCAGTGGTCCGATCTCTGAGCTTTAGAAAACTCGTCTTAAGCTCATATATTATACAAACCAGACCGAAAGCGGCTACGGTTGACACAAAATAGAGCATCATGGTTCAGTCGTCCTGTTCCGTTTTGAATAAGAATGAATGGCTGACTCATCTGTCATCAGCATGTAATAATATAAAAACTGGAATGCCTGAACCGAAGAGTTGAACCAAGAAAAGATTTGTAGCATCAAAAATTTAAAAATTAATGGAGACGGCGCCAGGGATCAAATGATAGATAAGATGGGAGATACCCCTCCGGCATGGTAAACAAGTTTTTCGTCAAATGACTGGGGCCAACAGAAGATGAGGTCATCCTCTCTTCCTGAAACCCATTGGACATAGACTTCGGTGGCAAATAAAATGAACTTTTTAGGTGATTCCTCAGAATTGCATTGCGTGTCATTGCTCTGTAGCAAGCACGGTGACCTATCTCACTTTTTTCATTGTAGTGCTCGAAACAGAGATAAGTAGGGAACATTTGAGGAGAGTTTCGAAAAATCGTTCGACAGCTTTTCTTTCTGATGGAATCCCTGAGGAAGTGTGATCATTTTGATTTACCCTATTTATGTTAAGGTTGATGTGTACAGCTTTGGCGTTCTACTCTGCGAGATGTGCACTGGGATACTGCCTGATCGAGATAGGCGCGAGGAACAAGTTGCCATGGTGACTGACCGCGTGTTTCGAACTCTCGTTCGCCGATGTCTGCAACGAGATCCTGAAGCGAGACCCAGTATGGACGAGATCATTAGTGAACTTGAAAGACTAGTTTAAGACAGGTATGATACAATTTGCTCTACAAACATTTTAATAAAATATTTTTACTGCGGTACAGATGGATTAAATGAAAGTCCCTCATTTATGTTTGTGAATAGCACTGTCAATAAGTCGAGCGTCAACTGCGACTGGCTGATCTTTGGACAAACAAAGTGCAGCTTATCTTGAACAGAAAATTACCTTTCAACAATTTCAGTTTTTTTTCGCACGGCGTACTTTTTAATTTAGTTACATCTTTGATCTGTACTGAATTTCTTCATTCGAGTGTCATTATAAAACATTCGTCACTCTGAGTCAAAGTAAAATTTTTAAAAGTCTAGATTTCTATCTATGTAATTATTGCCAATAATAGATAACAATTCCTAAGGCCGCTTATGATATTTTTGCTCGGATGAATATGTAATTTTGTCTCATTCAGCTATAGGCTGCTACCGCATCTTAATCCTAGTTAATGCCGAATGTGATTTTATGTCTATGCCGGCGTGGAAAGATCACGGGAAAGTGCAAATCTTTTTGAATACAAAATAATGAAGCAATGCAACACACTTTTTATTGGTTTACAGATTTACCAACCCACCAGGGATGATAACCAACCCACAGGGTAACCAAGCCATGGTAACCAAGCCATGGTAACCAACCCATGGTAACCAACCCACCAGGGATGATAGGAGAAGACGAGGAAACTTTCTGAGTCGTTGTCCAGGGGGGGACTCATTCACAAACTTTTCTCGTGTTCTCCCAACATCGCGAGTAGGATATTATGCCGGTAAACATATAGAAAGTGCGGTATATTTCTTTTATATAATTAAGTTAAATTGTGACATTCACGTTTACTGGTGCAATGGACGATAGCAGTTTAGCTAAGTCATCGTACGTTCTGGCTGCCGAAGGTGATTCAGGTATAAATAAAGAATTGGTATTTTATGTCAAGACACGTTTTTACTTTTATTCAGGCGCTCATATGCTAGTATTTAGTCGTATTCATACGGTTTTACAATTATTTGTTGTGGATAAATCAGATACACGTACAATTTTCGATGTGCAGGAGGTTTCCAAAGCATTTCAAAATCAAATAAAACTTCATCCCTTCCAAGAGTGTTTATAAATGTTTTTCTACCGTTTTTGAAGCCTATTTTTGAAAATCATGCACCAGTGTGCCAGTATGGAGCTTCAACGGTGACTTGTTGTTAAACACAAACGACAGTCAGGCCCCCAACGAAACGCCGCAGGCTAAGTTCAATTACAAGACTTTGACAGAATCGATTTGTGGCTTTTTCTGGTGTGTATTCTAAGTAGAAGATGTGCAGTAAAGAGTATGATACGCAGTCTGCAAACCACATACTGGGTATGAATTGAAGCTTGGTGATAAATAGAGTATAAGACGATATAGCTAACAGTGTAATGATTAACCTCCTGTCACTGAATCAGCCATCAAACTGAATAGTGATTATTTAACAAATGTGTCTGTGTTTTGACTGGGAGGTTGAAATGTTAAATCTGTCCATCCGCGTAGCTATGCATTGCCTAGCGTAATGCACGATGTATAAAATGTATCTCAAGCCCCTAGTTCTGTCCATTTACACCGTTAGATGATAATTTTCTACACTTGAAATCAAGAAGCGCTCAGTTCATTACAAGTGTTTAAATGGCGTGACCACACATAAATCATAATCTATAGACTAGAAAGAACTGTTTCTAACTCTTCTGTCTCTAACTCTTGTGGATTTATAATCCTCGACCGAATAAGTGCGAAATGAAATCTCATTCAAGTTTTGCATGACGCTTTCCCACATTTCTTCAGATCAGTTGGGCCCTCTCCCTCCCCTCCCCAAATGATGAAATAGTGTCACACGCCACGCTTTCTCGAAAAAGAGGAGTGTTTGGTTTCTAGTTGAGAGATTATGATTGTGAAATAGTGGAATTCATACATATCACATTTGAAAATGTAACGCAACTAAGTGTTTATTCAGAGAGAACATAAAAAGGTTTGTGAACATGATTCGCATCAGGACACTTTTTTTTAACGAAGCAACGGCACTGCCTCGCCACAGCAGATAGATTGGACCAAAGATCGATAGGTAAAATTATCTGCTTTCCTCTTAGCGTGATCTCCTCTGAAATAAGAGTCTCTCTGTACGAGATTCTGACCTCGAAGGTTGCGTTTGTTCCTTTGCATACCCAATTCAAATTGAGCGTGGGAGAGAATCTTGAGGCCCGTTTGCTCGTGTTTTTCTTAAATGGGTAGTAATGCATCCGTGCTTAGTAACGCATCAAATGCTCCTGAAACTCTTTCTGACGACAGTTCTCGTCTGAGTCAATTGTTAGAGGGGACGAAAGCCGACATAAGAAAAACCACTTTGGAAACGAAAATCAACGATGGCGACGACCTTGCGACTCCTCTCATCATCGCTGCTCGTGATGGAAAACTAGATTCTGTGAAGGTCCTTTTACGTTACGAAGCAAACATCGAGGCTCGTGGATCGATTAAAGTTGAAGGAGAGGTTTATGAGGGTTGCACAGCTTTGTGGATCGCTGCTACTAATGGTCATCTTGAGGTTGTGAGACTCTTGATCGAACAAAACGCCGACGTCGACGGCAGGGTATCGAGAAATTCGACTCCCTTGAGATCTGCTGCCTGCGATGGACGCCTTGCTGTTGTGCAGTGTTTGTTTGAGAACGGGGCCGATGTAAATGCACGAAATTTTGTCAATAGTACTCCTCTGATGGTAACATGCGGCCATGGTCACATGGATGTTGTTTCTTTTCTTGTCGAAAATGGCGCAAATATACATCTAGAAGACAATTATGGACAAAATTGTCTTCATTATGCTGTAGCAGGGGGACACGTTCAGATAGTTGATAAGCTGCTAGCTATGGGAGCAAAAGAAAAGTACAATCTTGAGCGGCTTACGCCACTTCTTAAAGCCAGTAATGAATGTAAAACTGAAATGGTGGAGTATTTTATCAGCCGACCGGAATGTACAAAGGAACAAAAAGTTGATGCTCTTGAACTTCTTGGTGCTACCATTGCTAATTATGATGATGCTTATGCCATTGAAGAAGCATTCAGTTACATGAAACGTGGAATGCTAGAGAGGTATAAAGATCCGTCATGTCTTTTGCTTAAAAAGAAAATGGAACCAGTCGAAGCTTATCAAAATAGGAAAGAGAGTCAAACTCGTAAGGAACTTTCTGTGTTAGAGGGCGATGATCATGCTATCCACATGGAAGGTCTTCTTATCAGAGAGAGAATCCTTGGAACTGACAATACAGAATTGAGGTTCCCGATAAGATACAGGGGAGCTGTTTTAGCTGACTCTAAGCAGTACGAGCTCTGTATTCCTTTGTGGACACGGGCGATGGAAATAGCTATGAACTGCGATGTTCCAGATTCAGCGGAGCTTGACGACGTCATAGATTTATTTGCAGAAATGGTGCAGAGGGGACACAGTTTGAGCCCCAAAAATATCGAGAACATTCTCGAAAAACTGGTTGATGGAAATAGGAAACTTACAGCAGCACTTAAGTCTGGAAAACTGCAAGAGGAACACAAGAATGAGACACAACAAAAATTCCTTTTTTGTACTCTTTATCTCTTGATTATATACAGAAAAGTTCAAGTTCCTCCAGAGATGAAAAATAGTAACATTACTAAATGCCTTCAAAGATTTCTGTGCTCAAATCCTCGCTCCCATCCTGATGGAAATACTCTTCTGCACTTGGCTGTATGGCATAAAACTCCAGTTCCCAGGTTTCGATTGCAAAGTGTGTGCAAGCTTCCTTGTATTGAGACGATGAAGCTAATTTTACATGCAGGGTGTGATGTGAATGCTACCAACACAGAAGGAAGCACTCCTCTTCATTTAGCCGTGACTTTTAAACCAGGACCTAGACAAGGCGAATTTTTGAAAGAAATGCTGAAGTTGCTGTTAGATCTCGGTGCGGACACAAAGCTTGTAAACAAGAATGGTCAAACAGCAATGAACTGCTGCGGGACTGACGAGGCACGAAGGATCTTGTCTGAGAAAAGAGGACTGGGTGCTCTGAACATCGATGTCAGAAAGGTTAAAAAGGTTTGATATTTCAGGCTTTACATGTTTCCTTAAATTATCACAGTAAGCATCTTCACGAAATGGGAGAATACTGAGGTTATTTTTTCATAGGATCTTGCGTTGATTATGTTTCGTAACGCCTGGTTGCCTTTCTTGGAGTTTCTGTTAGTTTAACGGTTTCCTAACTCATCTTTTTAGGAATGAAACAATTCGTTATGATGCTGTGATAGTCAAAAGAAGCGTGTCTGAGGGTGGCTTTCAAGCTACAGCAAGCCTTTAGGACCTTTAGATAAAGCTAGAGGGCGGACTGTATAGTGATCAAGTTTACAGACTTGTGATCACCCGTATGATTAATGCTCGTACATAAATACAAAGCAATTTGAATAAACGTTCAATAGCAAACCGACAAGAGTAATTACTGACTATCGATAGTTCGGAAGGAATTGTAAAACAGTAAGAGCACGCTGGTCCCCAATTAAAATTCCACCAATTTTGGTGAGCCTTTCTTATTTCTGTAGTGTGACTCACTTTTTAGTAAAAGCTTACTTTGTAATAGAATAAGAAAGATGATAAGTTTAGAGCTCGGTGAAGAAATAGAGAAAGGTGTTTTTCGTGTTGTCACGAGGTGGGACAGAAAATGAAATGCACGCTCCGATTCCGCGCCCCACTGCTCTGCGGTACGCAGGACGGTTGTCATTTATATGAACTTCGTAATGGGCCTTGCTCACTCCGTAAAGAGTCTGCGGCTCAGTGGATAAGCATTGGAGCGGGGAATATGATGTTCATAAGGAGACTCAGAATTTTTTCCTTGTCCCACGTTCGTGAAAAGACGAAAAACATTCCACCCTTCACGATGGCTGATTTACCCTATAAACTCACCAGATAAAACCAAAACTACAGATTTTTTAAATTCGTTTGGTAGGCAAGCCCAATATACATACACAGATGTTTTAGTATCGCCTAAGTTGCTCTGTGTTTTCCATCTTTCTAAGGATGAAGTAACTGGAAGTGGAGCTGCTGAAGAAAGAGGAGCAAGATCTGTTTCTACAACAGAAAAAGACGTAAAAGAGAATATTAAAGAGGAAACTACGCGGAAGGAAATATCAGGTGAGAGGATGTTATCGAGGAACAAATTTGTTGAGAAAATAGTTATAAGAAAGTGTAAGTCGGAGTTCCGTAGTCAGCTTTTAGGTAACACTGTTAGGCAACGTGGGAGAACTGAGTAAATTTGAAACGGATAGCAGGCGGGATGCCAAGTAATCGATACAACATGGCGGTTTCCCCATTGTTTAAGATCTTTGGGAAACGAAAAGGCAAATGCGAAAAACAAATAAACAAAACAAAGTCATCGGAAAACGAGGTCAACATGTTTTTGGTAAAATGTGAAAATTCGAAGCCAGGCCATGGTTGCAAGAGATGAAAGAACAGGAAATGACATTTAAGTTTTCTTTTTAAGTTTCAACGTCTCTTGATATAACACTTACCCTAAGAGAAAAGTGAGGACCTTTTGGCTTTTCGGTTGACGCTCTGTGAGACAAAAAGGTGAAACTTACATTGCTTTATTTCATAATCAAAGGACAACTGAGGGAGTTGACACAGCAACTGGAAAACGTTCAAGAGCAACTAAGAAAGAGAGATAGACAACTAAGAGACAGAGATGGACAACTGAGGGAGATGACACAGCAGTTAACAAATGCCCAGAGGCAGCTACAAGAAAGAGGTGGACAACTAAGAGAGAGAAATGGACAAGTACGAGAGAGAGATGGACAACTGAAGGAGATGACACAGCAGTTGACAAATGTTCAGAGGCAGCTTCAAGAAAGAGATGAACAACTAAGAGAGAGAGATGGACAACTACGAGAGAGAGAAGGACAACTAAGAGAGAGAGATGGACAAGTACGAGAGAGAGAAGAACAAATGAGGAAGATGACACAGCAGTTGAAAAATGCCAAGAGGCAGCTACAGGAAAGAGATGGACAACTAAGGGAAAGAGATGGACAAGTACGAGAGAGAGATGGACAACTGAGGGAGATGACACAGGAGTTGAAAAATGCCCAGAGGCGGCTACAGGAAAAAGATGGACAACTAAGAGAGAGAGATGGACGAGTACGAGAGAGAGATGAACAACTGCAGGAGATGACATAGCAGTTGAAAAATACCCAGAGGCAGCTTCAAGAAAGAGATGGACAACTAGGAAAGAGAGATGGACAAGTACGAGAGAGAGATGAACAACTGAAGGAGATGACACAGCAGTTGAAAAATGCCCAGAGGCAGTTTCAAGAAAGAGATGTACAACTAAGAGAGAGAGATGGACAAGTACGAGAGAGAGATGGACAACTGAGGGAGATGACACAGCAGTTGACAAATTCCCAGAGGCAGCTACAAGAAAGAGATGCACAACTAGGAGAGAGAGATGGACAAGTTAGCGAGATGACAAAGCAGTTGACAACTGTCCGCGGGCAACTACAGGAACAAATTGGAGAAGTTACTTCTTTGGGAGGACTGCTGACGGCCAAACAGTTCGAAATAGATGAGTTGGAGGAGTCTCTTTCAGCGGCTCAAAGGGCGTTAAATGAACGTTCACGCCATCAGACTCCTGACTGGGTCATTTCACGCGATCAGATTCAGCTGACGGACAAATGCCTTGGTAAAGGAGGTTGGGGAAGTGTTGTCGAAGGCAAGTATTGCGGCTGTACTATTGCCGTCAAACAGATGTACGACTTGATCCTTTCTGATCACAACCGCAGATTGTTTGAGAGAGAGATGAGTATTGCCGCGAGATGCCGCCATCCTTGTTTGCTGCAGTTCATTGGAGCAACAAATGATGAAGGAAGTCCTCTGTTCGTGACAGAGGTCATGGAGTCAAGTTTACGAGCATTGTTAGAAGAGCGAGCTCTTTCCAATACCGAAGTGTCTGTTATTTGTGTGGACGTGGCTCGAGCATTAAACTACCTTCATCTAAAGAAACCATCTCCCATCATTCACCGCGACATTAGCAGTGCCAATGTGTTGCTATGGCGGCAAGCCGACCAATGGCGAGGCAAAGTGTCGGATTATGGCACGGCTAGTGTTGTGCAGCAGACTATGACAGTTGGTCCTGGTGCTATGATATACAGCGCACCTGAAGCACATAGTAAACATCAAACCGTCATGGTATGTCTGAAATTTGGAGTTGTTTCTCAATTGTCTACTTGTGTTTGCAGTAAGGTATATCTATAGTAAGATGTTGAATCAATTTGTGGAGGGCACGGGACCAGAAATCTCGTGTGATCTCTGTCCATAGTCGAACCCTTTTTAGTTGGTAAACCGGTCGGGTGCTTAACGTGATATCAGTATGTAGGAAAGTTACCGCCGGACGGATCATGAAAAAGTTAACTTCAACCACGAGAGGAGTCGAGCTTATTTATCCATCTTCAGTCAGTTTACATCACGCAGAATGTCTATTATTCTTGAGGCATTTATCTGCAATGTAAAATGAGCGGCGAAGCGTACAATACTGTTTGGTTTTTATTGGTTTGTTTGCATAGCAATTTTTGCATAGCAATAAGACAGAATGCAAAATAAGGGGAAAAACAAGGAGGAATAGATATATAAAGGTATAGTTACATAAACTAGCAAGAATGCAGGTTCATGCATGTTTAACTTTTCATTGTTAATCTCTTTTGGAACTCAGGTTGATGTTTACAGTTTTGGAGTTCTCCTCTGTGAGATTTGCATCCGGGAGTTACCAGATCCTGACAGACGTGACGAGCAAGTTTCTAGGGTGACAAACCGTGTGATACGAGCTGTCATTCGAAGATGCCTGCAGCAAGATGCTGAAGCAAGACCAAGTATGGAAGATATCATTGGTGAACTCGAACAACCAATGTAAGATTGGTTTTGAAAAATTGTGCTCTTTATCTACAATTGCAAACGAAAAAAAAAGAAACATAAAAACCTTTGATCTAAAATGGCCTGTGTAAACGAGCTTTTTCATGGCCAGCGATAAGATGATATAACTTCTGAGACCTAGGTTTGAGATGCTCGACGTTTCATCAGCCGAACTTAAATCGAAATAGTACTAGCCCAGAAGGACAAAAGTAGGCGTATTGTTGCCGTTCCATGACCATTACAGTTTTTGAGTTCTAAGACTTTCAGAGCTTCAGCAAAAAAAAAAAAAATAATAATCTTTAGTTAAAAACAGGTAATTTTCAGAAAGCACAAGTAATTATTAACTAAGCAATGAGTTCGGCACATGACATGTCCGGCATCAAAATGAAAACTTTCCCAAAGTGTAAACTCCTTGCAATCTAGGCGAGAAGAATAGCTTACACACATGTTACATGAGATAAGGATATTTAAAACTTCCTAAAAGTATAACCGTGTTAACTCAAGTTGTGGACTCTTCGTCATAATGACCAAATAACACTGGTTTTGACCCAGTTGTCATTTATAGCTTTGCAATTTTTATGTCCAGTAGCTTTTTGTTAAGTTGTTGCAGTGATATTATCGATAAGGGTGTAATTGGGCTTTTTCCTAGTACAACACAAAAGGCGTTCACGTGTTAGGTAGCTATGGTAGCTTTCTATCCCAAATTTTAAGAAGCATAGGTGAAAAGTCGAGCGTCAACTGCTACTTCGCGTCCTCACAAATCTTTCGAAAACCGAGCTATACACTTGGCACTATCTCGTTAAATTTAGAGATCCTCGGTCAAACGATCCTTATCTTGTGTGATACGAAATTCCATATCTCATTTGTGTCGGTTTGTCGGAAGTGTCCATGCTTTTAAGCCATGTGTCTGATCGCTGCGGCCATCTGCCATTGTAGTTTTTAACTTTGGGTAACCGTTAGATAACCGTTAGCTCGTTGCCAAAGGTGATTTAAGTATAAGTAAACATGATTTTAGAATAGTTCTTCAAACCTATTTTTGAACATCTCACACATGAGCTTCAGCGCCTCGATGTCGATTTATTACTCGACCTCGACACGGACTCAGGCCTCCATGGAAGCGCCTTAGCAAAGAGACTTCGATTTGATCTATTAGAATTCTTTTTTTATAAAGTGTATTCCAAGTGCGAAGTGGGGACTAGTTACAACATGCACTTCCATGCAAATACAAGGTATGAATTGTTGCGTTGTTAAGAATCGAGATATGTCAAACAGTAGCGTAATATGATAGATAACAGTGTGATGATTGACCTCCAGTCAATCAACTAATCAAACTGAACAGTGATTATGAAGCAAAGGTGTCTGCGTTTTGACTGGGAGATTAAAGGATTAAATAATTATGTCTATCGATTTGTGTAGCTCTACATTCTCTCAGTGCATCACCCTAACCTAAGTGTTTGCTTTTGTCCATCACTAACTACCTCCACTTCGGTGAATAGTTGTTAATTATTGAGTTGTTCTGTAATAACTTTTAAGATCTAAACTTAATTCAGTTCAACAAACATCAACAGATTTTGGCAAATCATCTGATGGTAAATACTTGTTCAAAGATGAATTTTCATATAATCTCTTGCCATACTGAATAACATCAGATAAAGTGTTTGAATTCCAATAACTACATGATTTTATTACAGAGTAACAGAGTGAATAAAGGCTGATAGTTTCCAAAGAAACTGTTTGGGGCTGCTTCGGTGGGAGTAACAAAATAATTTGGATATATCAACAAAGTTGAAGTGGTAAATTGGCCACAGTAACGATTACAAAAGCTGACGTTTCGAGCTTTAGCCCTTCGTCGTCGCTGCCATGAAGGGCTAACGCTCGAAACGTCAGCTTCTGTAATCGTTACGGTGGCCAATTTACCACTTCAACTTTGTTGATATATCCAAATAACAGAGTGAATAGACAGCCATCGCAAAACTCACATGGAACTTTCTGGTTTCACAGGCATGACTCTGAAAAAGGGTGCTATTTTGAACTTTATTAATTTTAACCCCTTTCAACTCACATATATCATTGTTATGTATACTCTGAAAATAATGTGCTAAGCCATTCAGTGATGATACTTCAAGCAGCACACATGTACCTTGAGAATGGCATCTACTATGAATATCCCTTGCATGAGAATCGTATATTTTGAAGCCCACATTGTCTTTACAATAGATAGCAACTGCAGTACATCCTATTGTCACGACAAAATTGTTGAGATTTTCGGATAGAAGTGATTGAGGCCTAGTTCAAACGTCGAACTTTTCCTGTGCCGAACTTTATATCTATTTGGGTCGACCCCAATAATTAAGTTCGCCAGTTGATTCAGACGTCGAACTAAATTGCTGTCGAACTAAATAATTTGAGCGAGCCCTATAATAAAGACGTCAGCGGCTTTATAAATACTGTCTCGACAACGCTTCAAAATGGCGGAGAAAACGAGTGGTGAAAGTGACGATCTTGTTTTTCTCGCAAACGTCATTAGAGAGAGAAGAAGGCAACTCAGCATACATGTATTGTTGCAAAAACCTTGTTGCGAGGAGGAGACGAGTTTTGAATGTTGCTGTCTTGCTGCTGCTACTAATTTCACAATTGAACAACATTACTCAGTCCCTGGTCCAGTTCGTTCTTTTCGTCGAGTTAAGAGGAGTACCGGGATGGTGGGACAAGGTATGCTACACATATTCAGACGCACGATTCAAGAAAACGTATCGAGTGTCGAGATCAACATTTCATTACATTCTGAGCCGTATTGAGCCGTTCGTTACCAAGCAAACTGTTACTTAAGACCCGATCCCGGCAGAACTGAGGATGGCTATTTGCCTATAAAAGACTATTGACCAACAGAAATATCTCAAACCAGCCGGCCGATCCAGCAGACATAAGCACACGCTCTCGTATAAAGTCCCGACATCCGTAACAAACTATCACCGATACTCTTTTTTCCCTACTACCATTAGGGACTGGAACAGCTTACCCCTAAACGTTGCTGAGGCTCAATCTATAAATTCGTTCAGAGCCCAACTGGACATGATATGCTAATTGCTATTTAAATTTTTATTATCTTTATTGATTACTATTTAATTTTTTTCCTTGATTCTTATTCTTGGTGTTATTATAGTAGTATTATTATAGTATTTATTGTTAGTATTATCCTGAGTGTTTTAAGGCCGCTGGCCTTTTGCTAAGAGTCATCGCATAGATGGAGAGCAAGTATTAGGAAAATAAATAAATACAATTGCGGAAATGACTGGACTTGGCGTCTGTACTGCCTCCTTAATCGCACGTGAAGTTTGTCAAGTCCTCGTGGACCATTTGTGGAATGAAACCGTGTCAAGTCACATGCCCAAAACACGAGAAGATTTCAAGAGGAAAATCATTGAGATACAATGAATATATGAAGTTCATATATTTTTGAACTGCGGTATTAGATACGTATGATGGACGATCCTCGCAGTAGATAGCATTATTTAGGCAATAGCGAAAATCAGACCTGAAAAAAATCAGGCCTGTACGGGATTCGAACCACTGACCTCTGCGAAACTAGTGCAGCGCTCTACCAATTTAGCTAACAAGCGAACTGAGAGCAGGCCGTTAAGTTGATTCGTAAAAAACCCGTGAAAGTAATAAATGAGACACAATGAATATATGAAGTTCATACATTTTTGAACTGCGGTATTAGATACGTATGATGGACGATCCTCGCAGTAGATAGCGCTATTTATGCAATAGCGAAAATCAGACCTGAAAAAAATCAGGCCTGTACGGGATTCGAACCACTGACCTCTGCGATACTAGTGCAGCGCTCTACCAATTTAGCTAACAAGCCAACTGAGAGCAGGCCGTTAAGTTGATTCGTAATAAACCCGTGAAAGTAATAAATTAGATACAATGAATATATGAAGTTCATATATTTTTGAACTGCGGTATTAGATACGTATGATGGACGATCCTCGCAGTGGATAGCGCTATTTAGGCTGAATAGCGAAAATCAGACCTAAAAAAAATCAGGCCTGTACGGGATTCGAACCACTGACCTCTGCGATACTAGTGCAGCGCTCTACCACGTGGACTTGGCTATTTGCCTATAAAAGACTATTGACCAACAGAAATATCTCAAACCAGCCGGCCGATCCAGCAGACATAAGCACACGCTCTCGTATAAAGTCCCGACATCCGTAACAAACTATCACCGATACTCTTTTTTCCCTACTACCATTAGGGACTGGAACAGCTTACCCCTAAGCGTTGCTGAGGCTCAATCTATAAATTCGTTCAGAGCCCAACTGGACAGCTAAAGTAATAAATGAGATACAATGAATATATGAAGTTCATATATTTTTGAACTGCGGTATTAGATACGTATGATGGACGATCCTCGCAGTAGATAGCGCTATTTAGGCAATAGCGAAAATCAGACCTGAAAAAAAATCAGGCCTGTACGGGATTCAGTTGGCTTGTTAGCTCAATTGGTAGAGCGCTGCACTAGTATCGGAGAGGTCAGTGGTTCGAATCCTGTACAGGCCTGATTTTTTTCAGGTCTGATTTTCGCTATTGCCTAAATAGCGCTATCTACTGCGAGGATCGTCCATCATACGTAGGAAAATCATTGATATGGAGGAATTTTGGCAGTTTCCATAATAATAATAGCTAATCTTTATTGAGGATGCCAACATCACAAAAAAGTGGTTTACAGAGGGGTCCTCTAAAAGTAACTAAATATAATATAATTACCTAAAAATAAAAATAAAAAGAATACAAATCGAAAAATATGAAGATAAAACTACATTATTTGAAAATCAGCATGCGAAAAACGAAACTAATTAAAATAGTGCTTTCTTAATACCACGCTTAAATTGGCTTAAGGTGGGCACATCTCTTAGGGAAAGGGGTAAGGCATTCCAAACGGCCACTGCAAAATTTATTGTTATCCAGTGCCCCCATCTTCTTCTTCTTCTTCTCTCTCATCTTCTTCTTCTCTATCGCTGTTGGGGAGCGATAGATGGTTGCCATATACCAATGAATTGCCATCCTGGAGGGCTAGAGGCATGCAAAGAGTATCACAATTTTAAAAATTTTTATTCAATTGTTTTGATGGCAATAGTGGATTCACACTATCGATTTGTATGGGGCAGCTGTGGATTTCCACGGAATTCAGATGACGCAGTTATATTTCGATCTACTGACCTTTAGAGCTTCATTCAAAATGGTTTTATTCCATCATTTGGGAAAAGTGAAGGGGATATTACTATCCCCCCCCCCCCATATGGTGAGAGGTTCTGCATTCCCCTTGCAAACATGGCTGACAAAACCATTTACAAATGCAGTTTTGACAGCCCAGCAACGATATTTCAATTACCGTTTGAGCAGATCCCGTATGGTTAGAGAAGGGTAAGTACAGGGTTCTACTTCGCAAGAGTGAAAGCAGCCGAGATGTTGTTCGCATAATTACATTGGCATGTGAGGTGTTGCATAACATGCATAATGCAAAGAGATTCAATTTCCAAAAAGTTGGATTTGAGCTCTGATGGAAATGGACAAAAGCGAAACAGGGAGGAAATTAGAAAGGTACTACAGATGAGGGAATCTTCCAGTATCAGGGATACCTCTTTGAGGCAAATAAAGTCAGATATGCACTCTGCAAGAAACTGTGGCATGAAAAAGAAACAGGGGAAGTCTGTTAATAGTACCTAGTGTGATAGCTGTGTACCAACAGAGGTGGTCATAATCTTCCTCAACTACTCTCATTCCATTCCCAGGGAGTAGGGTGGAATAAAACACAGGCATTAACCAGTTTTGTTTCCTATTTAGTATAAAAGTAGTTTTATTGAGTTTTAATCAAACATAGGTTTTGTTCTTTTTAAAAATTTGAAAGATCATCTTTCTTTATAAATTTGGGTCACATTCCCAATAAACAAAATAATTAGTTTAACTTTTCTTTATAAGTTTGTTCCTGTTCTCAACATAAAGAACATTATTAAAATACATCGGATTACATAATTTCCACAGTAACAAAACATAGGATTTACAGGTTTCTGTTTAACTTCCTTTTTAAAATTTTAGCCTTTAGGAGCTCTTTCCCCTTAATTTGTTCGTAACCTTTCTTGGGGTGGGAATGGATATTAGGTGGAAGTGGAGATGATATTGTAGTGAGTTTTCAGTGACTATATTTCACTGATCTCTTTGAGGTGAAAAGTTTGATATACAGATATTTTAATTAAGAGATATATAATGGATAGACTTACTGGTATTAATATTGCAACAACAACAAGTTTATTCGGTATTACCATTTAGTTCAATGTATATATGGTCATCTTCCCAAACAAAACAATTTTTGTATTTTCCTTTCCTGTATTTTGCTCACAAATGTACCATGAAAATTTATCGACAGTAACAAAAATCTAACAGTAAGCATTACCATACATGTTGCAGTTCAATTTTATCCTTTGTTCCAGTGTTATTTTCCCTTGGATTCAATCTAATAGCCAGAACATGGACCATTTCTAATCGGGAGCCTGCCACTTAAGCAAAATCAAATTGAAAATAACTTAAAACTTCATGCTGAGTGTGCTTCCTCTATCACCTTTACACACTGTCACTGGTTATGCTGATTCAAATGATTTATTTGTATTTGAGCCATTACGGTCACTAAATATGGCATGATAGTGAAAAAACTGTGGGTTATTTCTTGTATGTACACATGCAAAAAGGCAATAAGGTTTCTAATGCTTTTTCTAACAGTGAAGTCTCCATAGTACCCTGTAAAGGCAGGTATTTCCCTGAATCAAATGGAAAAGGGCCTCCAGAGGAAGACTCTGGCAGAAATGTTTGATTGATGTGGCTTTGTACCCCTCCACTCTGCCATGTTGGGTAAAGCCCTGTTGTGCCATATGCCATGCTGGGGGATGGAGGCACACCATTAAAGCAATGATCATAGCTCCCACTAGGTCTTTGGTCGAGCATGAGCTGAAATAACTTCATCTGATGCTGACGCGACGTCTCCATTTCTTCTCTCATAAAGTTCATGGGATCCTTGGTTGGGTCATTGCTCACCACATCTTCAACCACTTTCAGCACCTGTGAAGTAAGACTGTCAAGTTTGTGCTTCGAAAACTGCACCTTCTTGACATTCCTTTAGGGAACAAAAAGTCCACCATCAGAAGCATCTTCTCTGCTATGATCAGTGCCATCAAATGCGTTGTTGGAGCTACCTGATGAAGAAGGCTCTAGAGCTAGTTCAGGTTGGCAGGAATCTCTCATTTCTACCACCTCAAACAAGGCATTAAACCATTTCCCATAACCACGATCTTCCTGGAATCACTCTATGCCAATTGCAGTTTTCACAGTCAAAGTTGCCTGTTTACAACAACTGATACATTTCTTAAATTTGGTTCGCAGCTGTTTAACAGTAAATGCCACCTCATCACCTCTGGCTGATGCCCTTGCCTTCAACTCCTCCAAAATTTTAGTATAAGCTGGACCCTTTTTCTGGTTCTTTGTATTGGTGAAAATCAATGTTGTTTTGTATTCTGTGCTATTGACAACAATATTAATCAGATCATCCAGACTTTTAGGGCACCACTGAGGCTTGCTTCCTGGTTTTTTGCTGTTTTTTCTCGTTCCTTTTTCTCTGAAATGTTGAGGCACATTGCCAACTTCATCATTAGATTCCGCATCTTCACCTGGGCCATCTTCATCCTCCTCAGATTCGTCAGCTCTCTTTCTGTAGGGAAAAACATGTTAAGGCTTAAGATGATATCATGATAAAATCAGTGATCAATGTATTATCAATAATGGCAATATAAATTATGTAAAATTACATATACATGAAAAAGTAAGCATACTTGACTTTTAAACGTATTTTAACTGCAATGACTCAAATACCTTAATACTGTAGTAAGAAGGCTCAAGAAGCCCTTGTATAGGATCTACTTCAGATGTAAGGGATATACCAACTTGACCTTGTAGGATTTAACCCTTTAACTCCCAGAGGTGATTAACATGCAACTTCTCCCTTTAATATCCATACATGATCCAGCAAACAGGTAGTGAGAATTCTCAAATTTGTCAGGTGGAAGTTACCATGATTGAATGTTAAATTCTCATAACCAATTAACAAGGAAATGTGTAGCAGCTAGAGGGGAGAATTCACAATCAGAGCTAGGGAGATAATTGGTACGAAAGTCTGCTTTGCTCTTGAAAGAGTGTCCCAATCAAGCTGTTTTGACATGGGAGTAACATAACTACAATCTGAGTAGTCTTTAAAGACAAACCTTGGTGCTCTATGCTCAACTAGTTCCATTTTGGAAATATTCTGTTTAGTATTACTGTATACGGATTCCACACAGAGCAAGCATACTCCAGTTGAGGATGCACAAATTCAAAGATAAAGTATGCCTTGGATTTGACATATTTGGAATAATCCGACAGTACCCTTCTTGGAAGACCAAGTGTGCTATTAACCTTTCTATAAATATCATCAGAATATTGATTCCAATTAATATTGAGTTACAGTTACTCTAAGATATTTCTTGGAGGATGATTTAGCAGTAACAATATCATAACCGCCTCCCAGTTAGCTCAATGGATAGAGCGCTGGACTGTTGTGTGGGAGATCGAGGGTTCGAGCCCCGGCTGGACCAACACTCAGGGTCTTAAAATAATTGAGAAGAATTTGGTGCCTCTCTATAACATCAAGAAATGGTTAGATATTCTAGTCTTCTTGGATAGGGACGAATAAATGGAGGTCCCATCTCCTGCAGGGTTGGGGTAGGAGACGGTAATTTCCCACACACGAGATTACTGTGTGATGGATGTCCTCTCCTGGGGTGGGTTGGGATGATTTATTAGAGTGCCATGTGCTGGAAACCTCATTACTGGGTTAATCATGTATCTACCCTCTCGAAATAAAGAACATTGTATTGTATTGTATTGTATTGCATTCATGAGATAATTTACTACTGGAATGGGGCAACCTTATTAGTAATTCCCAAGTGATAACTTTTCAGATATTAAACTTTTGGCCATTTACATAAGCTGGCTAAGTCAGCATCAAAATCTCAAGTATCTTTTATCTCACCATACACAATGCTGTCATCTGCAAAGAGACCCATTGTGGACTGGATGTGATCAGTAACATCGTTAATAATATATAGCAAATGCAAACCTTGTTATGGAATCCTGCTTGTTAGAAGAATTTCTTGCTTTCTGAGAACTTTCCATCCATTTGTAATCGGAGTTGGAGAGCGTTTCACATTCCATTTTTTCCTGGAAGTAGCGTTTGCAATATGCCACCGATTGGCCATCTCTCCAATCAGCGACGGTTTCATTGTTTTCAAATACAGAACACCGAATACAAAAATGTTCATGACATTTTAAACAGGAATATTTTGTTGTGGCAAAACATGAGGAACACATACCTTCAGTTCCTGCCATTTTGTTTTAAAATCAGACCTATTGTGCATGCCAAGTAGCTACGATGCACAGAGTTCTGAGTACATCATAATTTATATAATTCATACATAATACATGCAGGCTCTAGATAAGGAGGTACAGTACTGATATCTTTCTATTGTAGTTTTTTGATGAATAGTACCAGTGTAGCTCTCACTGTATTGAAGTTCATAATCAGTCTCTTAACACATTTAAAAGTGTGGGTAATTCTGTCTGCATTAAAAATGATTGTCTGGTTAACTGAGACAAACATGAATACAACTGATTTCCAATACTCATTATTGACATGAGATTATTGGCAGAATTGATTACTTGCTTGTCATTGTAAATCAAAGAGCATAAACTTATTGCAACACATTGTTGTCATGAATTTTGTCCAAATATCAATTCATCAGCTTGGCTATATGGTGCCATTATTGTTTTGCTAGGGTCAGTGTACATTGGAATAGGACCAGGATTTTTCTCAACATCTGAACTCAGTTGAAATTTACAATAGTTTGATGCATGTTTCCAGTGCTCGAAATTAAAAAAAAAATCTAGGTTGTCCCTATTTCAAAAGCCAGGCAACCAAAGCTGTGAATTTGGTTGCCCTGATGAATCCTTGGTTGCCCGGTAGAAAAACCCACACATTTAAGTGCACTACTCAAAAGACATCCATTTTTACACCGTGTAGAGCTTGTGATGTAATCACATGGCGGTCAACCTTGAACTAATCCCATAGTTCTTAGTGTGCGGCAATGGTTTTTGCAGAAGTCTGGGTTTAAGTTGTGGCATATTCAAAATGGTGTATTTGATCTTGATCGCCTCCAGACAAGAAACTTTGTGATTGTCTCTTACATTTTCGTACCTGGCAATGTTTTATAAAATTTACAGATATCCAAAACACAGGAAACGCTCAGCTGAGGCAAATTATTAATAACTTCACACTACCGGACATTGACAAAACAAAACCATCATGTAGGTCAGGTGCTGTTTATGGTTAATTTATTTTCTATTTTTGGCTGGGTTTTCAGTTGTTTTTTCCCCGGACAACCAGCCTCTTAATTTTACTAAAAATTAGTTGCACGGTAAACGTTTTGGTTGTCTTGGACGACTGCTAAGTTCGAGCACTGTGTGCCTGACTCTTGTTAAGACACTTAAGGGTCTATTACAAGAAAACTCTGATAAATACCATCAATGACATCTCCTGACTACACTTTCTCCATTTTTAAACTGATTAATATCACCTTGCTCTATACTTCAATTTCATTATCCTCTGATATACCCTCACTGAACAACAACAACAACTTTATTTTTTCACCCCATAATATACAAGAGAGAAAAATTTATAAGAGTTAAAAATGCCAGGCAGCCAGTTAAAAGAAAAGAACAATTCAACAAATACTTCTTACCATGTTTTGTAACTTTATTTAATCTTACTCTCTTCGTATTAAGCTTACAAATATTCTCTGTAACTCTTCTAACCTTCACATAACGACGTGGCCAAGAGAACTTCGGTATGCTTGGACGAATACTCATAAACAAATTCCTTCAGTTTTCTGCTCTTTCTTCTGAGACGTTTCAGAGTAGCTTCTGGTATTCTACTGGGTTCTCGATCACGTCTAAATACACGGTTGTGTTTACATGTAAACATAATATGACATAACTCGTTCGATATAGCAGGTTTCGCTTGATACTTCTCGATGAAAGGTTCACTCGTAAAGGATCGCTCGTAAATTGATCTCTCGTAAAGTTCGCGGAACGACCCGTTCCCAAATCGCTCCACAAGTTTTAGTGCGGTTCTATCGCGAAGGGTGTTTGACTTTACATATACATTGTGCGCAATAGCCATCGAATTTCTTTCGGGTACATCAGGCAAGGAATTGCCCACGAAGGCAGCCATTGCTACCATGCGCTTTAGGGCTCATTGTACGCATGCGCGCACATTCTACGCATGCGCTGTGGGGGAACTGCGTTTTGTGACTGAACGCAAACAATTACAGAATACAATTACAGAATATCATTACAGAATACAATTACAGAATACCTTTCAACTTATCTTTTGATTAGCTGGCCCATCTCCCTCCCCTCCCTTAATAAATAAAATACCTGTCAATCTCCTGGCTTTCTCGGAAAAGGAAACTGTTTGCTTTCGAGCGGAAAAATTTTGATTGCCAAATGGTAAATTTACATACATTACGAATGATAATGTAACGCAACAGGATGTTTAATGAACCAAAAAATAAAGGTTTATGCACATTATTCGCATCTCTAAACCTTTTTTGAAATTAAATAACAAGTCTCACTTCGCTAAAATAAAGAGAGTGAACGAAAATCGGCGAAAGTTGAAAAATTAAAGAGAAACGGCGAGGTGATATGCCTTAATCTTCCCGTGACTAGTAGAATTAAAAACAGTCTTCTTATGCTTTCAGCATTGTTTTTTTTTTTTTTAATTAAACATCGAATTAGAATTCAAACATTCTGTTTTTAAAGTGAAGTGAGGTAGAATCTTGAGGTTTCGCATTTGTTTGTGTAAAATGGGTAATACCACATCCGTTAGTGCTGAAGCAAACCATGCTGGTGCATCTGATAACGACGGTTGGCCTGATATGAGTGATTTTTTAAAGAAGATGAAGCCCGACGTAAGAGAAACCGCTTTGGAAACCAAAATCAAAGATGGCGACGACTTTGCCACTCCTCTTATCATCGCTGCTGGCAATGGACAATTGGATTTTGTGAAGGTTCTTTTGCGTTCTGAAGCAAACATCGAAGCCCGTGGAACGGTGAAGATTGATGGAGGAGTTTTGGAGGGTTGTACACCTTTGTTGGCGGCTGCTGCTAAAGGTCATCGTGACGTTGTGAGACTTTTGATCAAACGAAACGCGAAAGTCGACAGCGGAGCTTCACTGAGAATTGCTACCTTCGACGGGTGCCTTGATACTGTGAGTCATTCGTTTGAGAACGGAGCATATAAGGATGCTTGCACAACGCGCAATAATACTCCTCTTATGATTGCAAGCTACAAGGGCCACCTAGATGTTGTTTCCTATCTTGTCGAACATGGCGCAAATACAGAGCTGCAGGACAACAATGGAGACACATGTCTTCACTTTGCCGCGAGGTGGGGAAATTTCGAGGTAGTTGGCAAGCTGCTAGCTTTAGGAGCGAAACAAAAGAAGAATCTTAAAGGTCTAACGCCACTTCTCGAAACCAGTAACGATTGTAAAGTTGAAATGGTGGAGCATTTCATCATCCGATCAGAATGTACGAAGGAACAGAGGATCGATGCTCTTGAGCTTCTTGGTGCTACCATTGCTAATGATCGTGCTACTCATAACATTGAAAAAGCATTTGGTTACATGGAGCGTGGAATGAAAAAGAGGTACGAAGACCACACTCATCCATTGCTTAAAATGGAAACGAAACCAGTGAAGGCTTATCAAAATAGAAGAGAAAGTCAAACTCTTGAGGAACTTGCCCTGTTAAAAGGTGATGATCCTGCCGTCCGAATGGAGGGACTTTTAATCCGAGAGAGAATCCTTGGGACTGAAAATACAATGCTTCTCGATAACATCAGATACAGTGGATCCGTGTTTGCCGAGTCTCAGCAGTTTGAGGTTTGTATTGGTTTGTGGATACGAGCAATGGAGATAGCCATGAACGGAGATGTTCCAGTGGCAGAAGATGTCGGTAACTGTATAGATTTATTTGCAGAAATGGTTCAAGGAGGTCACCGATTAGGATCCAAAACTGTAGATGAGGTCATTGAAAAACTAGTTGATGCAAATGAAAAACTAACAGGGAAGTTACGATCTCGGAAATCGCAAAAGGGCCATGAAAAAGAGGAGCAAGAAACATTGCTTTTTTATGCTCTCTATCTGTTGATGATATATACCAAAGTTCAAGATCCCCTGGAAATGAAAAATTCCCCCATGATCATCTGTCTTCAGAGATTTCTACGTTCAAACCCACGCACCCGTGATGGGAATACACTTCTACACTTAGCTGTGTGGCATAAAACTCCAGTTCACAAAGCTAGAGTAAAAATACTGTGCAAGCTTCCCTGTGTGGAGATCATCAAAGTAATTTTATGTGCAGGTTGTGATGTGAATGCCGTAAACGAAGAGGGAGATACGTCTCTTCATCTAGCTGTGACTCTCAAACCGAAACCTGAAGAAAGGGAGACGTTGAAGGAGATGTTGGAGTTGTTGTTAGTTAACGGCGCATTCACAAAGCTTGTAAACACCAATTATCTCACAGCTATGGACTGCTGCGAGACTGAGGAGGCCCGCATGATCCTGTTCAGGAAAAGTAGACAGAATGCCATGAAAGTCGATGCTAATGTAAGGATGTTTAAAGTGTTAATTAGCATGCTGGTAAATAGCCCGGCATTGAACGCAGAGGCGGCGGCGCGCTCTGAAGTGTGGGTGGCTGTTATCCCGTAGACGAAGCTGAGTGCATAATTAATTAAAAGAAAGCTTAAAAGCTCATTAGTTTTACTCTTTAACAAACGATATCATCTTAAAAAGCTTCATTTCCAGAGCAATTTTCCATTTTATGGAATCATGAAATGGTGAGTTCATTGAGTGTAATCAGAACAGTTTTAGCATTACGAAAATCGTGACGGTCAAACAATCGTAAAAGTGAGGCTCGTAGCATTTTTGTTGGACGGATCATCGACATGTGAGGGTTATAAAACGGCTGATATAGCAACATTTCAATCAGTACGGGGTGTGGTCCTTTACATGTGCTGAAATGTTTTTTATTTTTTCAAGGATGAGGTAACTGGAAGTTCAGTTTATGAAGGAAGAGGAGCAAGATTTGTTTTTGCAACAGACGGAACCCTGAGTGAAAACTCTGAAATAGAACCTCCAGCGAGGGAAATACCAGGTAAGACGATTTGATTAAAGAACACATTTTTGAAGACAAATAACTGTAGGAAAGATCAACGAGTTCCTGTGATGGACTGTGCTCGATCCCATTGCTTAGGATCTTCGGAAAACGAAAAGCCGAAAGCCAAAAGAGTGGAGAGAAAAGCCGGCGAAAAACAAAACGAACCAAAATATAGAAAAAAGAGAAACAAAGCCAGGCCATGAGTATAACCAAACATAGAACGGTAAACGATAATAAACGCCGATGATGGCCAAAAACCTATAAATTTCAACATCCAAGCATCACATCAAGCAAATCAAACATCGTCACTGAGAGAGCAGATACCTGGAGCCTAAGGTAAATTAAAAATGAAATCAAAGCGATTCCCTTCAAACTTTAATATGACAAATAAAGAGGACCCAGAGAAAGAGGATGTTTTTACAGCTTTTCGTTTCACATTCTGTGAGACAAAAAGCCAAAATATGTCATCATTCTATTTTTCATTTCTTGAAGGAAAATCGAGAGAGGTGACAGGGGAAAGAAAGGTCCAGGGAAGACACAGGCAACAGAGGGAGAGAACACAGCAGTTGACAAATGTTCGAGGGCAGGTAGAAGGAAGAACCAAAGAAACTACTTCTTTGGAAAGACAGCTGAGGGCCAAAGAGCAGGAAATAGAAGAACTGGTGACATCTTTATCAACAGCTCAGCAAGCATTAGTAACCGCACGTTCATGCCAACAGTCACCTGACTGGGTCATTCCACGTGATCAAATTCAGCTGACGGACAAATTGCTTGGTAAGGGAGGCTGGGGAAGTGTCGTCGAAGGCAAGTATTGCGACTGTGCTGTAGCCGTTAAACAGATGTACAGCGTAATCCTTTCTGATCATAACCGCAGATTGTTTGAGCGAGAGATGAGCATTGCCGCCAAATGTCGCCATCCTTGTTTGCTGCAGTTCATTGGAGCAACAAATGATGAAGGAAGTCCTTTGTTCGTAACAGAGCTCATGGAATCTAGTTTACGAACACTTTTAGAGCAGCGATCTCTTTCTTCTACTGAAGTGTCTGTCATTTCTCTGGATGTGGCTCGAGCATTGAATTACCTTCACAACAAGAAACCATTTCCCATCATTCACCGCGACATCAGCAGTGCCAATGTTTTGCTGTGGCGAGAAGCGGACCAATGGCGAGGCAAAGTGTCAGATTATGGCACGGCTAATTTTACGCAAGATAGCAAGACGGTTTGTCCTGGTGCTAGGATATACAGTGCTCCGGAGGCATTTACTGAGAACCAAACTGTGAAGGTATATGCACATTTGTATATTGGAGTTATATTTCTCAATTGTTTATTTGTGTTTACAGTAAAGTATATTCATGACGAGAAGTTAAATAAATTTGTCAACTGGGCGGGACAAAGACCGTCTGATCTTTAAATGTAATTCTACCCTTTTCCTACCGTGCTCTTTAAGTATAATCAACTCTAAGGGAACTCATGGCAAAACGGGCCAGAAAACAAGAAAGAGTTAACTCAAACTTTCGAGGAGGAGTCGAGTCTATTATATCTCTTTCCTTTCGAATGCCCTACTATGAGGTTAGGGAGTTACACTAAGCTCTCTATTTGGGTTAGCAATGAGGCAAGATTCCAATGTGGCTAAATATATTAGACAATTCAAAAAAACTAGCTAGAACACTTGTAACAAACTTGAACCTTTTACAGTCGCTGATAATTAACTTACGTATACTGTAAATTTTGATTTATTCTACTCAAATGTATTACTTTTTTTCGAGTATAGGTTGATATTTACAGCTTTGGGGTTCTTCTCTGTGAGATTTGCATCCGGGAACAACCAGAACCTGACAGGCGTGAGGAGCAAGTTGTCATGGTGAATAACCGAGCACTGCGAGCTCTCATCTGGAGATGTTTGAGTCGAGCACCTGAAGAGAGACCCAGCATGGAAGATATTATTGGCGAACTGTAACAACCAATGTTCACAACGTTCAATCGGTATTTAAAAGACCTGCTCTTTTATTCACACTTGCAATCGAAAAGAAAATAAAGCAACACTTACACCTTACACCTTAGATTTAAAATGGCCTTTTTGAAAAGGCTTTTTCATGGCACAGGTGCTAAAATGATACCTAATCTCATTTTTCAGTAGTTAAAAGTTTTTTATTTTGTCAGTAGTGTTCGCGCTTTTGAGTATGTGTGTCTGATCGCTACAACCAGCCCCCATAAGTTTTCTTAGGTTGGGCCGCCGTTAGTTCGTTGCCGAAGGTGATTCAGGCATAAATAAGGAACAGGTTTACGACTAGAAGCAGGGTTTGCGACTCAGTTTAGCGGCTCTTAGTGGTGGAATTTTCTCACAGTCTTTTTTGCGGTTTTTTTTGAAATGTCAAATGCAGGTAAATTGACATGTGAAATACATTTAAAAGCACATGAAATGCCAATAAAAAAATGTAGTTCCTTTTAAATTAACGTCTACGCAGCATTTAGTTCTTGCGCCTTAAGCTCAGACAGTAATTGGTGACGGAACACGAACGACTCCAAATTTTGTAGTACAGACGGTCTGCAACACAGCGCCTTAGCAACGATACCGTGATATGACGGATTAGCAGTTTTTTTTTCCCATGAAGTACATTCTACATATTTAGTGTAAACTTAGTACAATATGCAGTCACACTGGCATGAGGTATAAATTGTAGCGTGGTGATCACACAATAATATTTTATGCGGGATTGAGAAAATGATAATCAACTTGTCAAAAAAGAAACGACAACTTTGAGTTTAAATTTACAAGACATGTTGCGACATTCTCATTTCATCTTCAGTTGCAAATGAGCATTTAACGGTTGTACATTTGAATTTATATTAAGGTACGTTACAAATCACGTGTCAGGGCTTATTACATTTGAATATTAAAAACGCGAAAAATGTCAATAGCGCGCGCTTGACTACAGCAAAAAAAAAAAAAAATAATAATAATAATAATAAAAAATAAAATAAAAGACCAAGGAACAACATAATTAAAAGGAGAGAGACAATTCTAGATGCTTCAATTGCTGATAATAACATCCTGTTATTTAACCATAAGGGTGAATGATGTAGATAATGGTTCTGTGTTTTGACTGGGATTGATTCTTACCTTTCGAGCGTTGTTAAAAGTTATAAAAATACCTGAGGCTACTGTTTGATTAACATGCAATGTCAGCATTAGGATCATATGTTATGCTACTGCGTACATATGAATCAAATAAATCATCTATAAATAGCAAAGACAGTGATGGCTTAATAATCATCCCCATTAGTAATATTCCACGGTCGAAATTGTTAAGAAGAAGAAACTTCAAAGACTGTTTGCAGCATGATCAAGATAAAAGTCCACCGAAGTAGAATATCTTTCAACTTATCTCTGAGTCTCGTCCTCCCCTCCCCGAAACAAAAGATACGCTTCGGACTTCCTGTTTTTCCAAAAAGGATGAATGATTGACAACTTGTGGAGATATAGCATTGCAAAATTCGTGTGTGATCATTCATATAAGAAAAACATTGTCACGCCATAGGGTGTTCGTTGTTACTGAGACTAAAACATTTACGAAAATATTCTTATTCAAGGTCCTTTACTCGGATGAGGCAATAACTGCTTTTTTTCCAAAATGAAAGGAATGAAACATCGGCTTCCGTCTACTGATCTAATTAGTGTATACCTAATGTGACGGTTGTGTTTACAAAGGCTAAACTAAGAGACGTTGTACTTTCTTTCATGGAAACCTTGGAGGAGACGGAAATTCCCGCTTCGGTGTAGCGAAAAATGGGTAACAAACAATGCACAATACGAAGAGTTTATGAAGCTGCTCGTGACGGTTCCTCTGATCTGACTTATCTTTTAAAGCGGCTGGACACAGAAGAAAGGAAAACCGCTCTGGTTACGAAGACCAAAGATGGTGACGAGAGTGCAGCTCCTCTCATAATTGCTTCTCGAAATGGAAACCTGGACTGTGTAAAGATTCTTTTAAGTTTCCAAGCGGACATCGAAGCTCGAGGCACTGTGAAAGCCAACACTGACGAAGCCGTCGAAGATTGCTCTCCTTTGTGGGTCGCTGCTGCTACCGGTCATCTAGATGTTGTGAAACTGTTACTCGATCAGAATGCGGAGGTTAATGGCAGAAATGCGACAAATTCGACTCCTTTGAGAGCTGCTGCGTACGATGGACGTCTTGATATTGTGAGTTATTTAGTTGAGAACGGAGCTGATGTAAATTGCAGAGATGAATTGGAAAGTACTCCCTTAATGATAGCATGTTACAAAGGTCACATGGATGTTGCTTCCTATCTTATCTTACATGGCGCAAATCACCATTTGAAAGACAACAATGGGGACACATGTCTTCACTATGCTGCAGAAAAGGGTCACATTGCAGTTGTCAGTAGGCTTCTCTCTCTTGGAGTAAAAGAGGATCAAAATCATAAACGTTTGACCCCTCTTCTTGTAGCCAGCAACGAAGGAAAACACGAAATGGTGGAGTATTTCATCAACCGACCCGAATGTACAAAGGAACAAAGAATTGACGCTCTTGAACTTCTCGGTGCTTCTATTGCTAATGATCCTATCTCCTTTGACACCGAAAGCGCATTTAGTTTCATGAAAAGTGGGATGGAGGAAAGGTACAAAGACCTGTCACGTCCATTGCTTAAGAAGAGAATGGAGCTTATGGAAGCTTATGAAAATAGAGAAGAGAGTCAAACTCTGGAGGAACTTTCTCTCGTAAAAGATGATGGTCATGCTATTCACATCGAGGGACTCCTAATCAAAGAGAGAATCCTTTTGAACTGACTTTGCAGCACTTGTGAACGATATCAGAACTTATGGAAGTTTTCTGGCTGACTCCAAGCAATACGAACGTTGTATTGGTTTATATATACGAGCGATGGAAATAGCCATGAACTGTGGTGAGCCCACAGCATATGAGCTCAAAATGTTAGTATGGTTATTTACAATGATGGCCAGGGATCAGCGTTACTCAAATCGAAAATACATGAAGGAAGTATTAGAAAAACTGACACAAACTTTGGAGTCCGGGAAACTTAAATCTGAGCACAAAGATAAGGAAAAAGACGAATTGCTTTACTGTACTCTTGATCTTCTTAAATTATACACCAATGTTCACGTTTTAGAGAGCAGCGAAACGGTAGAAATAACCAACATTGTTCAAAGAATTCTGCGTCTAGACATTCGTGACCGTGAGGGAAATACATTATTGCATTTAGCGACATGGCACGAAACGCCAGTTTTAAAAAAAACTATAGGAATTGTGTACAAGCTTCCCTGCGTTAAAACCATGAAGTTAATTTTACATGCTGGGTGTGATGTAAATGGCGTGAACTTTGCTGGTAAAACCCCTCTTCATTTAGCTGTGACTTTTAAACCAGGGTGTGAACAAGGCGAAATTTTGAAAGAAATGCTGGAGTTGTTGCTAGTTTTCGGTACAGATACTAAACTTGTAAACAGCAAGGGCCTATCACCGCTGGACTGTTGTGAGACATGGGAGGCTCAAAGGATCCTGTCAGAGAGAGAAGAATTGCTTGCTGTGAACGTCTCTACCAGAAATGTAAGAAAGTCTTAATTCATAAGAGTTTTTTTGTCCTAAAAGATAATGTCAGCATTTGATTGAATGAAATTTATTTTATGGATTAACATTCCTTCCTGCTTTCAGCGGTGAAACAGTAAGGCAAATACTGAAAAAGTTGCATTATCTCAGACTATATATGGTATAATAAGAATTCATCATTTTCATTGCTTGTGCCATCTTCATTGAAACTGTCACTGTCTTTGTCATTGTTGTGGTCATTACCATTGTCATTGATATAGATACTGTAGTAATAATGATTCTTATCTTTTTTGTCAAATCATTTTTTGTTCTTACTTAGGATGAAAAAACTGGTCGCAAAACTGGTGTGGGGAGTGCAGTGGTTGTTCCTGGAGAAAACGAAACACAGAAATTACACTTTGACGAGAAATCTCAAAAAGAAACTTTCCGTGAGTTAATTGGAGGTAAATCTGTGTAGAAATTTCATAGTTAAACTGATATGGAGCCAGTATGTGATGGCCTCTTCACCAACTTTACCTATCAATGAACATGTTGATCCTCATCGTGATGTGATGGCTGACGAAAAGGTACAATTAAGACCCATCGGCCCTGTAGACCCAATCAAGGAGCACATGCATGATATTTTTAATTTTTTAAAAGGTACAATTAAGACCCATCGGCCCTGTAGACCCAATCAAGGAGCACATGCAGGCATATTTTTAAAATTTGAAAATCCAGGGCCCAGTTGTTCGAGGGCCGATTAGTGCTAACCCAAGGTTAAATTTTAAGCCAGGTTTCAAAAGCCATTTTGGGATAATTTTCCCAACTCTTTTTGGCTCATTCAGCTGTACACAGGTGGAATTAAACTGAATTCTATTTTAAAGCTTTCGGATCTGAAATCTAATTTCACTCTAACCCTGAGTTATTTTACCCATCTTTGAACAACTCGCCCAGAATGACCAAAGGCCAAACACGTTTACAAAATATAACAGATCAGTTCTTTCAACCTTCTCTTTCACATTTAATTAGAAATGCGAAGATATCGCATGAACAGATGAACAATATCAATCTCAACCTCACGTTAATCGAATGGGAATCAAGGCTAATCAATAATTACAATACTCTTAAAAACTGATAAACACCACAACGAACACTATCAAGTTATGGATGCACTTGGGAGGTTGCTAAGCACGAAAGAAGGATAAGAGTTGCGCGAAGCGATAGCCGAGAACAACTAGAGCTTCTTGAGTGCTCAGCAAACCTCTCAAGTGCAGGCATAACTCAATGGTGTACGCTGTGGTGTTTACCATTTGTTTTAGAACATAACATCGATGCATTACAGCAAAAGACTTCCCCTTTGTTTAACAAATCTTACATGGCTAGTTAAAACAGGCGCGCGGAAACTAGTCTTTGCATTTGCTTACGTCAGTAGCGTACACCTGTGGCCAAATGGTAGACACTGAATTGACAATCAGAGCGCGCGCTTTACCTTGTTTATGTTATAGATTTTCTTGGGTGCTTAATTAAGTTCTTCTTGAGTGGTCGTGGTGGAAGTTGATCTCTTCCAAAATCCTCCCGTAACACTGAATTGTTTAGACTTGAGTTACTGACAACTGTTTCCCGGCCACTGTTTGTTGTTAAGTGTCCTTAGCTTTCAGTATTTCGTTTAGGAGTCGTTTGGTTGTCGCTTCAGAAGCAACGCTAATATAGTACCTCCTTGCTCCTCTAGATTTTTACATTTACTTTTTATTACTAGGTGAACTAAATTTATCCCATGACAAGGAAAGCCAATCCGCTGACTTGGAAGAACAAGAACTAGATGAACTTTACTTCGACATAGCAACCGGAAAAATGCGGGCGAGAAGAGAAGGAAACGTGGATTTGCAGAGACCATTAACAGATCAAGTGGAAGAAAAACTTGAGAAACTGGGGGAAATGAATCAGGAGATGACCCAGCTGCCAAAGAAAGAGTTTGAAGATGTCAGTCTGCTCTAGGGAAAAGAAAAACAAAGGAGAAGCTCACATGGACAGATGTGTGAGATCGAGGGACACGCGCGATTACACGAAGACGAAGAGCTAGAACGGAACGCCAAAAGAAAACTGCACGAGATTGAGAGGCATTCGAAAGACGCATGATGTACAGTTCTTGTCAAACTTGTCTTAGAATGATAGCCAGTATATCTGTGCATGTATGTATGGTTAGGAAAATTTATTATGATGGAATGATCGGTTACTCAGAACATTCAATTTAACAGCAGTTATGATTGGCAGGAGTCTAAAATGACAGACCATTTAAATTTATTTTTTCCATTATTCAAAAGGGTCTGAGATAAAATTGCATTGTAATAGCCTATTTTATGTATAATTTGCAAAGGGAATAGGCCATCATCATTAATATCCACAAAAAATTATGAATTAAACAGTTTATTTTATCAACATTTCACATAGGAATACTGCTATTTTGATTTAAGATCGGAATTCAGATGGTCTTCTTTACAACTATATGTCAGTATGTCTTAATAAAATAAAAAATAAGCTAATCATTCTGTTCTGATATTACTAATGAAAAGCTTTGAAATAGATGAAGAACAAAATACATAGATGGCCTTTATTTTCCTTATAAGGCAAAAAGGAATAAATTACAACTCGATATGAATGAAATATATAGAAAATAGATGTAATACATTAGTGTAGCTATGAAATAGAAAAAAATTTGATAATTTTGCTTGGGTAGCAAAAGCATAACACTCATTGGAGATCAGCAGCAATTGTTACAGCTAGGTCATAAGTGAAATGTGCATATTCCTAACTTATTGTTACAAAAATATGTCCTCTTGGAATGGGTTAACCAAAATGAACATGGATAATCGATGAATTGCTGGAATGCTTTGCAAAAAAAATACAGGTGATTGCACTGGAAGATGGAAAGTGGTAAATCGTACTTTAAAATCCTGTAAGCATTTTTATCGTAGTCGAGTGGAAATCGAAAATCACTTTTAGTGCAACTCCTTCTTATTCTCTAACGTAAGTAAACCACCTCTTCGGCCTCTCCCCCCTCCCCTCCCCCTCTCCCCTTTCCCTCCTCTCCCCTCTCTCCCCGAAACAAAAATAACTCTCGCCAAACTTGGTGCTTTCGCGGAAAAGACATATGATTGGCACCTAGAAAAATGATCACGATTGCAATGATAAGATTCATGCAAATCACAAGTGTTAGCGTAACGCCTCTGGGTGTTTATTGAAGCTGAAAGGAAGACGATTTTTGGCTCGATTCGCCTTTGAAAACCTGCTCTGTAATAACGAAATTGTATTTCTTCGTCAATATAAATAGATTAAACTAAACATCCGTGAAATGAGTTTGAACATTTCATCTGCGAATACGAAGATCGGAAAAGTTTCCTTTAGCAAGGTTATGATCTGATAAAAATTTCAATGTTGTTTTCAAACTCTTGAGGTACTTTCTCTATTAAAAGGTGATGATCATGCTATCCACATAGTTAGCGAGAGAATCCTTAGAACTGACAATACACAGCTCCGAAACCAAATCAAATACCGCGGATTTATTTTAGCAGAGTCTGAGCAGTCCGAACTTTGTATTGCTCTGTGGAAACGAGCGATGGAGGTAGCCATAAACAACTTTAACAGCGTTGTTCCAGTAACCGGAGATCTTAAAGCTTTTGTAAGCTTATTCGGAGAAATGTGGCAAAATGGTAAACTTTTAAGACCAAAATTTATAGAAGACGTGTTTGAAAAACTAGTCGATGCAAATGAAAACTGACGGAGACTGATTTTAAACCTGGGAAATTGCAAGAAAATTGCGTTACTATGGTCTATATCTTTTGGTCATATACGGTAAACTTGAAGTTCAAAATGCCAACGTAACGAACTTTGTAGGTAGGCTTCTGCGTTTAGACCATCGCACCTGTGACGGAAATGCACTTCTGCACTTGGCTGTGTGGCATAAAACTCCAGCTCATGAAGACGCTGATGTGCATGGTTTGTGCAAGCTTTCCTGCGCTTAAACTTTGAAGTGAGTTCGCCGCAAGAAACACTCGTCTCCATTTAGCTGTGACTTTTAAACCATGGCCTGACTGTGTCTTAATTTAAAGCCTAGAAAATCAACTTATGACGGTGTAAATGGACGGAACTATGGGCTTGAGATAACGGTTGTGTATCGCGTACTACGTGGAATGTATAGCAATGTGGATAGACAGATCAGTATCATTTTAACCTCCCAGTCAAAACACAGACACATTTGGTAAATGATTATCATTCAGTTTGATGGTTGAATGACAGGAGGTTAATCATCACACTGTTAGCTTTCGTAGTAAGGCGTATGTTTGCTTATGTGTAGTCTCAATGATTGCCAAGGTCGTGCACGAATTATATGATAAAACTGTGGCGAAAAAGCATTGATTTCTCTCAAAAATCGTTTTTTTCTAACATCCAAACTGCCTTTCGCCATACATTTCTTTCTAGCGGGCCGTAATGTTTGCCCCGTGGCGATCCCAGAAGTATTTGTGTAGACGCAAGGATCCGATTACTGGCGACTCATTCATTCCAGTTGAGCGAAGCAGAATTAAGAGGTTTTGCAAGTGTGTTATTTGAAATGGGCAATAAAGAGTCAGTTGGAGGTGTAGTAACTAACGCTTATCAAACTTGTCGTGACGACGCGTCTGATCTCCTTGAGTCGCTCATGGAGATGAACGCCGAATCCAGAAAAACCCGTCTGGAAACAAAGATCAAAGATGGCGACGATCTTCTCACTGCTCTCATCATCGCTGCTCGTGATGGAATGCTGGATATTGTGAGGGATCTTTTATGTTATGAAGCAGACATCGAGGCTCATGGAACGATTAAGATTAATGAAGAAATTATAGAGGGATGTACAGCTTTGTGGGTTGCGGCTGCTAAAGGTCATCTTGATGTTGTGAAACTTTTGATCGAACGAAACGCCGAGGTCGACAGCAGAACATCGATAGGTTCAACTCCCTTGAGGGTTGCTGCCTTCTTTGGACGGCTTGATATTGTGAGTTTTTTGTGTGAGAACGGAGCCAATGTGAAATCACGCACTATTAACAATAGTACCCCTCTGATGATAGCATGTTACAATGGCCATATGGATGTTGCTTCATACCTCGTCGAACATGGTGCAGATGTACATGTACAAGACAACAATGGAGACACATGTCTTCACTTTGCTGCGAGAAAAGGACACGTTCAGATAGTTGGTGAGCTACTTGCCTTTGGAGCGAAACAAGAACGAAACCTTATATGTTTAACACCTCTCCTTGAAGCCAGTAATAATTGTAACATTGAAATGGTGGAGTATTTAATTAATAGACCAGAATGTACAAAGGAACAAAGAATTGATGCTCTTGAACTTCTTGGTGCCACTATTGCCAATGATCCTGATGCTTATGACATTGATAAAGCATTTACTTATATGAAGTGTGGAATGGAGGAGAGGTATGCGGACCCGACATGTCTATTACGTAAAAAGCAAATGGAACCAGTGGAAGCTTATCAAAATAGCAGAGAGAGTCAGACTCTTGAGGAACTTTCCCAGTTAGAAGGTTATAATCATGCTATCCACATGGAGGGACTCATAATCAGAGAGAGAATTCTGGGAACTGATAATACAGTGCTGCCGTACGAAATCAGATACCGGGGAGCTCAGTTAGCAGGTTCTAAGAATTACGAGCTGTGCATTCCTTTGTGGACAAGAGCCATGGAAATAGCCATGAACTGCGATGTTCAAAACACAGAGGAACTTAAACTCCTCACAGCTTTATTTGCAAAAATAGTAAATAACGGCCACGATTTGAGTCCACGACATATTGAGAACATTTTTGAAAAAGTAGTCGATGGAAGCAGGAAACTTTCCAAAAAGGTGGTGCCTGGAAAGCTGGAAGAGGATCAAAACAATAAGACACAAGAAACATTGCTCTTGAATGCTCTATATCTCTTGGTGATATACAGCAAAGTGCAAGCCCCCCTGGAAGTGAAAAATGGCAATATGTTTGGCTTTCTTCAAAGATTTCTGAATTCAAATCCTCGCAACCAGGAGGGAAATACACTTTCCCACTTGGCTGTATGGCATAAAACTCCAGTTCTCGAGGACGAAGTACAAAGGGCGTGCAAGTTTCCTTGTATAGAGGCCATGAAGCTTATTTTACATGCAGGGTGTGATGTAAATGCAGCGAATACCGTAGGAAACACTCCTCTCCATTTAGCTGTGACTTTTAAACCAGGGCCTGAACAAGGCGACACTTTGAAAGAAATGCTGGAGCTGTTGCTAGATTTCGGTGCAGATACTAACCTTGCAAACAACAATGGTAAAACAGCAATGGTTTGCTGTGAGACTGAAGAAGCCCGCGAGATGTTAAGAAGAGGATCGCATGTCAAGAAAGTAGATACCAAAGCTGTAAGAGATTTTTCTTGTGTTACCATGTTCTAATAACTTAATCTAATGATATTTTGTTTCTGCTTTGTTTTTTTTTTTTAACTTAAAACAACACAGTAGCCAATGTCGCAAAATCAACAAGTAGTCCATAGCGTCATTCGTTAGTGCATAATACCAGTTCGCAAAAGTGGCACATGTCTTACCCAATATTTTCTTCTATACAAAAATGATTCGAAACAATGCTGTGATAGCCTCCAAAGGCGTGTATGAAAGTGGCCTGTTAGGCAGGCTCGGCGCAGAGAAGGCTTGCAATTTTCATAGTGTCTTGTGCGTCAGGGGGGCTTTAGCTACCAAGGAATCCTGCTTGACAAAAATGCTTGTCACACAACCACTTCCAAATTACCACTACTTGGTAGGTAAAATAAATCATTTTCAGCGTGATAAATTGAAATCGGGATGTCTCCCAGCGTGTATTTATTGTAAGTGGTACGTCTTTTCTTTTCACAAAGGATGAAATTAGCCAAAGTGAACCTGGTAAGGGAAGAGGGGATAGAATTATACCTGGAACAAATAAGGAGACTTCAAAGACGGAAACATCAGGTACGAGGATGTGCGTATGAAACAATTTTGATATGGCAAATGATTGTAGGCAAGAAAGAGTATTTATTAAACCCAGGGGCTTACTGCCGGTCAAAGTCTCTAAAGCTGACGTTTCGAGCTTAGGCCCTTCGTGTTGTTAGCCCTGCGTGGTCACACATCCCACGCAGTAAAAAGTAAGCTGTTAATTCGTAATCAATTCTCCCGTACATCGCAAACTGGATATTTGAAGGATAAACATGCTTGTAAATTTGTCCTTGGACAATATCTGTTCCTCAAAGTTTACGCTTTTTCACTCCCGGAAAACTGTTCCCATCTCGGAACAGATAATGTCCGCGGACAAATATCCTTGCGTATTTTCGCGCCTAACATATTCCCCATTTTTAGCTAGGGCATACTCAGTCACGTGACCCGTTTGGATCGATTGCGCACGAGCAGAAATATCGGATGGACTGTGATGCGAAATATCAAGTAACAAACCAGACTAAAGCGAACTCCAACGAAATATGTGTCTGCTAAATTCAGAAAGTAAGGCAAGGCGAAACCTATGACTAAGAGTGTTCTAAGAAAAAGTATTGTAGTCAAATACCAAATACAGGCATGACAAAAAGTAAACCTCCAAGCTGCACACCAGGAACACGTAACATCAGTACGATGAGACCAGATTCCTTGAAAAAATAAACTAAATGTGAGTAGGATTTCTTTTAAGAGCGTGTCCACGAGAAAACCGGGCAGGGGGCGATAAACCTCAAATCCCCGATTCGGCTCAAACTTGGCACAAATGCTAAGTATCATGAGTTAACAAATGTATGAAAATAATAGGTCAAAATATTTAATTCCCTGTGAGATATAGGGTTCCCCTATATCTTACAGGGAACATTAGATAAACATTCTATATTTTTTAACATTCTATATTTTTTCGCGTAGACGAAAGTAAGTCCGAAAATTTTTAAAATGCGCTGTTGGCAAAGCAATTGATAAGAAAAACTGTGTACCAAGGACGTCAGTACGCATTTCAAGATTGTATGTAGGAGTGTCAGGATCAGCCATGCACATTGCCAGGTGAATACATGAGAGAAAGATCTCGCGTATTTGCAAACATCCCAGGCATAAAGTGATATGAAAGACAACTAGAATCCTCCCTTTCGCATTCGCGGATCCTTGTGTTTCCGCAAACGTCTCTGAGGTGACAAGGACCACAAGGGGCACATATTGCAAGTAACTACAAGAAAGATTACGGCGAAAGGTTGTTTCGACGTCCAAGAAACGATTTTGAAGAGAGATGATCGCTTCCTTGCAGTCGTTTTTTCAGGAATGGATTTAGCCAATGTTTATAAGAGGAAAATGTAAGATTTTGTTTGCGTCCATTAACGCAACACGACTCGCATAGTTTTAGCAACTCCAACTTTAAATGTTAATACCTAAACAACCAATCACAATATCGAAGAAGCCTGACATACTTTTGTTGATTGGTGCGTTGTGAATAAGACTGCGTAGACAGTTTTAACCCTCGATCGATTCACGTCTTACCGACTCCTGACACTTCCTAACAGGAAAACTCACTTAAATTATATCTTTATCGTGGTTTGCATTTATTGAGCTTTCTTCTGATGTGTAGTTTGCAAGGATTTAATGAAAGTAGCGCGCGTACGGATTTTTTCCTTAGGACACCCGCGAAGGTGGGAAGTAACCTTAAGTCTTGGATAGGATATTCGACCACAGAAAGACGGTGGTAGTGTGACTGGCACTGTGGCATTAAAGTCTGATAGATATCTTCTTTCAAACTGATCCCATAATCATTTTAACTGAATTGGATGACTTTAACGTTGATGCATCCTTGTCCTTTACTAAAAATAAATATTGTTGATTTCCAAACACATACAATGTTGGTAACTAGTTCTCCTAGTTCCTCCGTCTAAGTGATCAACGCTAGCCATCCTTTACCAAGCCGGCAATATTATTCAGCGGTCGAGCGTGTATGTCATGTAATTAGTTAGAATGTGGCCGGGGCAAAGAGGCTGCCCGAATATATTATGCCTCCGAGACCAGACATGACATAACACAGCAGGAAATTACATATGAAATGTGTACAGTAAACCTCGGATAAAATATGTAAGTGATTTTTACATACGTGTCAGTTTTTTAACCATTTTCCTTTTCCTTGTGCTGAGAGGAGACCAATATATCACCGGCTTATTTGTTTTTCGGTGAACCAGCAACTATCTCAAGCTTAACAAATCATGAGAAGTCAAACATTTTGGTAGCCGTAAATCTTTGTTGCATTTTAAACTTTGTGAACTAGAAAGACAACATGCCAAATGAATGTCAAAGTTGACCGCTAAACAGATTTGCAGGCGCAATCTGATCAAAGATAGCGGATTGTCCTCAGATTTACATCAGCTTTTAGGGCATGAAATTATCTTTTAGCCACCAACACATATCATGTAAGTCGAAAAGTATCACGCCGTAAAAGACCAATAATATTGATCGATCTTTCCGAGAGCTCTCACCGCGTTTTATATTTCAAGAAGGCAACGAAGCAAATCGTATCTGGTACATTGTTGACATAATGGCTACTTATCTAACAAATAATATCAAGCCAAAAGTTGGAACTAAGGCACCACAGAGACATCTTTGTGGTATCAAGTTTCTTCTTAAATTTCTTTTGACAGAAAGTTCGACTACATGCGCCCTTGATGTTCATCATCAACAGCTACGTTTCCTCGAGAATAATCCAAATATGGCTGCGAAAAAACTTCTCAAAAAGGGCTCAACTTGCGCTATTCAAAGATTCTCTCCTCGTTCATGTTTAAACGATACTCGCTGGGAAATTTCTTAGTTATTTTAAGTTAATAAAACTAAGATGTGGCTCACGGAATTTTGATGATACAGACTAAAAAGCGGGAGGTAGATGTAAATTTCACGTCAGCATGGGTTATGAAATCAGTTGCCCCAAAAATTTTATTACTGATTTTGGAGGTCGAGTGATGGCTTTCACTGCCCATATAAGAATAATGATGTAATGTAATGTAATCTTTATTTAAACACGATCAATTCATCAGCCCATAAAAATATGTATCACATACGCTAAGATATTTAAATTTCAAACTACATACTATAAACACTAAAGCTGTTTTCCGTGAATGCCGTGCGTTAGACTTAAAGAATATCATTGATCTTACGTTTAAATACCCCCAGAGACTCCGTGTTCCTTGTATCGCGTGGTAGACTGTTCCATAATGCGGCGCTATTGTAGCTAAAGCTCTTTCTGTAATAATTAGTGCGCGGTAATTTAACATTGAGCTTATTTTCAGAGTCCCTGAGGTCAGAGGCAGAGTCACGCCACGTAAACTTTGAATGTAGATACCTTGGAGTCAGCCTGTGCAGACATCTAAACATCATGGTGGTTTTACGGATTTCCTACTGGCGTGCAAGATATTTCCACCCTAAAAACTCGAGTAGCTCAGTTGCATCAGCATCATAGTTAGAGAATGTCAACACACGGGCTGCTCTATTCTGTAATTTCTGCAGTTTGTCTCGTAGCGTTTTCCCACAGCTACCACAAACAATGTCACAGTAATCAAAGTGAGGCTTTACTAAAGCTTGGTATATGAGATGTAAGGTTGATGCTGGGATCAGGTGCCTAATTCGCTTTAGGGCCCCGATACCAGAGGCGATCAGAAGTGGTTGGTCATTAGAAGTATTGGGCCTTAAAATACCCTTGTTTTTGGACTTTGCCAAAACCAGAAAAAGTCGTTTTTACTTAGGCGAGAGGTAGACATAGAACAAATTCCAGTTGAGTGAATTTTCAGATGGATTTACGGTCTGTCACAGCAGCAATGCCAAGTTAGCTAATTAATTATGCAAACAAATACAGGAAATGGGGGTTTTCCCAAGGGAACCCTAGATCTCACAAGGAATTAACTATTTTGACCTATTATTTTCATACATTTATTAACTCATGATACTTAGCATCTGTGCCAAGTCAGAGCCGAATCGGTGATTTGAGGTTTATCGCCCCCAGCCTGACGGTTCTGCCTGGTTTTCTTGTGGACACGCTCTTTAAATAAGACATGAAGGATGGAGATTGAATTCCTGAATTTGAACCTTTTTCGGTGAGATCAAAAAAGCTGAAAAAGACACCTTTGTGGCTTTTTTTTTTCTTGGCTTGTGGGATTAAGGGCCTCCTTTTATTTTATAACCCCAAGGACAAATGAATACATTGACACAGGAGCTGGAAAATGTCCAAGGGCAACTACGGGAGAGAGATGAGCAACTATGGGAGAGGACAAAGCAGTTGAGAGATGTCCAAGGGCTACTTGAAGTCAGTGAAGGACGAGTCAAGCACTTGGCAGAGCACTTGAAACATGTCCAACGGCAATGGCAACAGGAAAATCGACAACGAAGAGAAAATGATAGACTGCTAACCGAGAAGACAGAGCAGTTAAAAAATTCCCGACGGCAGCAACAAGATGCAGATGGAAAACTATTAAAGAGGTCACAGGAGTTGACAGTCGTCCAAGAGGAACTACAAAAAAAAGATAGAGAAGTTGCTTCCTTGGTGACACTACTGGAGGAAAAAGAAATATCAATAAACGAGTTGGAGATATCTCTTGAAGTAGCTCAGCAAGAGTTGAAGGAACGTTCATGCCAGCAGACACCCGACTGGATTATTCATCGAAATCAAATTCAGCTGACGGACAAAGAACTTGGTAGGGGAGCCTGGGGAAGGGTTGTCGAAGGCAGGTATTGTGGCTGTGCTGTCGCCGTAAAACAGATTCACCAGGATCTACTCTCCGGATCTTCCCCTTATTCCGCGGAATCATTTGAGCGAGAAATGCACATTGCTTCAAGATGCCGCCATCCTTGCTTGCTCCAGTTCATTGGAGCAACAAACGATGAAGAAAGCCCTTTGTTTGTAACAGAGCTCATGGAAACTAGTTTACGAAAATTGTTGTCAAAGCAAAGTCTTTCCAAAATTGAAATGTCTGTTATTTCTTTGGATGTGGCTCGAGCTTTGAACTACCTTCATCAAAAGAAACCACGCCCCATTATCCACCGCGATATAAGCAGTGCCAATGTGTTGCTATGGCGACAAGCTGACCGATGGCGTGGCAAAGTGGCAGATTATGGAACAGCTAATTTCATGCAGCAGACCATGACAGCTTGCCCTGGTGCTAGGATATACAGTGCACCTGAAGCATTGACTGAGCATCAAACTGCGAAGGTATTTTCTGTTCCCTTCCTGTCTTTATTTTTGTAGATGTTCATGGTGATTCAATCCCTTAAAATCAGCCTGATTTCATCGATTCGTCTTTTATCGCTGGGCTATAGAGAAAGCGCGGTAAGCCAATTAATATGCTAGAAATTTCAGAGAGCGGCTCTGACAGAGCACAGAATGAGGGAATCAAAGTGATAAGTTCTATGTTCAGTCTGTGTCCCGAGTCACGTAAAGAAATATTCTAGATTGATTTGATGCTTGCATGGGAAAGTTTTAAAATTTGAATGCCTGAACGAAAAAAACATAAAAAAAGAAAAAAAAATGTAAACTGCTGTTCAAGAATGAGAAGCGTGTTTTATGGTGGAAGAGAGATGGTAGAGTTTAATTTGGAGCACTCATTCTTGTCAAGTAGGTAAAGCTTATTCCACAAACAATTTTCTGTTGAAAAGAGAGAACGACGGTATTGTTATGTAAATGTTGCAGGTCTAATTTTTTATTTGTTCGTGTTAAGGTCGATGTATACAGCTTCGGTGTTCTCCTCTGTGAGATTTGCATCCTGGAACAGCCAGATCCAGACAAGCGTGTGGCGCAAGTCGCTATGGTGAAAGACAGCATGCTTCGAGTTCTCATCCGTCGATGTCTGCGGGAAGATCCTGAAGAGAGACCCACTATGGAAGACATCATTGATGAACTTGAAAAGATTGAAAATTTGAAAGAAGCTTATTAGTATCAGCTTTACCAACTTGAATATAAGTCAAACGTTTTCACATTGATTCAGAGGGAGCCAACCTTACAGTTATTTAAGGGTGGCCTCCTCCCCATCCAAGGTGACACATTATTGCAAGTCGAATCTGCTACCTGTGACTCGAATATTTTGGTTTGCTTTTCATTGGTTCAGCTTGTCTAATATAGGGAATTTGCGCATGTGCGTATGACCGTATTTTCGAGTAACTCCTTTGTTCAAGAAATTGGCCTGTTGAGCCAAAAATCATTTGTTTAAGGTGATTTAAAATAATTAGACTGTTCATTGTTTGGTAACCTAGGAAATCATTCTTCAGGATTCCAAAGAATTGGATGATATTTGTGTGATAAAACATAAACTAGCTCAAAGGAATTTTAACCTTTGATCAAAAGGCTCTGCCCTGATACAAGATTATATTAACACAATGTCATAGATTCTGGCTATCTTTTCAGAAGTGATTATTTGAAATATTCTTTGAAAATGTATCACTTGTGCTGTGATAAATGAGTGAGCTATTGATAACATCAATAGAAAGATTATGTAAGTACCTTGGAATTACTCACGCTTACTCCTCTGAAACCTCACAGAGTTCATTTGTTATGTAGTGCCTGTGCCTTAAATGTATATTTTTTCATATTTTGTACTTTTCCAAAATGGTGACCATTAAAAAAACTGAAAACCACAATTAATGTCATAAGGACACTGGACAAGCACTACCTCACATGAAAATGACTTTACAACATCTAAACCTGATAATCATATAGAGACAAAAATGTACTTTGAAATAATTTTGTTTACTTAATAGCAATCACTATAAATAAGAAACAGTTGAACGGATTGATGTTTGAAAAATTTCCTTTCAGCCACTTCATTGACAAGATTATAATAATGTAATGATCGTGCAAGAGACCTCCAAGATTTTGCTATTTTTAATGCGAAGGAAAAGGCATCCACATCAGAAGTTTACAGTTTTGACATTATAAAAGATCAGACAAAAGAGGAAAATATCAAGTCCCTGGATTGTGATGGCTTATCCAAATTTTGCGCTAAGCTACAACTTAAAACATCGGGCACAAAAGAAGCCCTCATTCAATGGTTATCCCCACTACAGGACAATGCCTTGATTGAAAAAAGGATAACTTTGATCGATAAGAACTGAGTTCAAATTTCCGACGTCACTTCCAAGAGAAAGTGTTCCTCAAGCTACAGCAAGATGGAAATTTGACGTTTCACTCTTTCCCAAGATAGGACAAGACGAAATGGATGCATATCAATCGCATAAGCGCCAGGGGAGAAAAGGGCAGTAAGAAAGGCTTACAGGATGTTCCAGTCTCGAAGAATGACGCATATTAAAGCTATACAAGGGGAAGGATTGTCAACATATGTAAAAGCCAGCGTTTTGAAGAGTTTTTCTTCATACGTAACTCACACAGTTACAGTACTTTTTGAGGGAAATAAACCGAAAAAGGCATTCTGCGAATGACCTGTGGGTGCTTGTGGTCTCTGCTGCCATGCAGTTCTAGTTCCTCTTCAGCTTAAATACTTCACCGAACACAACAACTTTCTCTTGGCTTTGACTTGCACCCAGAAACTGCAAAAGTTGCACTGCCCCAGCACCTCTGACAAGGCAAAAGCCAAGGCAAAAGCAGCATCTCACATTCGGTTGAAGTACTTTCGAAATGTTCGATCAGCAAGGAAAGCCATTTACCACAAGAGATCAACCGAAACAGTTAAAATACATTCTTCTGAGTCTGTGACTGACATTGACAGTTGTGACTTGTTTACAAGAGATGTAGGTCAGTCGCAAGGTGCAAGATAAACTTGAAATTGATATCTCCAATCATTTTTTCAAGTGCCTGACAAAGTACAAAATAGAATCTGGCTTGAAACAACATCTTGAATACAGATATACTTATCACTGTAAAATCACACAGGAGCATGATTATGCCAAACAGCTTAAAAATGGCTCGATACAGTCAAACAAACAATGAAACTCAGCATCAGTTAGTCCAGTCATATAAAAGCATTGACCTCTCTTCATAATGTGCTCATAAATATTATGTAAAACGAGATCTTTCAAATTGAAACTGGAATGACTGGAGTTTTTTCTTTTGTACTGCAATTGGTCAGTTTTAAGGTCATCTAGTTCATTGACCATCTTAGCCATTTATTCTTTTTCCTTCATCTTCTCCTTCAAAATTAAAAGTTCTCTTTTAAGCTCAGAGTTTTCTTTAGAGATTGTCCTGATAAATTCATCTTTTGGATCTTTAAGATTAAGTTTTTGCAGTTTCCTTCTAGGTTCTTGCAATGATCATGGTTCTTGCATGACGATCATCGATCATTGCCAGAAATTTGGGTCAAAATGCCGGATGCGCGTGCGTATTGAGGAGTTAATGGCGGCGAAATCGTGTAAGGAAATGTATGGGATTTCCACAAAAATCCAAAATACAACAAATACGAGTCAGAGTATTCCCTAGCTCCGACTCGAAACAAGTTAAGTAGAGATTAAGCTGTACTTCTAAAAATAATTCAAAAGCTGTTTGTCTACTTACTTCCCGTAATGTCAGCAATGTTCGATATTCGAGGCTTGTCATTTCCTCTTGTCTGTTTCAAATATAGCGTAATCCATGGCAAAGGATCGTCCATTTGAGGAGCAACCCTCCAACTTGGAGGGTTGCTCCTCAAATGGACTTTTTATGGACGATTTGCTTACTTCGAACTTCCCTTATTTAATGCGAGTCGGAGCTAGTTGACTTCTTAGAAGTCAACTAGCTCCGACTCGCATCAAATAAAGGGAAGTTCGAAGTAAGCAAATCGTCCATAAAAAGAAACATTTCTTGACAATAAGATACTTCCAAAAGAGCTTGAAAATTTCTATTTTTGCTCTGTGGAGTCTGTGATCTGAGACCATCCTTGAGAACGCACCAGAAGGGAAAGCGTTAAAAGAAAAACCCTCTGCGAAACCTTTAAACTGTCGCCATATTTGTTTTTCTTATTCAGCAATGTTTGACGGGAAATAAACTCAATCCAGACCCTCTCATACTAAAGTAAGCCTTGAACAAATTTATTTTCTCGCGCCAAAATTAGGAAGCAGATCAAAGTGATCTGTATAGTACGTTCGTTAAACTGTGTTTTCAACTGGGAGAAAAACCCCTTTTCAAGTAAGATTTCCCTAGATCTTCCCATTATTTAATGCAAGTGGTTTAAGCTACAATTTCCAAAATGTCTGACATCCGTAGACGATTACAAATAAAGCCAGTTTGAATGGACATTGAAGCTTTGCACAGATTGTCCCCATCAGACAGCAAATTGCTATGAGTCGCTCTGCCTTAAAATTACCAAGAGATATGTTCAAAGCTATTTTTTTTCCTTTTTTCTCCATAAAGAAAGTCCACAGAACTTAAATCGCTCAATATTTAATATGGAACTTGTCCTAACCACTATCTTTGTTTTCATCCGACTCCAATCCGCTGACCAATGAATGCGGGAGCAAAATATCCTCGATTTCTGGCGATGTAAGCATCTTTTGGCAGAGGCAATATTTCTTGAAGGTGTTATGTATGATGCCTGGGATTCAGCATATGTCTTAGTTGTTGACCTGTCAGGTAGATCCTCTAGAGAAGACCTGAATCCTTTTGAACAATGCTCTGAGCAGATCACCCCTTTTTTCCAGTTTACCTGAAAGAACCAATAAAAAGTAACACGCAACAGTGCGAGTTTCTAGGATTCTAGCTAGTCGACCTGAATTTGATTACAAATAAAATCTTAAAACGTTAACTAGTTAAAGTTATTTAAAATATAAGAGCTTAGTTTTAAGCAAACGATTAATCCAGAGTTAATACAATCAAGATAACTTTAGATAAGCTTTTCGATTGGGATAGCCTTATTTTTAAGAATTTTGCCGTAAGTATTTTTAAGGGTTTTCTCGTTTTCTACATCAGACAAGTTGTAGTACTCCAGCGTGCTAGCACCATTTTGCTTTGTTGTCCATGAGTTTTTGCATAATGTAGCAGCACAATTCCAGTGCCATTTCGTTTCACTTTGGCGAGCTTGTGTAGTGAACTTTATATCTGGAAAATCTACTTCTACCATTACAGGTTGTTTGCTCCAGTGAGCCGAGCAAAGCACAACGCGTGCCCACTTCGCTTCCTCTTTCTTTTTACAGCCAATAACCTCAATATATCGATCAATTACTTCCTTTGAAGCCCGTTGCACTTTCGTCATTAGCAGTGCCAATGTGTTGCTATGGCGGCAAGCTGACCAATGGCGAGGCAAAGTGTCGGATTATGGCACGGCTAATGTCGTGCAGCAGACCATGACAGTTGGTCCTGGTGCTATGATATACAGTGCACCTGAAGCACATACTAAACATCAGACCGTCATGGTATGTCTGAAATTTTGGAGTTATTATTTCTCAATTGTCTAATTGTGTTTGCAGTAAGGTATATTTATTGTAATTTTATTTAATCACTTTCACCAGAGTATGGTGAGGCTCGCACAACAGAGCGAGGCTCCAAATTAAGTGCGCCCAATATCCCACCCATCCCACCCCAGGGGAGGACATCCATCACACAGTAATCTCGTGTGTGGGAAATTAACGGCAGGCCGTTAAGTTGATTCGTAATAAACCCGTGAAAGTGATAAATGAGATAGAATTAATATATGAAGTTCATATATTTTGAACTGATTTTCGCTATTGCATAAATAGCGCTATCTACTGCGAGGATCGTGCATCATACGTATCTAATACCGCAGTTCAAAATATATGAACTTCATATATTCATTCTATCTCGAATAAGATATTGTAGCTAATAACTGCCATTGAAATTTGGATTAAAATAGACTATCCTATACCTACTTTCAATAGAAAATGCATGGATCTTAACTCAGCACCAAGATCAAAATAGTATTTGTAATAATAAAAACAGACCATTTAAATCTATTTTTTCATTATTCAAAAGGGTCTGAGATGAAATTGCATTGTAATAGCCTATTTTATGTATACTTTGCAAAGGGAACAGGCCGTCACCATATATATCCACAAAAAATTATGAATTAAACAGTTTATTTTATCTACATTTTACACAGGAATACTGCTATTTTTATTTAAGATTGGAATTCAGATGGTCTTCTTTACAACTATAGGTCAGTATGTCTTAATAAAATGAAAAATAAGCTCATCATTCTGTTCTATATTACTATTGAAAAGCTTTGAAATAGATGAAGAACAAAATACATAGATGGCCTTTATTTTCCTCATAAGGTAAAACAGGAATAAATTACAACTCGGTATGAATGAAATAGATAACAAAAAAAAGATGTAATAAATTAGCGTGGCCATGAAATAGAAAAAAAAAATTGATAATTTGCTAGGGTAGCAAAAACATAACACTCATTGGAGAACAGCAGCAATTGTTACAGCGAGGTCATAAGTGAAATGTGCACATTCCTAAGTTATTCTTACAAAAATATGTCCACATGGAATAACCAAAATAAACATGAATAATCGATGAATTGCTGGAATGCTTGGCAAAAAGAATACAGGTGATTGCACTGGAAGATGGAAAATGGTAAATCTTATCTTAAAATTATCCTATAAGCATTTTTATCGTAGTCGAGTGGAACTCGAAAATCACTTTTAGCGCAACTCCTTCTTATTCTCTAACGTAAGTAAAACGCCTCTTCGGCCTCTTCCCCTCCCCCTCTCTCCTTTCCCCCCCTCTTCCTTCTCCCCCTCTCCCTCCTCCCCCTCCCCCCTCCCCCCTCTCCCCGAAACAAAAATAACTCTCGTCAAATTTCATGCTTTCTCGGAAAAGACATGATTGGCACCTAGAAAAATGATCACGATTGCAATGATAAGATTCATGCAAATCATAAATGATAGCGCAACGCCTCTGGGTGTTTATTGAAGCTGAAAGGAAGACGGTTTTTGGCTCGATTCGCCTTTGAAAACCTGCTCTGTAAAACGAAATTGTATTTCTTCGTCAATATAAATAGACTAAACTAAACATCCGTGAAATGAGTTTGAACATTTCATCTGCGAATACTAAACTTTCTCTATTAAAAGGTGATGATCATGCTATCCACATAGTTAGCGAGAGAATCCTTGGGACTAACAATACACAGCTCCGAAACCAAATCAAATACCGCGGATTTATTTTAGCAGAGTCTGAGCAGTGCGAGCTTTGTATTGCTCTGTGGAAACGAGCGATGGAGGTAGCCATAAACAACTTTAACAGCGTTGTTCCAGTAACCGGAGATCTTAAAGCTTTTGTAAGCTTATTCGGAGAAATGTGGCAAAATGGTAAACTTTTAAGACCAAAATTTATAGAAGACGTGTTTGAAAAACTAGTCGATGCAAATGAAAACTGACGGAGACTGATTTTAAACCTGGGAAATTGCAAAAAAATTACGTTACTATGGTCTATATCTTTTGGTCGTATACGGTAAACTTGAAGTTCAAAATACCAACGTAACGAACTTTGTAGGTAGGCTTCTGCGTTTAGACCATCGCACTTGTGACGGAAATGTACTTCTGCACTTGGCTGTGTGGCATAAAACTCCAGCTCATGAAGACGCTGATGTGCATGGTTTGTGCAAGCTTTCCTGCGCTTAAACTTTGAAGTGAGTTCGCCGCAAGAAACAAGTAGTATAGGACTTGGGGCTCTCAGACCAAAACACCAAAAATGGTAAAAAATCAAGCTTTACCAAAGCAATTTATATCATTCTTCAACCGATTCGCAGCGATTCATTTTCGGTAGGCTCAGGACGACTTGATTTTCACCCTCTATAAAACCAAAAATAGTGAAAAATGAAGCTCTATCAAACTGTTTTGTATTACCATCAACCCTAATTATTCACAAGTTTGATAAAAAAAACACTTGAAGAAAACTCACGTTAACAAAATATTTATCATAAAAATTAAAGTAAAACTTGTGAGTAAACTTCTGGAGTAAAGATTGCTAAAATATTTTACTCACAAAATTTATAATGAAATTTATAATGATGGCAATCATGAGAAAAAATGAAAATCGAAAAAATCAAAATACACTTAAAGAAAAATCACGTTTACAAAATATTTAGCATAAAAATTAAAGTAAAACTTGTGAGTAAACTTTTTGAGTAAAGATTGCTAAAATATTTTACTCACAAAATTTATAATGAAAACACTTCATATTTATCATCCTATGATTGGTTCTCAAACGATAGCTATTAGCTATGACGCATTTCCTTTTTCCCAGACATGTCCAGACTTGTCAGCGGGGAACCCCCTGGGGAACCAGGTATCATGCACTTTATATTTGAATGATATCTAAATGTTCAAAAATTAAGAATACAGCGAAAATCGGTATAGGAATAGTCATTCTTCAACCGATTCGCAGCGATTCATTTTCGATAGGCTCAGGACGACTTGATTTTCACCCTCTATAAAACCAAAAATAGTGAAAAATGAAGCTCTATCAAACTGTTTTGTATTACCATCAACCCTGATTATTCACAAGTTTGATAAAAAAACACTTAAAGAAAACTCACGTTAACAAAATATGGAATGTAATAAAGAAATTCATGATGCTTTAATAAAAGCGGAAACATATTGCTGTCCTTTCTGTGATAAAGTTATCCGGAAAAATAATAAGCCCATTGAAGAAAAATGTTGTGTGAATCAAAGTATTCGTTTAGATAATGGTTTCTTCGTTTGTATTAATTGTGGACAAGTTCATAGCCAATATTTCAAAGATTCTACCAAATTCATTGATTTCTATAAAAATTGGTTCAAATTTAGCAGAAAATCAGTCTATAACAGAAAATACTGTGTAAAAAATATCATTTATGATATTTGTGATAAAACCCGCATTCAAATAAATAAAAACCACATAGACAAAATTATAAAAGTCTTTGATCTCATTGAACAAGTTCAACCACAAATAAACAGTTCAAGAAAAAGAATGATATCATTAAAGTTTATCATTGGTAAACTAATTCATATGATGAATTTAACACCAAATGAAATAAAAACTTTAAAATCAAAAAAGACTATGAAACAATGTGAACAGTATTGGGCTCAAATATTAAATCTCATCGGAGACGAAATCGTTTCAATCCTCAATCAACAAATTTCGAATCATAACTCAATAATAATTTATCTGCATCAGGGGCTAGATCAGTAACTACACCATCGATGCAGCTCATCATTTGTCGTAATGAATCGATGTCAAATTCACCACTTCTCAATGTATTTTTGATACTTATTAACAAATGTTGATAACTTTGGTAAGCATAGGTGCAATTCTGAATATTTAAATCTAGGTTTTTATGAACCATAAATCCTTGGATAAGAACAGAGATTGTTGATATTGCAACTATTGAAATACCTCCTGTCGCTACAGCAGAAGCAATACTTCCTGTTGCAAATATGACAGATAGAGAGTTACCAATTAGTTTGATTTTCTTGAATCTTTTCATTAACTTTTTATAAGCCCAACATTTACGATGGTAAACCTTATAATAAGTTTTTAACTCTACAATTTGGTCTTCAGTCAGTTCGCTTGATATGTGATTCCAATTGAATATTTCCTTTTTCTTCACAGTCATATAAATATTAGATATATTAATCTTGTTTTGCTAACATGATGTAACTGTTGTTTGTTCCATCGAAAAGTGTATTACTATTATCAGCCTGTATTTTTAGTGATGTATTTGCTTGGAAATATAATATTACTGTGTTGGCTATTGTCAGCCAAGAACCTTTAGTGTTTTGAAGTTGAATATTAATGTCACCGCTAGTAGTCATGAATGGTTTATCTAGAATGAACTTGAGATGTGACAAATGTGCACTTTTCACACCATCGATGAATGTGACAAGATACAAACCAGCATTATTGACAATTAGTTTTGAAGTATCGCTTGAATTCACTGTGAAATCAGCATTACTGCTTTGAGACACGTTGGTGCTATGATCTGATGTTCCATTCACATAAAAATATACTCTCGAATTATTATCATGTGATAGTTTGCCTCTATACCAATTTTTTTTGTTGCATTTGTTAATGCTGTTTTACTTGCTTTAGTGTCAATGTTTGTTTGCAAAGATGTTTGAACATTGTCAACATATTTCTTGGTCGCTGGGTTCCTAGCCGTCGTTGGTTCTTTATTCAAAACTGCTTCTGGATAAATGTACAGTTTGCTATCGAACAACGCATACCACTTTTCATAAACTTCAACTGGTATGTCGTTATGATATCCCTTCGAACCATAGATTACAACCCATATATCTAATTTTTGATCATATGCCTGGCCTTGTTTAAATTTAACTACAATATCCCACATCAAATAATTTGGTGTTGTATTGCTCCATTTAGTCATATGAACAAGGCTTCTAATATGATTTGAAAATCGATTTGATCGTTGTCTTGTAATTGTCTCAACAGAACTTGCAGCAGCCAGAGTTACTGAATTATATTCAATTTTACTGGATTCCCACCATATTTCACAAACAACTGTGTATTCCGATTTTGCTGCACTGTACATATTGACTCCAAATCTGCTTGAATAATAACCTTTTGATGAATCGAGTTTTAGTTCAAATGGTTTTACCTTTTTATTGTAGTGATGAAAGTCTTTGTTAATCATTAATTTCCCAGTGATATCGTCTTCATCACTAAATTCATCGCCTATAATACCATTCATGATATAATCCAGATCATTATTTAAATTGTTACTAATACTATGAGATAATTGGTCGTTCACAGATGTGTCTACATATGTTTTATTACAAAGATCACTTCCAGTTGTTGGTGATGCTGAATTAATTGCTTTATTGTTTCCAAGGTTAAGGTTACCAGTCATTGCTTGAGAACCATTTAATAGCATGACAGTAGACGAATCAGATTTTTTCACTATCTCATTGTTGAATGTTGTAGTGTCTAACTTTTTATTAAGTTCCGATGTGACATAATCGTAATCCAACCATCATAATGACATGGGACTTGGGGCTCTCAGACCAAAACACCAAAATGACATGTGACATAATGTGTAATCCAACCATCATACAGTTTCACTCTTGAACCACAGAGAGTCACTTTTAGTCCAGTAAACAAAAGCAGAATATCAACCATTCGTATTTATATCACTGATGGAAAACGAAGAATTATTGATTTGAATGGACAAGACACAGCTTTTTCACTATTGTTAAAACCACTCAATTAATATAACTAATTAATATAATGAGATTGATTGAGTACAAAAAAATTTATCATCCAAAATTGGGTCGTTTTGTCTATAAACACAAGGGTTCTGGTATCATTATTGATAATTTATTTAAACCAATAAAAGCCATATTCAAATCAGTTGTTAAACCATTTGCTAAAAAAACTCTTGATGCAGGTGTTTCACATGCTGGAGAACGTCTTGGAAAAGCTGTTTCTCAAAAATCTGGTGATTATATAATGAAAAAATTACATTCAATACGAAACACAGAACCAACAGAACCAAAACAAGAGAGTTCTGTTACAAAACCAAAACCAAAACAAGAGAGTTCTGTTACAAAACCAAAACCCAAACAAGAAGAATCAACAGACATGATTCTAAATCGACTGATAAGTGGTGATGGAATAAGACGTAAAAAATAAAATAATCTAACATATAAATATAATGTTTAGAACAAGTGAATATTTACAACGAAACGAATTAACTCGAATACAACTCGATAATGTTATTAGCAGCCCAGCTAATAATAATGCCCAATCTAAAGCTGATTACAAATTCACCGTCAACGATCGAAGTAGTTTTTTCGATTGGTATAATGCTTACTTTGAGGTCCAGTTTCGAGTTCAAAAGCTAGCTGATGGTGCTGCTTTCGGAGCAGATCGAGTGTCAGTAATCAACGGTGCTCATTCACTTATTCAACATATGACTATTAAAAGTGGAGGTAAAATTGTTTACGATACGGATAATCTTCATAAAGTAGTCAACTTGAAAAATTTGATTGAATACAGTGATGATTTCTCAAGAAGCGTTGCCAAAAACAGTCTGTGGTACCTTGATACAGATTACAGAATTGCTAATGCAAATCAAAACGGTGGATTTGAAGCTCGACGATTGTTAACAACTGGAAACAATGATGTAAACTTAATCATTCCTCTCAACCGTTATTCATTTTTCGAAGAGCTTGAAGATCGTATGTTACCACCAATGCAATTACAGTTTACTTTAACTTTGTTAAGTGACGCAAATCTCATCCAAAAACTGGCTGCTGTTGATGATGGTCGTGTGGTTATTGATCGATTTTATTTATGGGTTCCACGATTGATTCCAAAAGATAGTCTTTATCAACAGTTTCTATCAAACTATATGAAAGTTAATAAGTGGACTTATAATCAAGAAATGTTCCAACAATCAGCTGGTACTAGATCATCAGGCTTTTTTCAAATCAGTCCATCCATCGATAATGTAAAACATGTATTTGTCTATTTACAGAGAAATAAAGACAATAATGATGAATTGAATCCATATGAATATGACACTTTCAACATTAACGCTGATCGTGGAAATGGTTCTTACCTTACAACTTGTCGTTTAGAATATGGCAATGGTGTATTTTATCCTGAAGTGGAATACGATAGCGAATCCAAAGTAAGAATATTCAATGATTTGACGAGTTATGCAATGCGTAAGAACGATTATATTTCAGGGACACAACTCAATCTAAGCAATTTCAATTCTCTTTTTGGAGTCATTTATTTCGATCTCACTTTTAAACTGAAAAGGTTACAAGAGATCCCAAACAGCTTGTTTTCAGATACAAACTGAATGCACAAGCAGCTGCTGATAGTGTTTTTACAGTTAATGCTGTTGTACTCTATGAACAAGAAGTTATAATAAACAAAGTTGGAAATGAACTGTTGATTGTCTAAGACCACAATTGAATAGACTCCCCAGCTAAATGACCTGACACCATTAATTAAATATGTTTTATAATATGAATTGTATAACATATAATTATAATGGTACAGTTATTTGAAATCGATGTAAAACTATCACCAAATCAAAAAAAGAATTTGAGTAAAGCATATCATAACAAACATTCAATAACATTGAGATTATCCTCAAACTCATTAAGTGGAAATGATAGACTCTTAGTTCCAAAAACAGTTATGAACAGATTACAAAAAAGTAAACAAATGAAAAAAGGTATGGATATAAAATTATCAAAAACAAACATGAGAAACCAAATTGGAGGCAGCCTTTTAACATCAATACTCGCTATGGGAAAAAGTCTTTTGCCAACCATTGGAAAAACATTAGGTCTTTCTGCTTTGGCTGGATTGGCTTCAGAAGGTGCTTCTCAAGTTGTTAAATCAATTTCTGGATCAGGTTTTCTCATACCACAGAATAAAATAGATCAACTCATTAAATACAAACATTTATTAAGTGAAAAACAGAAAAAGGACATTCTCGATGCTTTACAAAGTGGACAAGGTGTTTATATCATACCAACAGAGACTCAACATGGAGGAGCTATTGGGACTATCCTTGCTTCAATTGGTATTCCATTAGCTATTGACTTTGTTAAGAATTTATTTTCTGGTGGATCAGCTCCTAGATTAGGCCCACCACCTCCATTTATTGGTAATTGGCCAAATGGTAGAACTTATGGCAGAGGTGAAAAAAAAAAAACAAAATTCCATACAATAATCCCTTTAACAAACTTTGATCTACTTGAATGGTGCAAATATCTGAAAATTCCAATCAACAATGTTCTAAGCAGAGATGAAAAGGTTCCTCACAATCACAAACAAGCACTTTTCATTTACAATCTCGAACCATCTTACATGTCAGGATCACATTGGGTAACAACTTTTGTTAAGGATAATGTCATCAATTACTTCGATTCATTTGGAATGCCACCGTTTCAAGAAATGGTTAATCATGCTAAAAAGAAGAATATCACCTTATTACATCAAAACAATCAAATTCAAAACATTAAAACATCAACTTGTGGATACTTTTGTTTGTATTTCTTAAATGAGATGAACAAAGGTAAATCATATTTCGATCTTCTACAAGTGTTTGATATACATGACACTATGAAAAATGAAAGATTCATCGCAAAGTATTTTAATTTAATATAAGTTATTTATATATGAAGTCTTATTGTGTAAAACAGAAAAAAGTTACTGAATGTGTCCCAGGAAGTGAAAGATATGAACCAACAAAAAATGGTAGAATGATGTTGAAATGTATTTGTTCAGACTGTGGTAAAACTAAAACAAAGTTTGTGGGTGGATCATTGTTTGATGTAGGAAACAGTCATTCAATAGGTGAAATGGTTTTCAAAGGATTGGCCAACAGTGGTGCTTATCTTGCCCGAAAAGGTGCTGCAAAAACTATCAAATCAGATTATGCCAAGAGTAAAATCAAACAAACAGCCAACAAATATCTCGATCAAGCTCTTGACAGTTTCACCAATGATCTGAGTAAAAAGATAAGTGGAGGAAACATTGATTATTCACGATGGTTTCCAATGGAAATGTATTCACCTCAAGGTGTTCATGATCCAACTAATCCACTTTACAAAGGAGGCGCTGTTGATATTCATAAACTCATCGGTAAATTACCTAAACCAAAAAGTGGTTGGACTCTTCCAGGTCATAAATACACAGGACCTTATAACGATCTTAACAAACAAGTCAAATATAATCCCACAACCGGTGAAATATTAGAAATATATGATAAACCCACTGGAAAGACTGATGCAATTGCTATGCAGCATGATGTTGATTACAGTGTTTGTAAAGGTGATAAAAAATGCAAAAATATAGCTGATCGTAAAATGGTTAAAGCATTAGACGCAGTACCATGGAATGAGCGTCAATGGGGTCATTGGCTAGCTAGAAATGTCATCAATACAAAACAGAAATTAGGTCTTGGTGTGAGACAAAAAAACGTGAAAAGCCGTCGAGTGAAATAAATTGGCAAGTCAAATTAGCAAATGAATTACACAAACCCATCAAACGTAAATTCACTCGGCGGCGTATAATTGTAAACCACATCGATGAAATATGGACAGCAGATTTGGTTGAAATGCAGAAATTCAGTAAATGGAACAAAGGCTATCGATATCTTCTCATGGTTATTGATGTATTCAGTAAATACGGTTGGATTGAACCTTTGAAAGACAAGAAGGGTGAATCAATCACTGCAGCGTTTAAAAGAATATTCAAAGAAGGAAGAAAACCATGCAAAGTTCCTATGGACTGACAAGGGCAAAGAATTTTATAATAAACATGTTGAAGAATTGTTGGATAAAAATAGTGTTAAATTGTATTCAACCGAAAATGAAGAGAAATCGTCTGTTGCCGAACGATGGAATAGAACGATTAAAAACAAGATGTGGAAACAGTTTACTATCCAAGGCAATACTCAATATCTCGACATTTTACCGAAAATTCTAAGTCAGTACAATAACACCAAACATAAATCAATAAAAATGACACCAACAGAAGCGTCTAATAAAAAGAACGAAGGAATAGTTTATTTTAATCTCTATGGTGATGACAATATCTTAACATCATCAAAACAACGTATACCGAAATATGAAATCGGTGATAAGGTTCGAATATCAAAGTATAAAAGACAAGTATTCGATAAAGGCTACACTCCAAATTGGACAGAAGAGATATTTATTATCGACAAGATACAGTACACGAATCCAATCACTTATCGATTGCGAGATTTGAACAACGAAGAAATCAAAGGAAGCTTCTATGAACCTGAATTATTGAAAGCCAAACAAGAAATATTTCGAATCGATAAAGTAATAAAGAGAGATTATAAAAATAAACGAGCTTTGGTTAAATGGAAGGGATATAATAATGATTTCAACAGTTGGGTTTCTTTCAAGGATTTACAAGCTATCTAGGTTGCGTGCAATTTTTAGTGTCATTAAGTATGCATAATGACATGAACCTGAATTTATTAAAAGACAAAGAAAAGTAATCCGTTTCGCTTTTGCAGTGTACGTTGGAGTGTACGTTTTTGCAGTGTACGCTTTTGCAGTGTACGCTTTTGCAGTGTACGTTTATAAAGCGTTGCCTTCGACACATGAAATAGACTGCACTTGTAGTAATTGCATACGTCACGGCACAGCTGTGCCGTGACGTCATATGTTGTTAGAGATCCATAGGAGAATCATACATCGGATTGAAATTTAAGACAATTATGTTTCAAAACGTGGTAATCAATAAAATCGATTATTTGGTTGAAATCATTGCTTACAATGTAATTATCTTTGTCCTCAACTCTCTTTCTAAATTGTACCTGTTCAGGTCTCATTTCAATCCTTTTACCCGGTCTCTTTAATTCACAGTAAATGACCTTTTCATTATGAATAATGATGATAAGATCAGTGATTCCTTTATGATACACCTTTTGCATCTTTTTATTACGACTTAGAAACTCCCCGAAAGTATTAACAATGAGAACATGTGGGTTATTCTCATAATGTTTAAAAACAGACATCATAAGATCGCATTCAGACATTATACTATATCATTATACTAAATTGTAATGCCCGTATGCGTAACTATTGATACCATCCTTGAGAATATATCGTTTATCATCAAAGCAACTTAATGATACTTTATTTAATTCATAACTACAGATTTCATGTTCGTTACTACGGATGGTTTTCATCTTGTGATGCATTTGTTTTGAATTGAATAAAACATCTTTGTAATTTTCATGTTTGATGTCTTTTTTAATCACGTTCTTCTTAACACCTTTCGCTGTACGACTGCCTTGATTATTATTCTTAATGTAACTATACATCTTCGATCTCAGACCAATAAATTCAACTACTGGAACTCCGGCAGCTTCATCTTTCATTTTACCAATCACTTTCTTGTTCTTTTTGTAAAAGTATGGAGAGTTTTCAGGATAATCACTGTTATCAAACATATGTCTATCCTTCTGGAAGTCTTTGTATACATCGTCCGCTTCAATTTCATAAGTCAGTGAATCAGTGTCTGTAAATAATAACTTTGCTTTATTTCCATATTTTTGTTTGATTTAAACATAATGGAAATTATACATCAAAGTCTTTGAAGGATCAAGAATACACATACCAATATAAGCTGGTCTGTTTAAAGTTAATGTTTCTTTGATTTTGTGTACAGCAACCAGATTCTCATTGAATATTTTACTTGACACAAATGTTGGTCTAGATGCTAATTTCAACAACTTATTCTTGTCAGTGATGAGTCTTACATCAACACGCTTTCTAAGATTTTCCATCGTCTTTCCAAATACAGAATTATTCATTAATTTGAAAAAGTCTTTCTCGAAAGCATTCTTAGCTTGAGTTCTCTTTTGTGTATTAAAGTCGATGTATTGTTTTAACCAGGGTGACTGATTAAATTCAAGCGCTCTATGGATAGTTTTTAATTTCATTCCAAGATCGAGATATAACTGAAGATTTCGGTAATGCAGAACGTATTTCTCTTTGTTTGACAATGTTGGAATCAATTTTGATACAAGACCTGTTGATATGTTAAATTTCTCAGCGATTTGTTTACTGTATGGTGACAACATGTCTGGCGTGACTTTAATCTTTTCTGGTGCTAATGGATAATCATTATGCAAATCATGTAACTCTTTTGGGTATTCAAGATCAACTTCTAGTATCAATCCCTTTTTACTATTTTCTTTATATGAATCAAGGTTGAGTTTATCAATCTTCTTCCATTTGAATCCACCAGTCGGAAGGTATTGTGACATAGCCCAACCATACAGATTATTTGCGTCAAGGTACATAATATACTTTGATGGTTCATTTTCATTGTAATCGTTCATGTATTGGTTGTTTGCTTTTCCATATCGATTCGCAATATAACTTGTACCACCTCTCATTCCTTTTTCAATAAACTGAAACATATCCATATCAGTCATTAATTCAAGTTTTATATTAGTCATTTTCAACATAGCGTCCCAAGATAGTCCAGGGCTTGTGAAATAGTGACAAGGGTCGAGTTTATAATATTTTTGACAAGTTTGTCTGAAGTTTTCAAACACATCAGCCAACAACAATATGTCAGATTTGAGGTATAAATCATGATAATCACCCATTGTTTGTAACTTGAATTTTTTCCATACATTTTGAGCATGTTTGTAATCATCATCTGAGATATGTTCATTATTCAGTATGCTGTAAAATTCGTCTTTTATTGGTAATTCTGTCTCATCGAATTTATCAAAGCTATCCATGTAATCATAAGGGTAAACACCTTTTCTAGTCATGAGCTCGAATTTGGTTTTCTTAAATTGTTCTGAGGTATATTTGAAAGCTTCTTTAGGCAGATTGTTGACTAGTTTATCAAGACTAGAACTCATGAACTGAAAACTGTTGATGAAAGTGAGATTATTTCCAAGCATGAAAGCCATATACTTTTCCATGTTATTTGGAATTACGTTAATGTTCATTTCACATTCTTCTCCTTTCTTGTTTGTATATCTGTTGTTCTTAACAATCTCCCCAATTTCTTGCATAATGAAATGTGAATCGTAACCTCTCAGATTATGAAATATCACAGGTATTTTATCACTGATCCGAAAATTCAAATTACAGTCTTGATGAGCTGAGCCCCTGAATTTTCCAGTGATGCGACAATGATCTCTCACACTAATATCTTCATTGGTATACTTCTGTTCACAAATATGGCATGTATCAGCGTTTTCAAATTGTTTTTCATCTTCTTTAGTCATTTTAAGCGGTTTGTTAAATTTGGATTTGATAATCTTTTTACAATATCTCGCCTCTTCAAGCATGTGTTCCATGAATTTATAAACAGCTTTCTCGCCACGATATATTTGAATAGGTTTCGTATACTTGTCATCGTAAGTGCAAACAACTTTGTAGCCATATCCACAGTCAGTATGTTTTTGATAAGCTTCAGTGAAAGATTTTACATCAGTTTGTTGACAACCTTGGACTTTTTCGGTTATTGCTTCAAAGTCAGCGTAGATTACAAATGGAAGTGGTAGTTGCTTATGATGATTATTGAATTTTAATATGTTGTGGTCTTTAGTCGGCATCTTAACAGCTTGAACTCCATTGATTAGGAGACAATTAGCTTTGTGGTCAGTTAAGACTCTTTCAGAACTAAAACACTGTAAACAATACATACAGAAGTGCTTTCTCGCTTTATGTTTAGTTTGGCTATACATAAACTTATTAAAATCTTTAATTAGTATGTAATGTGAATTCTTATTTTCTTCTGTTATTAATAAAAGATTCATATGATTTTTATTCGTTTCCTTACTGATGTATATTGGGTATTTTTCTTTATTCTCATAGCCAAATACGTTGACGTTGATTTTATTTTGTTTTTCAATCTTGTTGATTTGATTAATAGTCACCGGAAATTCAATTCCTGTGTAATCTAATTTCTCAACAAAAGCTCTGTCAACTTTTTTGATCCTCTCAGGATACTTCTCTTGTGGATTTAAGTGTCTTATATGGCACCAACGGTAACATTCATTATCTGTATTTTTTAGATTGATCAAACCTTTCATATGATGTCTAAGTTCTGATGGAAGTTCAATGTAAGATGAACCTTTGGTTGGATTATATTTCACAATATTTATGTAGTGATTATCAACTGATAGAATACGCCAACCAGATCCTTCAGAAATCCATTGTGCGATTTGTAATGTTATATGTTCTTCTGTTAATTTTAAAGAGTCTACTATTTCTGTTCCATTTATTATTGTTTGGGGTTTGCTATTAAAGTATGCCGTTTTTGTTTGAACTTCATCACCAATATGTTTCTCAAAGGTAATTTTCATCGTCTCTGTGAATTTGAAACCTTTCATTTTGCCCAATAACTTTTTAAGATATTTACCAACAGCTAATCTTGTGCTTTGCATTTGAAGTAATGGATCTTTATCGTTTTTTATGTTTATTTCATATGATTTAGTATATCCTTTCAAAGCCTTATTTGTCTTATTGATTTTTGTTCTTGGTAAAGGAACAGGGTTTTTTGTTCTTGGTAGAGGAATAGGTGGTTTGATAATGTTTTCTTCATAATCTTGAGCCATCTGTTTCACATTTTTGAACTGTGGAGCGAATTTAAATTTACGCTTCAATGTTTTGGGTTGATATTTTGGAACAGGTCTTAAATTCATGATTATTTCAACCAGTTGATCTTTTGTCAGATTCTGTAATTCGTTTCTATTCATGCCTATATATGGGTTAGATAATTTTTGTTTCATTTGATTTTGTGTATTCAATATTTCCAAAGTTTCCTTCATACTTTGTAAACGTGAATTTTCTTTAAGTGTATTTTGATTTTATGTATTCAATATTTCCATAACTGGACATGTCTGGGATCACTGCATCTCCTGAGAGGTTATTATCCACCTTAGTACCGCGTGGTTGACCTCGAATGGGGCGGATTAGTTCATTTTCGTCATTCAAATTACTGAAATAACAGGCTATTGTTTGAGAATCACGTATGATTTCCTTCAACCAATCATAGGATGATAAATATGAAGTGCTTTCATTATAAATTTTGTGAGTAAAATATTTTAGCAATCTTTACTCAAGAAGTTTACTCACAAGTTTTACTCAAAGTGGAAGAGTCAATCTTTACTCAAGAAGTCTACTTACAAGGTTTACTCAAAGTAGAAGATGCCGAAGTCTGTGTCTACTATCCAGAACCAAATTACTCGTTGTGAAAGAGGTATACAACAAGCATTGGCGCAATGCGCTGCTCACGTTGGCGATATAGATTTTCGATTTGATTTCAGTTTGAATGCTTTCGTAAACGGCATCACAACCATCAACCTTGACGATGCAGACGAGTAAAATATTTTAGCAATCTTTACTCAAGAAGTTTACTCACAAGTTTTACTTTAATAATTATGATAAATATTTTGTTAACGTGAGTTTTCTTTAAGTGTTTTTTTTTATCAAACTTGTGAATAATTAGGGTTGATGGTAATACAAAACAGTTTGATAGAGCTTCATTTTTCACTATTTTTGGTTTTATAGAGGGTGAAAATCAAGTCGTCCTGAGCCTACCGAAAATGAATCGCTGCGAATCGGTTGAAGAATGATATAAATTGCTTTGGTAAAGCTTGATTTTTTACCATTTTTGGTGTTTTGGTCTGAGAGCCCCAAGTCCTATACTACTGAAACACTCGTCTCCATTTAGCTGTGACTTTTAAACCATGGCCTGACTGTGTCTTAATTTCAAGCCTAGAAAATCAACTTATGACGGTGTAAATGGACGGAACTATGGGCTTGAGATAACGGTTGTGTATCGTGTACCACGTGGAATGTATAACAATGTGGATAGACAGATCAGTATCATTTTAACCTCCCACTCAAAACACAGACACATTTGGTAAATGATTATCATTCAGTTTGATGGTTGATTGACAGGAGGTTAATCATCACACTGTTAGCTTTCGTAGAAAGGGGTGTGTTTGCTCATGTGTAGTCTCAATGATTGCCAAGGTCGTGCACGAATTATATGATAAAACTGTGGCGAAAAAGCATTGATTTCTCTCAAAAATCGTTTTTTTCTAACATCCAAACTGACTTTCGCCATACATTTCTTTCTAGCGGGCCGTAATGTTTGCCCCGTGGCGATCCCAGAAGTATTTGTGTAGACGCAAGGATCCGATTACTGGCGACTCATTCATTCCAGTTGAGCGAAGCAGAATTAAGAGGTTTTGCAAGTGTGTTATTTGAAATGGGCAATAAAGAGTCAGTTGGAGGTGTAGTAACTAACGCTTATCAAACTTGTCGTGACGACGCGTCTGATCTCCTTGAGTCGCTCATGGAGATGAACGCCGAATCCAGAAAAACCCGTCTGGAAACAAAGATCAAAGGTGGCGACGATCTTCTCACTGCTCTCATCATCGCTGCTCGTGATGGAATGCTGGATATTGTGAGGGATCTGTTATGTTATGAAGCAGACATCGAGGCTCATGGAACGATTAAGATTAATGAAGAAATTATAGAGGGATGTACAGCTTTGTGGGTTGCGGCTGCTAAAGGTCATCTTGATGTTGTGAAACTTTTGATCGAACGAAACGCCGAGGTCGACAGCAGAACATCGATAGGTTCAACTCCCTTGAGGGTTGCTGCCTTCTTTGGACGGCTTGATATTGTGAGTTTTTTGTGTGAGAACGGAGCCAATGTGAAATCACGCACTATTAACAATAGTACCCCTCTGATGATAGCATGTTACAATGGCCATATGGATGTTGCTTCATACCTCGTCGAACATGGTGCAGATGTACATGTACAAGACAACAATGGAGACACATGTCTTCACTTTGCTGCGAGAAAAGGACACGTTCAGATAGTTGGTGAGCTACTTGCCTTTGGAGCGAAACAAGAACGAAACCTTATATGTTTAACACCTCTCCTTGAAGCCAGTAATAATTGTAACATTGAAATGGTGGAGTATTTAATTAATAGACCAGAATGTACAAAGGAACAAAGAATTGATGCTCTTGAACTTCTTGGTGCCACCATTGCCAATGATCCTGATGCTTATGACATTGATACAGCATTTACTTATATGAAGCGTGGAATGGAGGAGAGGTATGCGGACCCGACATGTCTATTGCGTAAAAAGCAAATGGAACCAGTGGAAGCTTATCAAAATAGCAGAGAGAGTCAGACTCTTGAGGAACTTTCCCAGTTAGAAGGTTATAATCATGCTATCCACATGGAGGGACTCATAATCAGAGAGAGAATTCTGGGAACTGATAATACAGTGCTGCCGTACGAAATCAGATACCGGGGAGCTCAGTTAGCTGGTTCTAAGAATTACGAGCTGTGCATTCCTTTGTGGACAAGAGCCATGGAAATAGCCATGAACTGCGATGTTCAAAACACAGAGGAACTTAAACTCCTCACAGCTTTATTTGCAAAAATAGTAAATAACGGCCACGATTTGAGTCCACGACATATTGAGAACATTTTTGAAAAAGTAGTCGATGGAAGCAGGAAACTTTCCAAAAAGGTGGAGCCTGGAAAGCTGGAAGAGGATCAAAACAATAAGATACAAGAAACATTGCTCTTGAATGCTCTATATCTCTTGGTGATGTACAGCAAAGTGCAAGCCCCCCTGGAAGTGAAAAATGGCAATATGTTTGGCTTTCTTCAAAGATTTCTGCATTCAAATCCTCGCAACCAGGAGGGAAATACACTTTCCCACTTGGCTGTATGGCATAAAACTCCAGTTCTCGAGGACGAAGTACAAAGGGCGTGCAAGTTTCCTTGTATAGAGGCCATGAAGCTTATTTTACATGCAGGGTGTGATGTAAATGCAGCGAATACCGTAGGAAACACTCCTCTCCATTTAGCTGTGACTTTTAAACCAGGGCCTGAACAAGGCGACACTTTGAAAGAAATGCTGGAGCTGTTGCTAGATTTCGGTGCAGATACTAACCTTGCAAACAACAATGGTAAAACGGCAATGGTTTGCTGTGAGACTGAAGAAGCCCGGGAGATGTTAAGAAGAGGATCGCATGTCAAGAAAGTAGATACCAAAGCTGTAAGAGATTTTTCTTGTGTTACCATGTTCTAATAACTTAATCTAATGATATTGTGTTTCTGCTTTGTTTTTTTTTTTTTAACTTAAAACAACACAGTAGCCAATGTCGCAAAATCAACAAGTAGTCCATAGCGTCATTCGTTAGTGCATAATACAAGTTCGCAAAAGTGGCACATGTCTTACCCAATATTTTCTTCTATACAAAAATGATTCGAAACAATGCTGTGATAGCCTCCAAAGGCGTGTATGAAAGTGGCCTGTTAGGCAGGCTCGGCGCAGAGAAGGCTTGCAATTTTCATAGTGTCTTGTGCGTCAGGGGGGCTTTAGCTACCAAGGAATGCTGCTTGACAAAAATGCTTGTCACACAACCACTTCCAAATTACCACTACTTGGTAGGTAAAATAAATCATTTTCAGCGTGATAAATTGAAATCGGGATGTCTCCCAGCGTGTATTTATTGTAAGTGGTACGTCTTTTTTTTTCACAAAGGATGAAATTAGCCAAAGTGAACCTGGTAAGGGAAGAGGGGATAGAATTATACCTGGAACAAATAAGGAGACTTCAAAGACGGAAACATCAGGTACGAGGATGTGCGTATGGAACAATTTTGATATGGCAAATGATTGTAGGCAAGAAAGAGTATTTATTAAACCCAGGGGCTTACTGCCGGTCAAAGTCTCTAAAGCTGACGTTTCGAGCTTAGGCCCTTCGTGTTGTTAGCCCTGCGTGGTCACACATCCCACGCAGTAAAAAGTAAGCTGTTAATTCGTAATCAATTTTCCCGTACATCGCAAACTGGATATTTGAAGGATAAACATGCTTGTAAATTTGTCCTTGGACAATATCTGTTCCTCAAAGTTTACGCTTTTTCACTCCCGGAAAACTGTTCCCATCTCGGAACAGATAATGTCCGCGGACAAATATCCTTGCGTATTTTCGCGCCTAACATATTCCCCATTTTTAGCTAGGGCATACTCAGTCACGTGACCCGTTTGGATCGATTGCGCACGAGCAGAAATATCGGATGGACTGTGATGCGAAATATCAAGTAACAAACCAGACCAAAGCGAACTCCAACGAAATATGTGTCTGCTAAATTCAGAAAGTAAGGCAAGGCGAAACCTATGACTAAGAGTGTTCTAAGAAAAAGTATTGTAGTCAAATACCAAATACAGGCATGACAAAAATTAAACCTCCAAGCTGCACATCAGGAACACGTAACATCAGTACGATGAGACCAGATTCCTTGAAAAAATAAACTAAATGTGAGTAGGATTTCTTTTAAGAGCGTGTCCACGAGAAAACCGGGCAGGGGGCGATAAACCTCAAATCCCCGATTCGGCTCAAACTTGGCACAAATGCTAAGTATCATGAGTTAACAAATGTATGAAAATAATAGGTCAAAATATTTAATTCCCTGTGAGATATAGGGTTCCCCTATATCTTACAGGGAACATTAGATAAACATTCTATATTTTTTAACATTCTATATTTTTTCGCGTAGACGAAAGTAAGTCCGAAAATTTTAAAATGCGCTGTTGGCAAAGCAATTGATAAGAAAAACTGTGTACCAAGGACGTCAGTATGCATTTCAAGATTGTATGTAGGAGTGTCAGGATCAGCCATGCACATTGTCAGGTGAATACATGAGAGAAAGATCTCGCGTATTTGCAAACATCCCAGGCATAAAGTGATATGAAAGACAACTAGAATCCTCCCTTTCGCATTCGCGTATCCTTGTGTTTCCGCAAACGTCTCTGAGGTGACAAGGACCACAAGGGGCACATATTGCAAGTAACTACAAGAAAGATTACGGCGAAAGGTTGTTTCGACGTCCAAGAAACGATTTTGAAGAGAGATGATCGCTTCCTTGCAGTCGTTTTTTCAGGAATGGATTTAGCCAATGTTTATAAGAGGAAAATGTAAGATTTTGTTTGCGTCCATTAACGCAACACGACTCGCATAGTTTTAGCAACTCCAACTTTAAATGTTAATACCTAAACAACCAATCACAATATCGAAGAAGCCTGACATACTTTTGTTGATTGGTGCGTTGTGAATAAGACTGCGTAGACAGTTTTAACCCTCGATCGATTCACGTCTTACCGACTCCTGACACTTCCTAACAGGAAAACTCACTTAAATTATATCTTTATCGTGGTTTGCATTTATTGAGCTTTCTTCTGATGTGTAGTTTGCAAGGATTTAATGAAAGTAGCGCGCGTACGGATTTTTTCCTTAGGACACCCGCGAAGGTGGGAAGTAACCTTAAGTCTTGGATAGGATATTCGACCACAGAAAGACGGTGGTAGTGTGACTGGCACTGTGGCATTAAAGTCTGATAGATATCTTCTTTCAAACTGATCCCATAATCATTTTAACTGACTTGGATGACTTTAACGTTGATGCATCCTTGTCCTTTACTAAAAATAAATATTGTTGATTTCCAAACACATACAATGTTGGTAACTAGTTCTCCTAGTTCCTCCGTCTAAGTGATCAACGCTAGCCATCCTTTACCAAGCCGGCAATATTATTCAGCGGTCGAGCGTGTATGTCATATAATTAGTTAGAATGTGGCCGGGGCAAAGAGGCTGCCCGAATATATTATGCCTCCGAGACCAGACATGACATAACACAGCAGGAAATTACATATGAAATGTGTACAGTAAACCTCGGATAAAATATGTAAGTGATTTTTACATACGTGTCAGTTTTTTAACCATTTTCCTTTTCCTTGTGCTGAGAGGAGACCAATATATCACCGGCTTATTTGTTTTTCGGTGAACCAGCAACTATCTCAAGCTTAACAAGTCATGAGAAGTCAAACATTTTGGTAGCCGTAAATCTTTGTTGCATTTTAAACTTTGTGAACTAGAAAGACAACATGCCAAATGAATGTCAAAGTTGACCGCTAAACAGATTTGCAGGCGCAATCTGATCAAAGATAGCGGATTGTCCTCAGATTTACATCAGCTTTTAGGGCATGAAATTATCTTTTAGCCACCAACACATATCATGTAAGTCGAAAAGTATCACGCCGTAAAAGACCAATAATATTGATCGATCTTTCCGAGAGCTCTCACCGCGTTTTATATTTCAAGAAGGCAACGAAGCAAATCGTATCTGGTACATTGTTGACATAATGGCTACTTATCTAACAAATAATATCAAGCCAAAAGTTGGAACTAAGGCACCACAGAGACATCTTTGTGGTATCAAGTTTCTTCTTAAATTTCTTTTGTCAGAAAGTTCGACTACATGCGCCCTTGATGTTCATCATCAACAGCTACGTTTCCTCGAGAATAATCCAAATATGGCTGCGAAAAAACTTCTCAAAAAGGGCTCAACTTGCGCTATTCAAAGATTCTCTCCTCGTTCATGTTTAAACGATACTCGCTGGGAAATTTCTTAGTTATTTTAAGTTAATAAAACTAAGATGTGGCTCACGGAATTTTGATGATACAGACTAAAAAGCGGGAGGTAGATGTAAATTTCACGTCAGCACGGGTTATGAAATCAGTTGCCCCAAAAATTTTATTACTGATTTTGGAGGTCGAGTGATGGCTTTCACTGCCCATATAAGAATAATGATGTAATGTAATGTAATCTTTATTTAAACACGATCAATTCATCAGCCCATAAAAATACATATCACATAAGCTAAGATATTTAAATTTCAAACTACATACTATAAACACTAAAGCTGTTTTCCGTGAATGCCGTGCATTAGACTTAAAGAATATCATTGATCTTACGTTTAAATACCCCCAGAGACTCCGTGTTCCTTGTATCGCGTGGTAGACTGTTCCATAATGCGGCGCTATTGTAGCTAAAGCTCTTTCTGTAATAATTAGTGCGCGGTAATTTAACATTGAGCTTATTTTCAGAGTCCCTGAGGTCAGAAGCAGAGTCACGCCACGTAAACTTTGAATGTAGATACCTTGGAGTCGGCCCGTGCAGACATCTAAACATCATGGTGGTTTTACGGATTTCCTACTGGCGTGCAAGATATTTCCACCCTAAAAACTCGAGTAGCTCAGTTGCATCAGCATCATAGTTAGAGAATGTCAACACACGGGCCGCTCTATTCTGTAATTTCTGCAGTTTGTCTCGTAGCGTTTTCCCACAGCTACCACAAACAATGTCACAGTAATCAAAGCGAGGCTTTACTAAAGCTTGGTATATGAGATGTAAGGTTGATGCTGGGATCAGGTGCCTAATTCGCTTTAGGGCCCCGATACCAGAGGCGATCAGAAGTGGTTGGTAATTAGAAGTATTGGGCCCTAAAATACCCTTATTTTTGGACTTTGCCAAAACCAGAAAAAGTCGTCTTTACTTAGGCGAGAGGTAGACATAGAACAAATTCCAGTTGAGTGAATTTGCAGATGGATTTACGGTCCGTCACAGCAGCAATGCCAAGTTAGCTAATAATTATGCAAACAAATACAGGAAATGGGGGTTTTCCCAAGGGAACCCTATATCTCACCAGGAATTAACTATTTTGACCTATTATTTTCATACATTTATTAACTCATGATACTTAGCATCTGTGCCAAGTCTGAGACGAATCGGTGATTTGAGGTTTATCGCCCCCAGCCTGACGGTTCTGCCCGGTTTTCTTGTGGACACGCTCTTTAAATAAGTCATGAAGGATGGAGATTCAATCTCTGAATTTGAACCTTTTTCGGTGAGATTAAAAAAGCTGAAAAAGACACCTTTGTGGCTTTTTTTTTTCTTGGCTTGTGGGATTAAGGGCCTCCTTTTATTTTATAACCCCAAGGACAAATGAATACATTGACACAGGAGCTGGAAAATGTCCAAGGGCAACTACGGGAGAGAGATGAGCAACTATGGGAGAGGACAAAGCAGTTGAGAGATGTCCAAGGGCTACTTGAGTCCAGTGAAGGACGAGTCAAGGAGTTGGCAGAGCACTTAAAACATGTCCAACGGCAATGGCAAGAGGAAAATCGACAACGAAGAGAAAATGATAGACTGCTAACCGAGAAGACAGAGCAGTTAAAAAATTCCCGACGGCAGCAACAAGATGCAGATGGAGAACTATTAAAGAGGTCACAGGAGTTGACAGTCGTCCAAGAGGAACTACAAAAAAAAGATAGAGAAGTTGCTTCCTTGGTGACACTACTGGAGGAAAAAGAAATATCAATAAACGAGTTGGAGATATCTCTTGAAGTAGCTCAGCAAGAGTTGAAGGAACGTTCATGCCAGCAGACACCCGACTGGATTATTCATCGAAATCAAATTCAGCTGACGGACAAAGAACTTGGTAGGGGAGCCTGGGGAAGGGTTGTCGAAGGCAGGTATTGTGGCTGTGCTGTCGCCGTAAAACAGATTCACCAGGATCTACTCTCCGGATCTTCCCCCTATTCCGCGGAATCATTTGAGCGAGAAATGCACATTGCTTCAAGATGCCGCCATCCTTGCTTGCTCCAGTTCATTGGAGCAACAAACGACGAAGAAAGCCCTTTGTTTGTAACAGAGCTCATGGAAACTAGTTTACGAAAATTGTTGTCAAAGCAAAGTCTTTCCAGAATTGAAATGTCTGTTATTTCTTTGGATGTGGCTCGAGCTTTGAACTACCTTCATCAAAAGAAACCACGCCCCATTATTCACCGCGATATAAGCAGTGCCAATGTGTTGCTATGGCGACAAGCTGACCGATGGCGTGGCAAAGTGTCAGATTATGGAACAGCTAATTTCATGCAGCAGACCATGACAGCTTGCCCTGGTGCTAGGATATACAGTGCACCTGAAGCATTGACTGAGCATCAAACTGCGAAGGTATTTTCTGTTCTCTTCCTGTCTTCATTTTTGTAGATGTTCATGGTGATTCAATCCCTTAAAATCAGCCTGATTTCATCGATTCGTCTTTTATCGCTGGGCTATAGAGAAAGCGCGGTAAGCCAATTAATATGCTAGAAATTGCAGAGAGCGGCTCTGACAGAGCACAGAATGAGGGAATCAAAGTGATACGTTCTATGTTCAGTCTGCCTGTCCCGAGTCACGTAAAGAAATATTCTAGATTGATTTGATGCTTGCATGGGAAAGTTTTAAAATTTGAATGCCTGAACGAAAAAAACATAAAAAAAAAAAAAAAAAAAAATGTAAACTGCTGTTGAAGAATGAGAAGCGTGTTTTATGGTGGAAGAGAGATGGTAGAGTTTAATTTGGAGCACTCATTCTTGTCAAGTAGGTAAAGCTTATTCCACAAACAATTTTCTGTTGAAAAAAGAGAACGACGGTATTGTTATGTAAATGTTGCAGTTCTAATTTTTTATTTGTTCGTGTTAAGGTCGATGTATACAGCTTTGGTGTTCTCCTCTGTGAGATTTGCATCCTGGAACAGCCAGATCCAGACAAGCGTGTGGCGCAAGTCGCTATGGTGAAAGACAGCATGCTTCGAGTTCTCATCCGTCGATGTCTGCGGGAAGATCCTGAAGAGAGACCCACTATGGAAGACATCATTGATGAACTTGAAAAGATTGAAAATTTGAAAGAAGCTTATTAGTATCAGCTTTACAAACTTGAATATAAGTCAAACGTTTTCACATTGATTCAGAGGGAGCCAACATTACAGTTATTTAAGGGTGGCCTCCTCCCCATCCAAGGTGACACATTATTGCAAGTCGAATATGCTACCTGTGACTCGAATATTTTGGTTTGCTTTTCATTGGTTCAGCTTGTCTAATATAGGGAATTTGCGCATGTACGTATGACCGTATTTTCGAGTAACTCTTTTGTTCAAGAAATTGGCCTGTTGAGCCAAAAATCATTTGTTTAAGGTGATTTAAAATAATTAGACTGTTCATTGTTTGGTAACCTAGGAAATCATTCTTCAGGATTCCAAAGAATTGGATGATATTTGTGTGATAAAACATAAACTAGCTCAAAGGAATTTTAACCTTTGATCAAAAGGCTCTGCTCTGATACAAGATTATATTAACACAATGTCATAGATTCTGGCTATCTTTTCAGAAGTGATTATTTGAAATATTCTTTGAAAATGTATCACTTGTGCTGTGATAAATGAGTGAGCTATTGATAGCATCAATAGAAAGATTATGTAAGTACCTTGGAATTACTCACGCTTACTCCTCTTAAATCTCACAGAGTTCATTTGTTATGTAGTGCCTGTGCCTTAAATGTATATTTTTTCATATTTTGTACTTTTCCAAAATGGTGACCATTAAAAAAACTGAAAACCACAATTAATGTCATAAGGACACTGGACAAGCACTACCTCACATGAAAATGACTTTACAACATCTAAACCTGATAATCATATAGAGACAAAAACGTACTTTGAAATAATTTTGTTTACTTAATAGCAATCACTATAAATAAGAAACAGTTGAACGGATTGATGTTTGAAAAATTTCCTTTCAGCCACCTCATTGACAAGATTATTATAATGTAATGATTGTGCAAGAGACCTCCAAGATTTTGCTATTTTTAATGCGAAGGAAAAGGCATCCACATCAGAAGTTTACAGTTTTGACATTATGAAAGATCAGACAAAAGAGGAAAAAATCAAGTCCCTGGATTGTGATGTCTTATCTAAATTTTGCGCTAAGCAACAACTTAAAACATCGGGCACAAAAGAAGCCCTCATTGAATGGTTATCCCCACTACAGGACAATGCCTTGATTGAAAAAAGGATAACTTTGATCGATAAGAACTGAGTTCAAATTTCCGACGTCACTTCCAAGAGAAAGTGTTCCTCAAGCTACAGCAAGATGGAAATTTGACGTTTCACTCTTTCCCAAGATCGGAAAAGACGAAATAGATGCATATCAATCGCATAAGCGCCAGGGGAGAAAAGGGCAGTAAGAAAGGCTTACAGGATGTTCCAGTCTCGAAGAATGAAGCATATTAAAGCTATACAAGGGGAAGGATTGTCAACATATGTAAAAGCCAGCGTTTTGAAGAGTTTTTCTTCATACGTAACTCACACAGTTACAGTACTTTTTGCGGGAAATAAACCGAACAAGGCATTCTGCGAATGTCCTGTGGGTGCTTGTGGTCTCTGCTGCCATGCAGTTCTAGTTCTTCTTCAGCTTAAATACTTCACCGAACACAACAACTTTCTCTTGGCTTTGACTTGCACCCAGAAACTGCAAAAGTTGCACTGCCCCAGTACCTCTGACAAGGCAAAAGCCAAGGCAAAAGCAGCATCTCACATTCGGTTGAAGTACTTTCGAAATGTTCGATCAGCAAGGAAAGCCATTTACCACAAGAGATCAACCGAAACAGTTGAAATACATTCTTCTGAGTCTGTGACTGACATTGACAGTTGTGACTTGTTTACAATAGATGTAGGTGAAATCAGTCACAAGGTGCAAGATAAACTTGAAAGTATTAACATTGATATCTTCAATCATTTTTTCAAGTGCCTGACAAAGTACACAAAAGGCAGTTGCAAACTGCGCGTGGATGCTGGTGGTAAAGATTGAAGGCATTGAAAGAATTTATTTGAAAATCGTCGGGGCAGAAGCGCTATAGTTAATGAGCAGAAAAAGAAGAAAAACAAGACTACCCAAGTAAATAGCAACATTTTTATTAATGAACTCAAATACAGGTCATTGCAATACTGATCGTTTTTAGTATTAACGGGTTTTTAGAAATTGATGTGAAAGTTCATATAAGTTGCTTAAAAGCAGTGTTCTTAACATTTACAAGATATAAAATATAAAGTTAAAAGTAAAAAGTGAAACAATGAAATTAGTTTACCTATAACACATCCCCATTTAAAACTGTACTTCACCATTTAAAAATGTACTTGACATTTGAGGTATCTTAGTTCCTGAATGGGCCAATCAGATCTCAAATGCATTTTTAATGAGTTCTCTGGGAACTAAGTTCCTGTGTCAACCAATCAGATTTGGTTTGCAAAATGGACTTTGCTCTATAGGAACTAAGTTCCTCAATAAACCAATGACATGGAAGAATACATGACATGACATTTCTAAATTAAGGTGTGCCTGTTTTATTTATGTCAACACTAAATAGAGCAGACAACAATGTTACACTTTGGTAGGAGTCGAATACACGATGGTCTACACGGCAAAGAAAAGGCATCTGATACTATACAATTCTGTAAAAAATGCCACAAGGGTTTTGCTGCGCTTTTTACCAGCGCTAATACATAATCTTATTAGAAGTTTTCTTGTGTAGTATCACTAAGTATTTTTACAAGTTGTACCGTAATTTGACGAGCCCGCAGGGCGTGTGAAAATTCTAAAAAGGAGTAAAAATTTTCAGCGATACTATGCAAAAAAACGGCTAATAAGTTATTTCTTATCCAACACGCCAAACTGTTATCTATGTTGTTCAGTGCGGGTGAATTTCGCGGATATTTATTTACGGGGAATGCGTGACAGACGTATGCGAAGCGGTACCATACTGGCGCGTTGTCTTGTTCCTGTTTCTATTTTCTTCAATGAATTAAAGGAAGAAATTTCCTGGACGTCGAGCTGTTCTTCTTCGTTTGATTCATCTAGTAAACTTGGATTTATATTTGCCAGCCATTCTGACTCTTCGTCGTCGGATATTTGATTCAAATTGTCTGCTGTTTTGTTTTTCTGCCTTTAATTACAAATCCACCATTCTTCGCTTGCGTGATGCGAGAAAATCTGTTTAACCGATAGTGTAGATTACAAATACCGGGTGACATTTGTACTCAACCAATCGTTTTCTAACATTTTCAACGCTGTAGTGTATGTATAAAGGGCAGAAATATCCTCTCCTACGATTCAAATGCGTTGTTTATTTTGTTTCGGAAAAGTATTTTGCTACGCTTCAATGATCTCGTCTCGGATTGGTCAAAAACTCACAGGTGTATTCATGCGTGGAAATGAACTTACAGTTGCGAAATGAGATGAAATCGGCGTTGAGTTGTTTGTTTTCCTCTTCTCTCTCGGGAGTTAAAAAAATCCATTTCCAAAGGAAAATTAGGCAGATCTTCATCGGCTTATTCGCTTGTTGCCATGTCTAGTCTAACATTTTTACGGAAGTTTTTGCCGGTTTTTAATGAAAAATGCCGAAGTCACTCGCGCGAAAAACAAAGTGTCGCGAGGCATTTGACATCACTAGCGTGAATCAGTGGGAAGCACGCTCGCGCAATGATCGAGTTTGATTGCACGACTCTTACAAGCTATGTTATGATAAGCAACATAAACCGGTCTAAAAACTTATCGCAAGAGCAACATTACCGGGGGAGACTGTTTTGACTTGTGTACATCACCATTTCAAATTGTACTTGACATTAAAGGTAACTTAGTTCATGAATGAGCCAAGCAGATCTCAAATACATTTTTCATGAGGTCTTTGGGAACTAAGTTCCTGTGTCAACCAATCATATTTGGTATGTAATATCAACTTTGTTCTTTAGGAACTAAGTTCCTCAACAAACCAATATATTATTGTTTTTTTCCAAGTATCTTAGAAGTTTGTCCTTTGCACATGATACATGGTTGAGTTCTCTCTTTTTCTGATTTCTGGCTTACAGCCACCAGCACATTATGTTTTCATTTCTTGCTCTGTCACACTACGGAAGACAGCAGAGAGGGATAAACATCTCATAGTCATTTCAGGACTGCACACAATTTAAAACAAAAGTTTTCTTTGCAGAAATATCTTAATGGGTGCAATTGGTGCATCTTAAAACCCAGCAGAAATTTTTTTCTTAAAATGGAGAGCATTTTACTGTTTAAATCAGCAAATTATGTAGATCCACAGGTATATAATCTTTTCAGTTCTTGCCATAATGCAACAAAAGATGATAATTATTTCAAAATAACTTTACAGTGGCATAATCCACTGATATATAATTTGATTCAAAACTTTTCATAGCAAAATATAATGTAATAAAATTTTTCTCAGACTGCAAACATGATTAATAGGATGAAGGGTGGGAGTCAGGAAAGAGAGGGGCACAAAAGTACTAGTGGCGAGAGAAAGTAGTACAGGAAGTGGGAGTTGGGGACCCCCCTGTCCCCCCTCTCTTATCTGCAGCTTGAATACTTTTGTTGATTAAAAATCCCACCTCAGGGATCATACTCCAAATGTGAGGTGTAAATATTCTTCACATGGCTTTTCTGAGCTAAAAATAAGCTTTAAAGTGTATATTCTCTAAATTGAGGTTTACCTTTATTGCACACAAAATATCCACAGTCCTAGACGTAATATGGACAACTTCAAACAAATCTACAGGATGAATTGAATTTTCAATTCAACATTTATAGCAATTACGGAAACAAGAATAACTAAGTGGCTTGCAATTGAAAAATCATAGAAACAGCTCAGCTTAATTATATTTGTATTTGCATATCTTTTTTCCCCATTCCATTTATCTATTGCAACATTTACCCATTCAACTTCGTAATTTATTTGTTTTTTTTTTTGTAGCAAGTTTTTTTTGTTTTTTCTTTCATAGAAACTCTTTTTTCCCTTTCAATGATGTAATTTCTCATCTTATTACTCATTTTTATTGTAACTAGTTAGTGTATATTTATTTCTTCTCTGTAAATTGTTCCTTCAAAACTTTTATTGAATAAGGCATAGAAGAAGCGCTTAGAACTATGGAACTTCAAGAGAGAAAAAGTAAAGTAAAAAAAGAATCTGGAACTTAGGTCAGGTCAAATCTAAAATGAGAAACGAAATTTATATACTAGTAGATGTTGTAAATTTTTGGAACAATTAGGTACGTTCGAGCCTAAGGAGCTTGCTCAAGATAAATGTATACCTCAATTTGTAGTTTTTCATAGTTTTAACGATGTATGATATATTTGTTCTTCTGTCAGAGGACTAAATACAACTGCATAGATGTACTTTAGTGCATGTAATATTCCGGAAGAGCACCTGCCACTGAAGTATTGTTGGCAGGTTATTAATTTGCATAAAACTACTGCTCACCTAGACTGGTTGTTGCTATCAGCAAGCAGTAAATGCCAAGCTGTGAATCTTCTGGTATAAACAAATTGAACTGAATTGAATTGATTTTGTGGGGGTAGACGGAATGAGTACATTTGAGTTTACATGTGAAAGAGACTGAATGCTAATATTGCTCCTTGCTACAGATGGGTTATTGCTATTACTTGAGGTTTGTTTTATGTTGTGCAACTCGATTGAAAGGGTTCCATGCCATTCATATAATACAGTTCCTCACCAAAAAGTCTTAAAACTTGATTGCTTTTTTTCTTCTTTCTTCATGTTTGCTTTCACTTGAAATTAGAAAAAGGCTTCGTTATCGGGAATGACAAGATCAGTGTTAGTAAGTAAGTAAACATGCTTTTGTTCAACATCAAATTTGGAGTACCTAAATAAATTACAGCAAGAAATATTCACCTCCAAGCAGCCGATGAGACAAAATCGCACGTCAGGAAATGTCCGACCATTTTTTGGATGATACGATACGATACGATAATTATTGTTTATTATTTATTATTATTCTACAGAACATTATAAGCAAATTTACACAACCCGCATCTAGCGTTAGCTAGTCTTGGCGAGTATTAGAAATAAATAATTAAGTAAATACTACACATTGCAAGCTAAAGAAGTTTGATTACCACAATAAACGAAAGAGATTTTACAATAAACTAAAGAGATTTCATTACTACAATATTATTGGGGTTACAAGCCATGGTATATTGAAAGAAATATACTAATTTTTTTGTATCTGGGTGTTATGTGCTAAAACAATTATCCACCTCAGTGTTGTTGAAAGTGGTGGATATTTATTTATTTATTACTCGTTTTAGTGTGTATTTTGCTGAGTATTTTTACGAGTGGTGCTGTACTTGGACGATGATGCTTTTTCTTGAAGTTTTTTCATTTTTTTAAGTTAATTTTCACATCTCTAATTTTACAGAAGCGAGATTACAGAGGAAGGAGGAATCCAACTAGTTCAAAACGTTCCATCGCGTGTAGTGTTCCCTCTTGAAGCTCTGCCAACACCTGCAGAGGTCACATGTTTTTTATGGAATCCACGGATTCTGTCACCACCCCTAGAAAGAAATGAGGCCTTAGTGAGCAGTGTGATGGAACTAGCCTGTGAAAGCCTCTCTGGTGCAGAGAAAAGTTACAAGTTCAATGGGAAAGTGAAGTTGGCTTTATCCCACAGTGCTAGTGATATCAAAGGGTACGAATTGGTGATCAAAGAGTTAATCAATGAGGAGACCAATGATTGGAGAGACTTGGAAACCAGATGGGCATGGACACCATCAGGTAGAGGTTTTTTTGGTAATTTATTTGTTGTTTTTCTTTTACAGGGTATAGCCATTCTTTCTTGAGTAATATATCCCTTTCATAAAAAATAAGTTAAACGGCACGTCAGCAAACTATCCAGTAAGTAAAAAGGAAAAGTCCAATTAAGTGCTATAGTGGGTATTAAAATATCCATTTTTCTTAAGGAGTATCTTAGATCAAGATGTAGTTTCTTTAGCCTTTCTTGTGCCTTTATGGTTAGACTGAAAATGGTACACCTTTCTGTTATCTGCATGTCTTTCGCTCTTTGCACCAAACCACCGAAAACTGAACTGTATAACAAGAGACTTTACATTCCTTTTTTCCCAACTTTATATTTCATCTAATAAGCTCGATTGAATTTTCATTTTTATCTTGTACGATTGTCCAACTACCACTTCAAATGTTTCACTTCTTCGGATTTACAAAACAACAATGGTTTAGCGGGGTCTGTTGTCTTCTCGACAATGATATTTTTCATCACAGTGGTCAAAATGTTGTACGCCTCGTGAGTCTGCAACAAATTTTGACCACTTTAATGACGAACATCATCATCAATAATAAGAGCACATACCACGCTAAACCACTGTCGATTTGTTTTTAGCACAATTTCGACGTCAATTAGAGCGATTGTTTCAGTGCGTGACACGTTGCGTTGCTTGTTGTCTGTACTCGTATCGACAACGGCAAATTAGCCCATCAGATTGCGACATTACTGTCAATTGTGGTAAAATATGACAACCAGCTTGCCAAACACATCTAAATGTGAAGCTGAATGAACAGAGTTATCTGATTGAAAGTAGAGGGTTTGTTGATTGTCACGAGAAAGCTACAACAACTTCGAACTCATTTACAGATGTCAAAGATGAGCATTCCAGCGTGGAAGAATTCCCCGACTGGTTGTTTCCATTTGCAGAGTCAGAAATTACAAGTTTTTCTTCATTTGCGGTGGTCTGGCGTCTCAAGTCTTTCACATTCCAAAACCCTTCGACATTGTCATCTTCATTTGACTGCATTCTGTCAGACTATCCGGGAGTGAGTGTAACACTCCCAGTGAGTTCTCTCCCTTCGGAGAAAACCTTTGCTCTCTCTGTAAAGGTACTTGTATATCACTTATGATAGACGATTCTCTTATATTTTACATATTAACTTTAAGCTTTTGCTGTTAAGTTGAAGACAAGATTCTCGCACGCGACGACAGAGTTACCAGCCCACCCGCCGGATACGATTAGTATGATGGTACCTTCTGTTAGCGACTTTTGTGAGAAATAATTGTGCCATCCGAATTCCCCACCGACTATTTACGAAATTAGAGAGCTTTCGACTTTGCTTTATTACACACGTTGCAGTTTCTTTTAATTCTAACTTCGTTTTTATTTGAAGGTGCAAGAGGTTCCACGGCGTGATTATAGACGGAAAGAATTACTAGTTGCCGGACCTATTATTCATATTTCACCATCCCAACCACTTCAGCTTTTAGCGCCTGCAAGGCTCACAATCCCCGTTACACTTCGGGGAGACACACCGAAATTTCCAGATTATTCAGCCACTGACGTCAGGATATTCTGCCGAAGCTCAGAAGAAGATGAAACAGAATGGAATGAAATAACAGAGCAGTTGGAAAGCTTAGCGGTTCTTGCAAATGGGACAGTGACGTTTACAGTTAATCACTTTTCAGAGTAAATATTCTCTTGTGGCCTTTTAAGAAGCCGTGTAAATAAACTACAAAGCGCTTGCGCAGGAAAGGTTGTGGGTAATCAGGGAAAATGCATGCGTATATGAGACTTTGGTGTGCAAAAATATGTCGTCTTTGTTCGAACTACAAAAAGAGACTGAAGATAAAAGGAATGGAAACCAAGCAGAACTAGTAATAAACTATAAAGCTTTCGCGCAGGAAAGGCCGTGGGAATCAGAGCAAAGACACGCGTAGGTGAGACTTTGGCGTGCACAAATATGTCGTCTTCGAACCACAAAAAACTAAAAACAAAAGGGATGGAAAATAAATAAGCAAGCAACCAATCAACGAATATGTAGTTTTCATCAAATCGATCACATTTTTTAAACCGATTTGTCGTCTATAGTAGATATTATAAACCTTTGTCGACTCTTCCGGGGTCTGAGTTGATAAGTCTATGCGCGGTATTGCTTATTGCTTGCTTACCAAAAAAATCATGTCATTGTGGGACAGCAATTTGTTTTGTCCTCCTTCCAAGGATATCTAGGAGCCATGAGTTCGAATCTCGTCGAAGCCTGCTGCGCCTCGTGAGTCCACAACATTTTGACCATTGTGATGACGAATATCGTTGTCAATAAGAGTGCAGACCACGATAAACCACTGCCGATTTGTTAATTCTTTCCTCGATTTTCATCGGCGGCCGGGTCAAATGAAGTTTATTTCATTACAAGTTGTCATAGTAGAAACAAACTGGGTCATTTGTCTCATTCTGAGAATATGTTCATATCAGTTTTACTTATTGACTTAAATCCTTTTTCTGGGTTGAATGAAATCATCCTAGACTAATCAGTTAGTTCATAACTCTAGGATGTTTGCGTTCTGATTTGTTGATCAGTGATTGAAAAATGTATACTCTTTACTCAGGTGACTCCTTAAAAAGATGTTGTTAAGTTTGTGTCCTTGTCCCATAGGTACTGGCCTTGGATTGACTGGATAAAACGACCCGTTGTTATCCTCAAGGATTTTGTCCTTGATCTCTGCAAAAAACTCATGGTAAAAGAAGCTGGATTTTTAGCTCGTGTATGTGATGCAGGCAAACCTAGCAACTACTTGCTGACTCTTTGCTGCTTCCCAATCCATCTTAAAGGTCAAGTACATACTCACCTATGTTCAGCTTATCGCGTTTGTTTTCAAGGGGGAGGAAACTCGCTGAGGCCACTTTCTAAAAAAGATCAAATGTCTGTGTCTCTTTCCGAAGCATTTACTGTGACTCAAGAAGGAAATCTAGACAACTTCTTGAGGTTAGTTTATTACTGAATTTTTGCTCAGTCAACGTAAATTCCACTGTTCCGCCATCTCGGAGCATAGGCGTAATGAGAAACATAGTTTGCCTAAACAAAAAGAAATCTCTAGTATTGTATCTTTGTTTACTTTGTTTGTGTCAGGTTTCTCGGAACTGAACCTTTTGAAAGAAGTTTGCCTGTATCCATTAGCGACTGCAATAACCTGGAAGTAGAGTTGTACACAGTGGAGCAATACCAGCTTAATAGGGAAACTTTGTGCACGCTACATATCATTCCAGCCTCATCAGATCAGGTATGTCGTATACGAAATTAAAAAAATTGATCTGGCCGAAGTAAATGTTGATTAGGAGCAGTTTTGGAAACTAACTTTTAAAGCTTTTTCCCTTCGGCTGTGTAACTCTTAGGATTCAACCACTCAAAAGTACCCCCATCCGTGTATGACGGTTTTACACTCCTCGCTCTGGCAAAGTGCGTGACTAGAAAGCATCGCAGAAGATTAAGTTATCTCTCTCAATTAACTCCTTTACTGTTCTTCTTTTCTACATTATTGTTCCCTTCTATCGTCGCATCTATTTTTTACTGGCAAGGTTAAGTTAGGCTTAAATTGCTACCGGCAGAGCTACCCAACTATTTTTGTGGGATATCAAATCAGAGAGATAACTACAGCCTGAGTTTTGCAGATTGTCAGTGAAAATAAAGGGAAAATGCTACCACACTATGTCCTCGTGAAGTCACGGAAAAAATCGCAGCAGAAATTGCACTTAGAGCCGCAGCAAAAGTCGCCGATGTAAATGGCTGTTAAATGGTTTTATTTCAAAATGACCGACAACCATTCCATCGTATTTTCTCTAACGTCTCATTGGCTGTAAGGGGCCCTAGCTTGGTCAAGGCATAGGGCGTAAGGTATATCCGTAGAGGGCCAATTGAACTAAATTGACAACCGTTTTCTAGTGACAGGGCTAAGTAATTGATAGATGTAAATGTCGGATAAAATATTTTTTCTTAGAAATTGAGTATCTCTGTTGCAGAGCTCTTCCCTCAGCAACTTTCCCTCCACACCGCAGATAGCCATGCGTGAGCAAAGGGAAGATCAGGTAAAAAAGGCAACATTCTGAATATTACAGAAAATAGTTACAAGAAATTGGAAAAATCAATCAGCCTTTTAGATGTCCTTAGTTTTCGATCAGTGAAATATGAAATATGTCCTTCCAGATCTTACCTTACTAATGAATCAAACGATAAGATTTATTCGAAGTTATGGCAGGTGTTATGTTCTTTACTTACATTGGCCTTAGTTAGCTTTTGTTCAAAATCACTTTCTATCAAATTTGTCTCCGACGAAAAAGTAAATGATGATAATTGATCATTTGATTTTGATGAGGTCATGAGCTGAAAACCGCCTCCCAAAAGTGTCACGGAAGCAGTCATTATTAGTTCATTAATGTATTTGAAATTAATAGGACTTTCCACAGGAAAACATTAGCGCTTTCCAGTATACGTTTGACAGAATCAGTTTGTTAAAAGTTGTCGTGTAGTCTGATTGTCCAGGTTATAGTAGTCCTGGGAAGATTGTTGCCGGTAGTCAGAGTGACTGACATTTCGACAAACTTAGCGGAAGTCATAATCAGAGTCCAGTGAAGGGGTTGTAGCCAGTCCACTGTTAGAAGTCTAGGGTGTGTGAACTGGTTGGCCACGAATGCACACCCTAATAGAATCACTAGGGAACTTAATAGTTAGTTCTTAGTTTACATTATCCAACTACACCTAGACGAGTACAAATATCACGCGGTACTTGTACTCGTCTATTGTAGTACCGGTTAAACAGGTTTTCTCGCATCGCGCAAGCGTAGAATTGGATTGTAGTTACGAAAAGAAAAAAGTGGCAGACAATTTGAATCATATTTCCGACGGCGAAGAGTCAGAATGGCTTGCAAATGTAGATCCAAGTTCATTAGATGAATCGAACGAAGAAAAACAGCTTGACGATCAGAAAATTTCTTCATTTAATGAAGAAAATAGAAACAGCAGCACAACAACGCGCCAATTCCGTTCCGCTTCGCATACTTCTGCCACGCAATCCCCGTAAATAAACATCCGCGTTATTCGCCCGCACTGAAATAACAGTTTGGCGTGTTGGATGATAAATAACTTATTAGACGTTTTGTTGTGTAGTATTGCTGAGTATTTTTACTCGTTATTTGTATTTTGACTCGTCAAAATACGGCACAACTCGTAAAAATACTCAGCGATACTACACAACAAAACGTCTAATAACATATATTTATTATCCAACTACACTTAGACGAGTACAAATAACGCCATAGACGAGTACAATTATCACGCGGTATTTGTACTCGTCTATTGTAGAGTACTGGTTAAACAGGTTTTCTCGCATCGCGCAAGCGAAGAATTGGATTGTAGTTTTGGAAAAAAAAAAAAAGGGTGGCGGACAATTTGAATCATATTTCCGACGACGAAGAGTCAGAATGGTTGGCAAATATAGATCCAAGTTTATTAGGTGAATCGAACTAAGAAAAACAGCTTGACGACCAGAAAATTTCTTCATTTAATGAAGAAAATAGAAACAGCAACACAACAACGCGCCAATTCCGTTCCGCTTCGCATACTTCTGCCACGCAATGCCCGTAAATAAACATCCGCGTTATTCGCTCGCACTGAAATAACAGTTTGGCGTGTTGGATGATAAATAACTTATTAGACGTTTTGTTGTGTAGTATTGCTGAGTATTTTTACTCGTTATTTGTATTTTGACTCGCCCTACGGGCTCGTCAAAATACGGCACAACTCGTAAAAATACTCAGCGATACTACACAACAAAACGTCTAATAAGATTTATTTATTATCCAACTGTGCTTCGTAGAGTACAAACAACGCGCGAGACGAGGACGAATATCACGCGATATTCGTACTCCAGAAATATCCACGAAATTCGCCCGCACTGAAATAACAATTTGGCGCGTTGTATAATAAATCTCTTATTAGATGTTTTGTTGTGTGGTATCGCTGAGTATTTTACCCCATATTTGTATTTTGACACGCCCTACGGGCTCGTCAAAATACGGCAAAACTCGCAAAAATACTCAGCGATACTACATGACAAAACGTCTAATGAGACATTTATTACACGTTTCCATAACTCGGTTATAATAATAATAAAGTGTTATCGTTTATCTCACAATGCGGTCAAACGGACAAACGATAGTATTTTATTGTTATTGCACTTTACCACGATGAACAAGCACAAACCTTTTTTACATAATTAACTGGGTTATGTTATTTCAGGTTGGGCCGGAATTCAGCACAACTTTTCCCTCACCGCAAGCACCTGAAGTAACAGATCCAAGTATTTGCTCAAGCGAAGTTTTGAAAGTCACAATCTTGGCAGACGAGTGGAATTCACTGAAAGGTGGATTGTCGACTTTCAACAGGGAACTAGCCATTCATTTAGCAAGACATCCCCAAGTTCAAGTCACTTTCCTTGTCCCTAGCTTTGCATGTGGAGAGGAAGAAAAAACAGAAGCTGGAAAACATGGCGTCACTATTGTCAAGGCAAAGCAACGTGAGGCATGCAGTCCCCAAGAAGAATTATTTTGTCCACCGAAAGACCTTGAAATTGATGTTGTAATTGGTCATGGTGTGAAGCTTGGTCGACAAGCTCAGATTATTAAGGAATCTCATGACTGCAAGTGGGTCCAAGTGGTGCACACTGCTCAAGAAAAACTCGGTATGTACAAGGACTATCCGAAAGCTGTTGAACAAGGTGAGAAAAAGAACGAGCATGAGGTTAGTCTCTGTAAAATGGCTGACCTTGTCATGCCAGTTGGGCCCGAATTGAAGGGTTTCTACTCTAATCATCTACGCTCTTTTGACAAAGAGCAAGATGTTGTAGAATTTACACCGGGAATCATGGAAAATCTAACCGATGTAAAGCAGTCGCCAAACGAGAATGACGTGTTTCAGGTCCTGATGTTTGGGCGTGGTGATGACGAGGACTTCACACTGAAAGGCTACGATATTGCGGCTGAGGCGTTTGCAAGTCCTGAGCTGAAAAACGATTCCTATCATCTCACATTTGTTGGAGCGGCTCCAGGAAAGCAAGACGAAGTTGCAGCGAAGATTCTCAAGCATGGCATTTCTGAAAACCAACTGTCTGTCAAAGAATATGTCAAGGATAGAAATCTATTAAAACAGCTGTTTCGTCGTATGGATCTGGTTATCATGCCCTCAAGAACAGAAGGATTTGGACTCACTGCCCTTGAGGCCTTATCCGCTGGTTTGCCTGTCCTTGCTGGCCGTAACTCAGGCTTTTCGAAAGCGTTGCAGAAGCTAGAATTTGGAGAACTCTGTGTAGTTAACTCCGATAAACCCGAAGTCTGGTCAAAGGCGATCAAGAGTGTCCGTAAAAAGGAGAGAGGAAACCGTCTAAACGAGATGCAGAGACTGCAGGCATTTTATGGACAGAAGTACAACTGGACAGAACAATGCGAGATTCTTGTGAGGGAGATGAGAAGGAAAGCTATTGGTAGGCATGTTCTTAATTTTCTTTTCCATCCCTGCTTTATTCAAATCCTTGACAATTGAGGCGATGACTTTTTTTGTTCTGCCACTTTCGTTTTTTTTTTTCCTCTTTTATTGTCCATTTGCTCATTTTTCTCGTCATTCATTTATTAATTCATCCACTTATCTATTTATTTATTCATTCGTTTATTTATTTACTTATCCATAGATCTGTACGCCAATCTCTTCATTCCTAACTCTTTCTCCTTCCTTCTCTCCTTCATCTGTGTCTTTCTATTTTTCTCTTTTTTTTTTTCCTCTTTCCTATCGGTTAGACCATCTCTCTTTACCAATATTTTCACCACTACTAGAAAATCCACCTACATTCTGTAAACCTTTAAATTTTTAGATTTAAATCCCTAATTAATCTTGTACTTTTCAGAGTAGAACCTGAGTGCATCGACAATAAACCTATGAAGACACGCCGAGAAACGAACAATATGGTGATTCAAGTCAGAATTTTTTATTACCGAAGAAACTAGACAATTAACGTCTTTTTTTTATTTTTAATTTTATTGCATCAACAAGGAAAAGGTTTACCTTTATTAGGCTTTATAAAATAACCAGATTAAATGTAAATATATTAGTTTTGATATAAATTTCCTCGTAGTGCAATTTGATTGCTAGAAATGCGCAGATATAAACAAGACGCTAATTAAGATTCAGCGTCTTGTTTATATCTGCGCTTATGCATAAATTTTTTCTTTCACTTCCTCTGAAGAAGCTCCGTAATTGCAACCGAAACGTCGGGAACATTTTTATTGTTACTAATTTCAGAAACGCTTTTAACCACCAATGTAACTTAATTTGTATTTTCAAATATTTTTTAATGTATCCACCTGGTGACAAACCCAGTTTTAATATAATTTCAACCAATCAGATACAAACCAAAAACAATCGCGACTTGGTCACTTACGTTTTCTCGCGCTTCGGGCTGTTTGCGTTTTTTTTTTATATTAATTTTTTTACCTCAAGTTTACCGCGGTTTCTTGAGATGATTTTTCTGCTTTGATTGACGGCTATGATTAAAAAAGCTTCAAGAATGATAGGAATTGTTCTACCACGAGAACTTTACAGTGATTTGTTCAAGAGGTTACAGCAGAGATTGCCATAGATTACAAAAGTCAGAATATATAAGAAACAGTAAATTACATGAATGAGTCTAAAGTAAAATGTGCACAGTGACCAAAGGAGCGTACGCTTTCGAGTTGGCCAGAACAATGGCACTTCAAAAGCGCCATAATTGCATTCGGTGTATAGAAGGCTATAACTTTCCAAATACTTGCTTATATCTGTCGTTTTACAGAACATGACTTGAATAGCCGTTGGTAGTTGGAAAAGATGCTTGACCTTTTTCGGCATTGATACCTGTTTTGGTTTTCCTCAGTAAGAACTCTCGTTTGGCCTTCTTCCCTCGTCTCTGGCATTTTGTTTTTTTTTTTCTATGCGTTTTCTCGTACTTTAGAGCGTGAGTGGTTTCCTCCAATTTTCTAAAAAATTCAATTTCAATTCAAAATTTGGAAGACATTCGTTTTCTATAAATTTGCTCATATTTGTTCATATTTTCGTAGCACTAGTTGTATTTAAGTTTTTACGTTCGTAACAATAATTTTTGCTCGCGACCACGTCAGCAATATCGCTTTATGCGTCAGTGCGATTCCACGCTAAATACCCTCTCTTCCGGTTGACGTATTGACCAATCAGAGCGCGTGTTTACTTTAAGCTATGCGATTCTATAGAAAAATTCACTGCCTGACGAGTGAATTCCACGTTAAATTTCACGCGAAAAACCGATATCGCACGAATCGCGAAGCGATGAGTGCGATATCGGTTTTTCAAGTGAAATTTAACGTGGAATTCACGAGTCAGGTAGTGAGTTTTTCTTGAATCGCATAACTGAATAAAAATAAGAAAACAAGAAATTAAAACGGCAATGTTATTGTTTGTTTTTATTCCGTACGCGCGCCCTTAAGAAAGACATTTTAAAGTCAACTGTCAGAACTGTCATTGTTAAGGGAATGGAAAGCAAGGTAAGTCGCTCACGTTTGAACCGTCGGCAATTTTAATTGTACCTCGAGAATTTTTCTTGAATCACAGCTAAAGCCACCAAATCACTGGGCGAAACCAGATGTTTTGTATTTTTGTGCACCACGCCAGTGCGCAAACAATGGAAACCCTTTCAAAGTCAGGTGTCAATATCTAGCGAATAGAGGGAACAAGATAATTTTAGAATGAAAACCACTTTTATTTCAAACTCGTGGAGAAAGCGGTGCCTCACATTTTACAATCTTCAGGAAAAAAACTAAAAGTACACAATACGGAGTTATTTAAGACAGAGATTTGCCTGCTACCACTCAACTTGGCATAATGTGGTGCCGACAATCAACAACTGAATGGTCAAATCCTCAAGCGAAATGAAAATTTCAACCGTTCCGGTATCAAAGCAAGATCTACAAAAAAACGGTACGTGCTTTACAGTTGTAAAAAAACGTGTATTCAAAATATAATGATTAAGACTGGAATTTCTCGGTAATCTCTGGCGAGAAACAGTTCAGTTAAAAGTCACAATTTTAACTGTTTTTCTTTCATCGCAGGGAGTCGTTCGTCGGTGTCAATGCTGGACGGAAAGTTTATGGAAATATTTACTGGAGAATTCTTAAAAGTTACTCCAGTAAACATTCCGCCAACTGCTCCTGCCATCAGGTAACTAGAACGACTGGCATTGCTGTCAAGTCACTAGTAGCTGCTGTGTTGCTTGGCGTGGCTGAGCTATTGAGAACAATCTCCCGTAAAGTATGACTTGAATAGCCGTTGGTAGTTGTCGTGCTTGGCGTGGTTTGAAAGCGGCCAACTTATTCGACATTCGCCGCTGTTTTCCGGAGGATTATGGCTGTAGCTGGATATGGATTCCGGATTGGAGTGGCCAGTGAGCTCTGATATCTCCACTGGGTCGAAATCATCACTGAGCGCTTGGATGACAGTTTTGCGACCACTCGAATGAGTGAATTTGCCGTCTAGTGTTTTTTGAAACCATGTTGTATCTAAAAGAGGCCAGTTCGTCGTCTGTATAGGCTACAATAGTTTGGATTTCGGGAAAAGATGCTTGACCTTTTTCGGCATTGATACTTGTTTTGGTTTTCTTTAGTAACGCTTGTTTGGTTTTCCTCGGCGAGAACTGTCGTTTGGCTTTCTTCCCTCGTCTCTGGCATTTTGATTTTTTTCTATGCGTTTTCTCGTACTTTTGAGCGTGAGTGGTTTCCTCCAATTTTCTAAAAATTTCAATTTCAATTCAAAATTTGGAAGACATTCGTTTTCTATAAATTTGTTCATATTTGTTCATATTTTCATAGCACTAGTTGTATTTACGTTTTTACGTTCGTAACAATAATTATTGCTCGCGACTCACTTCAGCAATATCGCTTTATGCGTTAGTGCGATTCCACGCTAAATACCCTCTCTTCCGGTTGACGTATTGACCAATCAGAGCGCGTGTTTACTTTTAAGCTATGCGATTCTAAATAGAACAGACAACAATTAACGATTGGTTCATACGTCAGCGTGCGTTCATCGAGATATGAAGCACGCGGGAAGTTTGGAGCGCATGAAAGATGCCGAAGAGTTGCTCGAGGCGTAGCCGAGAGCAACTCTAGCTTCTTGAGTGCTCTCCAAACTTCCCAAGTGCTTCATATCTCGATGAACGCACAGCTTACGTATGAACCAATTGTTTTATAACATTTTCAACGCTGTAGTTTTTGTATAAAACTTCCGTAGAAATGTTAGACAAGACATGGCAACAAGCGAATAAGCCGATGAAGATCTACCTAATTTTCCTTTGGGAATAGATTTTTTTAACTCCCGAGAGAGAAGAGGAAAACAAAAACTCAACGCCGATTTCATCTCATTTCGAAACTGTAAGTTCATTTCCACGCATGAATACACCTGTGAGTTTTTGACCAATCCGAGACGAGATCATTGAAGCGTAGCAAAATACTTTTCCGAAACAAAATAAACAACGCATTTGAATCGTAGGGGAGGAAATTTCTGCCCTTTATACATACACTACAGCGTTGAAAATGTTAGAAAACGATTGGTTGAATACAAATGTCACCCGGTATTTGTAATCTACAGCATCGGTTACACAGATTTCCTCGCATCGCGCAAGCGAAGAATGGTGGATTTGTAGTTAAATGGCGAAAAACAAAACGGCAGACAATTTGAATTAAATATCCGACGACGAAGAGTCAGAATGGTTGGCAAATATAGATCCAAGTTTACTAGATGAATCAAACAAAGAAGAACAGCTCGACGTCCAGGAAATTTCTTCCTTTAATTCATTGAAGAAAATAGAAACAGCAACAAAACAACGCGTCAGTTTGGTACCGCTTCGCATACTTCTGTCACGCATTCCCCGTAAATAAATATCCGCGAAATTCACCCGCACTGAACAACATAGATAACAGTTTGGCGTGTTGGATAATAAATAACTTAGCCGTTTTTTTGCATAGTATCACTGAGTATTTTTACTCCTTTTTTTGTATTTTCACACGCCCCACGGGCTCGTCAAATTACGGTACAACTTGTAAAAATACTTAGCGATACTACACAAGAAAACTTTTAATAAGATTATGTATTAGCGCTGGTAAAAAGCGCGGCAAAACCGTTGTGGCATTTTTTACAGAATTGTATAGTATCAGTTGCCTTTTCGTTGCCGTGTAGACCATCGTGTAGTCGACTCATTTCCAAAGTGTAACATTGTTGTCTGCTCTATTTAGTGTTGACATAAATAAAATAGGCAAACCTTAATTTAGAAATGTCATATCATGTATTCTTCCATGTCATTGGTTTATTGAGGAACTTAGTTCCTAAAGAGCAAAGTCCATTTTGCAAACCAAATCTGATTGGTTGACACAGGAACTTAGTTCCCAGAGAACTCATTAAAAATGCATTTGAGATCTGATTGGCTCATTCAGGAACTAAGATACTTCAAATGTCAAGTACATTTTTAAATGGTGAAGTACATTTTTAAATGGGTATGTGTTCTATACTGTAACAGGATATTTGAGAGGTAGTAATTAAGGGAAGTTATAACATGTGGTGTTAAAAACAAAAACGAAGAGATGTTGCTGTTGAAATGGTAAGATTTTAACCTTGCCTTGGGTAACTTACTAAATAACACAACTGAACATTTCCTTAGTACTCATGTTCCCATAAGGGAGTTAAAAAAATTAACAAGAGAAATTGTATAACACAACTACAATATGTATATGAGCACGATCCTTCGCAGTAAAGCACTATTTGAGCAATATTTACGGAAGGTAGTGCTCTTGAACCATTTGTCTGGTTTTGTTGGTTTTAAAATTTTAATGCTTTCCCTGGAACATAATTTTGTTTAAGTCATGTAATTACCAACTGATTACGTTGTTTATAGTGTCATTAACAAGTAAACTTTACTATCTTTTTGTTTCGCAGAGCTTGAATGAGAGTTTAAGAAAAGGAGAGTTAATGTTCATACATCTTAATATCACTTAATTAGGGGAGAAACTTCGAAATCACTGAAGTTGTTGGTCTGGTATATTGCATGGTTTTTTCCTCTGCCTGTAACATAATTTTCTTCAAGCCTTATAATGGGATATCTGACGTCATCTGAAAGTCTTTTGTTATTAGGAAGCTACTTATAGCATTATTAAAGCAAGTAAACTTGTGCATTTTTTATCCGCCCTGGACTGAACGAAAATTTGAGCAAATAGATAACTCTTGTATTGCAAATACTTGGAAGGGCAGTTATGTTGCACTTGGTACAAGTTACAGTTTTCCTTAAATCTGTGATTCACTATTGGCTGTACATGTATTTTTAATCTTAATATCAATGCAAGGGGAGGAACTGTGAAATTACTTGAGTTGTTTTGTCTGCTATAATTTTCTTATTCCCTGCCTGCAACATGATTTTCTGTAAGTCTTCTAGTGGGATATCAGATAATGACATCTGGGCGTCGGTTGTTATGAGGAAGCTGCTTATGGCATCATTAAAGCAGGTAAATTTGAGAATTTTTTTCTCCTGCATAGTTTGAATGACAATTTGAGCAACTAATTTTGTATTGCAAATGCTTGAAAGAGTAGTCATGTTGCAGTTGTTACAAGTTACAGTTTCACTTTCAAGTTGTGCTTCGTTGATGGTCACGTTACATACTATGCAAGAGGCAGTACGCTTGATCTAAACACCAATGCAGCGGCCTTCAATGGTGTTGTCTTTTATTTCTGGTGTGGTCAGATTGATGTTCTGTAAATCATCAATTTCTTGAGGGTCAGTGGCTTCACTAGTATTTAAATACTTGACATCATCAAAAATGCCAAGTTTCAATTGTTTGAAGTGGTATGTTTTCCCAGCATGAATTTTATCAATTATGCCTTCCCACAAGACCAGTTTTACCGAGTTAGTTTCATCAGCTATAAGGCAATCGCTTTTATATTTTGCCTTCTCACCATCTTTTATAATTTGTTTATTTTCCGCCTTCTTGAGGACTTTGGCCTTGACATCTACAGTTTCGTATAGATCTTTTCCTAGTGCTTGAGTAATTGTGCATAGCTGGTTGCTAAAGCTTTCGTTAAAGGAAAATGACAGAGAAGCTGGAGAAATTTTTGCATGTTTTGCAATGGTAAATTCTTCTTCTCGTGTATGGAACCTTTTTGATGGTGTTTGTTTCACTCCAATAATCTTCACTGGTGATTTATTAAGGAATGCTTGGTTTAAATTCATGCGTTTTTGAGGTGAATAGCATACAGTACGTACTGCTTCCTCTTGCCCTGTTTGAATGCGGCAGTTGAAGTAGTTAGTAGTGGAATTTCTTGCTGTTTGAACCTCTGTTAACAAATGTACATATCCTTCTATGGATTCGTCTAGAAAAAAAAATAGAAGAACAATTCAGTAATTTTGTATTTGTGGCTCAGTCAATTCTATAGTTGCAGACAAGGTTTATATCTCCCCCCCCCCCCCCGCCATTCTGTTGACTGCTTAGCATCCTACACTGTAGAGACTGGTAGGAACCTTAACACAAGACTAACTGAGAATAAACAAGCGACTAGAAATGGCGATGTAAACTATCACATTTATGAAGATCACTGACATATTAATCACAGAATCCTGAATGGGAGTCTGCTAAATGCTTAACATACACTACTAACTAGTTTCAACAACTGACTTTGGAAAGCTGGTTTACTAACTTAGAACACAGACACATCTCTCAACAGATGTCAACAACTATCCACGTTACCAAGGACTCATTAATGACATAAACAAACTGATGAACAATAGATGGATCACAACAGACCAATGACTGTTGACAAACTACACACGTCTTACAGCCAATTGGATCATGGCTTAACTGGCCATAGACCACTTTCATGAATGGCTGCCAGTTTAATATTTTTTTGTTTAAATTTAAATTAGCCCTTCTGACCTCGTTCTACGGTACAAAATTCAAAAGAATACATTATCTCGAGCAAGGCCAGAAGGGCTAATTTAAATTTAAACAAAAGAATTTTCATCCGGCAGCCATTTATGAAAGTGGTCTATGGATCAGACTTTACAACGTCATCAACTGACAACTATTATTTACTTGACTCTAAAGATGACTTGCAAACAGGTTGTTGAAATGTCATTCACCAACATATTTTTAGAACTTCTTTCACGCGGATCACACTATACAAACTATTGATACTCCTGGGTTCAAACCATTTACTTTATAAAAAAAGCTTTTTTTTTATCTGAGTCTTTAGTTTTGCTACTCTTTGTTGTTGATGTACTTTTACTAAAAGAAAAGAAAAATGAGAGAGAATTAAATTTGTGGGTAAATGAATGTAATTGTGTTCATTAGCTTCAGTGGCAACGGGTTAATGTATTAAGAGATTGCTAGGGTCTTATCAGGACACAAGAACTTACCTTGAGTTTGATGCCATGTTTGGAATGTCAGTTACAACTGTACTGTGAAATAAAACAGTATTTTGACCAATTTTCATATTTGCAGCAAAATGAAGTAGTTTGTAATGTGCTTGATATACGTCATGTAGAGTCGTACAATGTAAATGTCCAAGTACAAGTATAGTTAATTTGTTTCTTCTCAGTTTAATGCCATTACCGTAAAGAAAGCTCCTAGTCAATGAACATAATGAAGGTTCATGAGTAGTATGAGCATGTACCAGAATATTAGAAAATCACGAATATCTCTTTCTCTCTCTTCATGCAAAACAGTTTGATATTTAAACTGCCTCATTAAAGCAATCAACAAGTGCACAAACTGACTTGTGATCTGTAAAATATGTTTCAAGTACTTCTACCTTAATATTTGATATGGGTATGTTGTATAAACATGATCTATGCAAGTCTTGTTATCTGTGGTGTAAGATGATACAAGCTGTTTATATCCATGATCTCTTACAAATAAGTTATACAGTGATGTTCTCTCTGCATTTTCTAGCCAGTCAATATTAAAGTCACCAATTAAAACATTGAGTTGCAAGGCCTGTGAAAATAAAACATTGGATAATGCAGAACACATTTGCACTATGGGTACACTAGGTGAGCGATATATGCCAAATATGTGTATGTGTGGAGCAGTCATTAGTCTGATAGCAGTTATTTCAATCCCATGAGAATTACAGGAGTACAGATAACCAGGATAGTAATCAACGCGACTATAACCTGCTGTTCCTCCATATGGTCGGAGATTAGTAGTTGTTACTGTACCATCATTTCTAAACAAACTATAGTTATCAATAATATATGCACTCTCATCATCAGAGTGACAGAATCTTGTCTCTGTGAAAATATTTACATCAGTACTACTGTAGTTCAGGTCACTTTGCACATCTTCAATATGTCTATGTAAAGACCTTGCATTTAAATAACAAACTTTTAATAGCACTTGATCAGCATTGTAAACGGGATTTATGCACAAATGTAATTTAGCTTCAGTTCTCAGCCTTTCCATTTCTTTCTGTACATCAGTATTTACAGCTATTTTGTCTTCACAAAGGTCTATTATGTGTAAGCCTTCTATTGTTGTTACTCTGCTTAAACCTACATAGTGAATATGAGGTATTGCTTTTCTTGCATCAAAGTTGACAACTATTTTATCAACTGTATCACCTTGTGACCTGTGAATGGTTTTTGCAGCAGCAGGACGTAGTGGAAATTGTTTTCTGAAGACCTGTGCTATTCTATTTCTACCCACTGCAAACTGTGATGTAACTGGTTTAATGGGTGTCCATGCAGGTTCAATGCCTTGCTTATAAAGATGTCTATTATCATGTCTTGTTTTCTCACCAACATCAGGGCAATCAAATTGTACCCAAATAATACCTGAAGGTTTGCCAGTTTCTTGTGTTTGAATAAGTTTGATTATGTTACCAGCACCATTTGTCAAGCCATCATCAGTTCTTACATTGAGGGAGATATCTGTTCTTTCACCAACAGCTAGGTGCAACACTGTATGCAATTGACTTGTTTTGTTTGGTTGATCAAGTGGAATCTGTTTCAGTATTTTTTCCCTAAGTTTCTGAGATTGAGCTCCAATAACAGTGTCATGTGCTTTGATTGAGAACTTAGGACCAGACATAGTATGGTGAGCTCTGTCATTGAATTCATTTACTTTAACATTCTGTATGAATAAGTGAGGTACACTAAGATATGCAGTACTGTCAGAATCTATTAATCTTTCTTTAAGCTTCATGATATCTTGACAAGTGTGTTTACTTTCTCTTAATCTGTTAAGCAATTGAGCAAACATTTTACTTTCTCTTTGCCGCATAATTTCATGCAATTCAAACATTTTAAAATGTTGTTGCCAAAGGTTAGGTGCAAGAACACTATAGTCTGTGTCTAGGTCTTTAAATATGTAACCATCCATTACTGGCTGAAGTTGAAATAGGTCACCTACAGCAACAATACTTACAGCTCCAAAGGGCAACTGACTTCCTTTAATATCTTTCAGTCTGTTATTGATTTGAATATTAAACATACTGTTGCCAACCATGGATATCTCATCTACAAATATCAATTTGATATGACCTAGTTGACATCTCAGAGTATTGAGTCTGCTTGAGTCAGGACTTTTGTATGTTTTCAAAGAGTGAAATGCAGATATTCCAAGAGCAGTATGAATGGTATTGCCTTTGATATTATTAGCAGCTTTACCAGTAGGTGCTAGTAATAACACCTTCACCTGTGTAAAGTCAACACCAGCTCTCTGATTATAATATTTTAAGGCTGCCTGACACAAGGCCTTTGTTACAACTGATTTCCCAACTCCTGCTCCTCCACTGAGGAAGCAATAAAATGGCTCATCAGATGTTTTGATCAGATGCAATACATGGTAAAAAAATTCCTTTTGCTCTTTGTTCAACATTTGAACTATGTGTCTGTAGTCTTCATCCTGCATTTCATTTAGAACTAATGGTTCATGATTTAAATCTGCTGATGGAATGCCAATGTCATCAGAAAGATTGTATTTCTCATTTAAGTCAGGTTGTAAATCTTGATTACCTTCAGCCTCATCTTGGCATTCAACATTTTGAGTACTTGGTGCTATCAGGTCATACTGATGGTCCATGTCTTCCGTACTATTTGTGTGATTTTGTATTTCATTTAAGTCTTCATTACATACAACATATTCTCTCATGTTTTCATTTATTTTATGAGCAAATAGAGAAAAGTAATCTTGATAAGTTGAACAATTACTGATCAAATCAGTATTTTCATTTCTCCATGAAGTAAAAAGCATGATTAGTTCACGAAAGTATTTCTCTGGTTCAGTTTCTTTGTTGAAACATACACTTCTAATTATTCTAGCTATTTTCCTCCTTTTATTTTTCTTTGAAGATTTGCATTTAGAGTGGGTGTGATTATTATCATCATCATTATAATCATCATCGTTAACTTCATTAAGAGCTACTTCTAAAAGAAGGCTATCAGAGTCAAGTTCTTTAGACTGCTTAAGGTATGGTTTTGTATCGCCATCATACCAGGCAGCCCAGTCTGCTAGAGTAAGGTGTTCTGGTCGCTTTGTGTATCTTTTGATCAAATGACCAGTATAAATATCTTCAGAGTCGTCATCCATATCTTTAATATCACTAAGTGGCTTCAAAAGGTTTACTCTCTCACTGGGAGGTGAGGTGTTTATAAATACAACCTGTCGAGATGCTTTACGCATTGGAAGCTGTAAAACAATGTATACAGCTTCTTGTGCACTTATTTCAACATTATTTAAAAACTTGCTTCCGATATCTCACACTTGCTGTTTAATGTTGGAATTACCCTTTTTTGCTTCATTACAAGCCTGTCGTAACAGTTCACTCATACCTTTCTGAGCCTTTGAAATATACTTTGCTATGTATACAGCACATGCATACACATCTAGTACAAACTGAATATCCATATTAGCTCTCCATGCACTGAGACAAGCAGGATTGTAATTATTTATCCTTAATTCGTTAGGGTTTCTTTTGAGAAATACAGTTGGTGTCTTAATTGATGATCTGATGGCTAACATATAATCACTTTCAGTCATATTTAAGAGTACAAGTAAGTTGTCAAAAGTGATATCCATACCTTCTTAAAGGTCATTCAAATATTTTTTTACGCTTTTCCATGATTCCTTATGTGATCTTATTTCACTCATTAGTATTTCATTCTCAAAAAGTGGATACAGAATGATTGTTTCCCTCATAGGAGGCTGAGGATAATTGAACCTACATTCATTTTTAGATTTCTTACGACATGTATGAGAATGTTTATGAATTTGTCTGGTAACTAGTTCCAATAACTCAGGATTGTCTGCTGGCTTCTCACAAGTTATTATTTTATCAATAAATGAGGTCACTATGCTATCACTATCTTCACCGAATGCAGGTGCATTTTCTATCCATATCATCATGTGAATGTGAGGTGAACCTCTTTGCTGATATTCAACTCTATAAAACCAGTCAGATATTTTTCCTAATGGTTCAGCATTGCTTAGCAGAAAATGTCTTAAGATATTATTCACCTGATAGTCAAAATGTCTAGCAAATGTGACTGGATCACTTTGGATCAATCTACACTTTTCCTCCCAGTTTAAATTTCCCAGTTCATCATTGCTATACTGCTTGTGATCAACCAGTTGACCAAGAATTCTAAGAAGGTGAATCCATTGTGTTTCTGCTGATGAGAAACTACTAAACAAAGTAGCTGTGCCCAGTTGTCTTATCATAGCAAGTAGATCTCTCTTAGCTTTTCCAAAATATGGTGGGCTTCCTCATAAAGCTCTCAGGAATTTGTATCCCTCATCATGATGTATTAGTTTTTCTAATCCTCCATCATTTTTTAAATCGCCAGCTTTTAGAGACTTATTATTTCTGTGGCATTTTCTTAAAGCAACTTGTGATTTTCCCAAAAAAATTTTCATCTGCAACTTTTTTGCTTTATAAAAAATGTTTTCAACATTTTTTGCAGCTCTACGGTCTGACCTTCTCAATTCTGATTTACAGATGTCACTGTAAAGAACTTTAACTAACCGATCTTTGTAACCAGGTCTCTTCTGTCCAAGAAATATTCCTGGATATGCCAATTCTTCAGAATATTCATCCCTGAATACACTCAGTGGCATATTACCCTCTGATGGTGCGAGATTAAGAATGCACTGCCGCTCATTATGACCTGCAAAATCTGGTGGTGTTAGCAAAGTATCAGCCACACCAGCACAAATGTCTGCTTTATCTTCACTCCATTCATCTTCATCATTTTGTGACGTTTCTCCATTGATTTGCCTATTATCAGTTAAGACTACATCCTCATCATCAGTGGTTTCAATGTCTCCAGTTAATGCTTCATTATAGTTATATAACCAGTTTTCATTCAGTGCAATACCTTCCTCTTGATATAGATCACTGTTGTGCAAAAGCCAAATTGCAGCATTGATGACTTTATTTGGTCTAACAGTTAATGGTAATGCACTACTTTTGTATTGTAGCCTACGTTTCAAATTGACTTTAATTGTTGCAGTTTCGTGTGGTAAGCGTGGCAACATACTAACAGTGGTGTTCACATCTGCTGGAACATTAACAATATTACCATGTATCTTAAGTTACCTTCCTCGTGGTGCCTGCATGAGTTTTTGAAAAGCAATTCTGGGTGCAAGTAATCTACACTCTAGTTCATTTAGATCAAAGAATGCTGGTTTATGTGGAAATTGCATTCCATTAACTATAGCACATGGTGGAACTTTGTTTTTACACAAATACTTGAAACATGTTTGACAAACCCATTCAGTATTGTTGACACTTGTCTTACCTGTAAGGTAATTATGAATATCAGGATTCTTTTGTCTTAGATTACTAGTCTGAAGTACACTATGTTTGTAGAACATTTGATCACAGCAAGTACAAATATACAGTGGCCCTTGAGAGACAATGTCATGAAACTTTGAATAAAAAACTCAATACTTTTTTTCCTTGCTCTATAACTCTTCATGTATTGATTATTTTTTTCTCTTTCCTCCTTAGAAATGCCTTTTTCTGCTTTTCTCTTCTTTTTATATTCTTTCATGTAGTCACTGTCTTTTCTTTTACGGTTATGATTTATGCCAAAGTCACAAGATGCAAGATTTACATGAGACTTCTCAGTTCCAGTTTCAGTTGAATTTACTCCAAATTCAGCTGGTAAAGTTGACACATAATGCAGTTCACCAATGTGACCTACATATATAGACCTTATACTTCCAACCTCAGTATTCACAGATTCAACCAGGGTCAAATCTGAAAAATTTGCATTAGATTCGACAATATAAATTCTTAAGTTCAGTGAATCTGCCACAGCTTGTATAACAATGTTATCAGCCCATGTTCCTTGAATAGAGATACAAGATAAATAACTTAACCATGATCCATCCAAATTGCTTTCTATAAATCGCTCAGGATTATTTCTCAAATACTGGACAGCCAATGCTCTAATTTCTAGGTGATGGTTGGAGTCGCCATATAACTGGTGTGATACTGACTTAAAAAAGCAGTCGCCTCCTCCACCAACATCAAGTGGTCTTAATCCATGTCTAAGTAGCCTGTAGTTTAAGAGCAAATCACCTGTAGTATTGGATACTAATGCCAATGAACCAGTTTTGCCTTTTGCAACAGGACCTGGATTTAATTCAACATCTCCAGAGAGTAAAAGATTTCTTTTTGATGCATTAAATGCAAATGAACAAGTGGCACACTTAGCTCGTAAAAGATAATTACTATTTAAAGAAACTTGTTTGCCTTTTAATATGTCTGATTTTCCACAATTTATAATTACAAGCAATGTTGTGTAAAACAGATGAAGCAGGAACTGATTTTTTGAGCAAATTCTTCACATTTGATCTCAATTTTCGAAATTTCCATGACTGGATAACTTTTCGCAGTGATATTCTAGATGGTTCTCTATCTCGAGATCTGTATGGTTTTACTGTTAGCCGCCTGAACGGTGTACGTGATCTAAATTGCAGATCGCTTTTCATACCTTTGAGTTCCTTATCACTGATTATTGGTACTTTTGTAACAAAATCAATAGCTGAATTGTGTTTTACAGAACCTGGCACAGCTTTCAGGAATACTCTAACAAGGGTGCATTTCGCAACCACATTGCTTCGAACAAAATGTGTCGGTTTGATTTCTTCACGGTCAAAAGACTTATCCACACTATCGTTTCTGTCAAATATTTTGTCATAAGCAACATTGCATGAAGTCTCATCAGTGTGCGTTGTCTCCCAAAGGAGGTTCATTGTCTCCCACAGGAGGTTCATTGTCCCCCAAAGGAGGTTCATTGTCTCCCGAAGGAGGTTCATTGTCTCACAGAGGAGTTTCTTTGCGTCCCAAAAGATCGGGACGATCCTCAAATTGGAGCTAGTGCAGACAACTCCTGTTAAGCACTTTTCTAAGGAAACGCGGCTAACCTTTTGACAGATATAATGTCCAGCACATCGTCCACGAGTACTTCTAAACAAAAACGATGAATGAAAATCAATTGTGCTCAAACTAAAAGAATAGTGGATCGCCAAAGTTTTGACAATGTTCGAATTCATTGCTCGATAACTGTTGTCAAACAAACAGGTCTGTCCATTCACTAAATCTCTTTCAAAAAATCTTGAATGGTGCGGAAAGTGTCGAACAGTTCTTTACAAACATACGAGTTACGTATTCCTCGAAAGCTGCGCCTGATTGAGTGGGTAAAAATTAATAGAGAGAAAACATTTTTACTTACCAAATATCGTTATCACTTCGTACACCCGCTACGCCGCTTGTTCTGCTCGTCATCAATAAACGTGGCTTACTTGTCATTTCGGGCGCCATCGGTACAGCAGCCAAAAACAATTCCGAGCGTTTACAGACATTTATCGCCAACCATATTTGGAAGATCGGATATATCCGTATCCTAGTCGTTGGCGATCATTGAGACCCGTCCAAAGTCGTGGAAAAGACGGACTACCGAGAACTACTCGAGGTCCATCAGAATGTTACTGAGTTAAATCGACTGCAATTCTCATGATCTTATTGGCTCCCGAAGTTTCTTTTGTTACCTTACACATGCGATGGCATAAAGGATGCTGTTCTAACAGCATCCACAAAAATAGAATCTGGCTTGAAACAACATCTTGAATACAGATATACTTATCACTGTAAAATCATGCAGGAGCATGATTATGCCAAGCACTCAGTGTATTATGATGAGACATTACTAGATTTACAATCTGGCTAAACCAAACAGCTTAAAAATGGCTCGATATAGTCAAACAAACAATGAAACTCAGCATCAGTTGGTCCAGTCATATAAAAGCATTGACCTCTCTTCATAATGTGCTCATAAATATTATGTAAAACGAGATCTTTCAAATTGAAACTGGAATGACTGGAGTTTTTTTTTGTACTGCAATTGGTCAGTTTTAAGGTCATCTAGTTCATTGACCATCTTAGCCATTTCTTATTCTTTTTCCTTCATCTTCTCCTTCAAAATTAAAAGTTCTCTTTTAAGCTCAGAGTTTTCTTTAGAGATTGTCCTGATAAATTCATCTTTTGGATCTTTAAGATTAAGTTTTTGCAGTTTCCTTCTAGGTTCTTGCAATGATCATGGTTCTTGCATGACCTTCATCGATCATTGCCAGAAATTTGGGTCAAAATGCCGGACGCGCGTGCGCATTGAGGAGTTAATGGCGGCGAAATCGTGTAAGGAAATGTATGGGATTTCCACAAAAATCCAAAATACAACAAATACGAGTCAGAGTATTCCCTAGCTCCGACTCGAAACAGGTTAAGTAGAGATTAAGCTGTACTTCTAGTATAAAAATAATTCAAAAGCTGTTTGTCTACTTACTTCCCGCAATGTCAGCAATGTTCGATATTCGAGGCTTGTCATTTCCTCTAGTCTGTTTCAAATACAGCGTAATCCATGGCAAAGAATCGTCCATTTGAGGAGCAACCCTCCAAGAAGTCAACTAGCTCCGACTCACATTATATATTGGGAAGTTCGAAGTAAGCAAATCGTCCATAAAAAGAAACATTTCTTGACAATAAGAGACTTCCAAAAGAGCTTGAAAATTTCTATTTTTGCTCTGTGGAGTCTGTGATCTGAGACCATCCTTGAGAACGCACCAGAAGGGAAAGCGTTAAAAGAAAAACCCTCTGCGAAACCTTTAAACTGTCGCCATATTTGTTTTTCTTATTCAGCAATGTTTGACGGGAAATAAACTCAATCCAGACCCTCTCATACTAAAGTAAGCCTTGAACAAATTTATTTTCTCGCGCGTAAAATTAGGAAGCAGATCAAAGAGATCTGTATAGTGCGTTCGTTCAACTGTGTTTTCAACTGGGAGAAAAACCCCTTTTCAAGTAAGATTTGCCTAGATCTTCCCATTATTTAATGCAAGTGGTTTAAGCTACAATTTCCTAAATGTCTGACATCCGTAGACAATTACAAATAAAGCCAGTTTGAATGGACATTGAAGCTTTGCACAGATTGTCCCCATCAGACAGCAAATTGCTATGAGTCGCTCTGCCTTAAAAATACCAAGAGATATGTTCAAAGCTATTTTTTTTACCTTTTTTCTCCATAAAGAAAGTCCACAGAACTTAAATCGCTCAATATTTAATATGGAACTTGTCCTAACCACTATCTTTGTTTTCATCCGACTCCAATCCGCTGACCAATGAATGCGGGAGCAAAATATCCTCGATTTCTGGCGATGTAAGCATCTTTTAGCAGAGGCAATATTTCTTGAAGGTGTTATGTATGATGCCTGGGATTCAGCATATGTCTTAGTTGTTGACCTGTCAGGTAGATCCTCTAGAGAAGACCTGAATCCTTTTGACCAATGCTCTGAGCAGATCACCCCTTTTTTCCAGTTTACCTGAAAGAACCAATAAAAAATAACACGCAACAGTGCGAGTTTCTAGGATTCTAGCTAGTCGACCTGAATTTGATTACAAATAAAATCTAAAAACGTTAACTAGTTAAAGTTATTTAAAATATAAGAGCTTAGTTTTAAGCAAACGATTAATCCAGAGTTAATACAATCAAGATAACTTTCGATAAGCTTTTCGATTGGGATAACCTTATTTTTAAGAATTTTGCCGTAAGTATTTTTAAGGGGTTTCTCGTTTTCTACATCAGACAAGTTGTAGTACTCCAGCGTGCTAGCATCATTTTGCTTTGTTGTCCATGAGTTTTTGCATAATGTAGCAGCACAATTCCAGTGCCATTTCGTTTCACTTTGGCGAGCTTGTGTAGTGAACTTTATATCTGGAAAATCTACTTCTACATTACAGGTTGTTTGCTCCAGTGAGCCGAGCAAAGCACAACGCGTGCCCACTTCACTTCCTCTTTCTTTTTACAGCCAATAACACCAATATATCGATCAATTACTTCCTTTGAAGCCCGTTGCACTTTCGTCATACGGTGATACGATATCTCTGGAGTTCTCTAATTGTTTTTACAATATTTTGAGGCACAAATCCAGTGCCACTTCGTGGCGGACGCCATGTTTGTTTTGAATTTAACTACTTCCACCTAAAGAGATCATCTCCCATCATTCACCGCGACATTAGCAGTGCCAATGTGTTGCTATGGCGGCAAGCTGACCAATGGCGAGGCAAAGTGTCGGATTATGGCACGGCTAATGTCGTGCAGCAGACCATGACAGTTGGTCCTGGTGCTATGATATACCGTGCACCTGAAGCACATACTAAACATCAGACGGTCATGGTATGTCTGAAATTTTGGAGTTATTATTTCTCAATTGTCTAATTGTGTTTGCAGTAAGGTATATTTATTGTAATTTTATTTAATCACTTTCACCAGAGTATGGTGAGGCTCGCACAACAGAGCGAGGCTCCAAATTAAGTGCGCCCAATATCCCACCCATCCCACCCCAGGGGAGGACATCCATCACACAGTAATCTCGTGTGTGGGAAATTAACGGCAGGCCGTTAAGTTGATTCATAATAAACCCGTGAAAGTGATAAATGAGATAGAATTAATATATGAAGTTCATATATTTTGAACTGATTTTCGCTATTGCATAAATAGCGCTATCTACTGCGAGGATCGTGCATCATACGTATCTAATACCGCAGTTCAAAATATATGAACTTCATATATTCATTCTATCTCGAATAAGATATTGTAGCTAATAACTGCCATTGAAATTTGGATTAAAATAGACTATCCTATACCTACTTTCAATAGAAAATGCATGGATCTTAACTCAGCACCAAGATCAAAATAGTATTTGTAATAATAAAAACAGACCATTTAAATCTATTTTTTCATTATTCAAAAGGGTCTGAGATAAAATTGCATTGTAACAGCCTATTTTATGTATACTTTGCAAAGGGAACAGGCCGTCACCATATATATCCACAAAAAATTATGAATTAAACAGTTTATTTTATCTGCATTTTACACAGGAATACTGCTATTTTTATTTAAGATTGGAATTCAGATGGTCTTCTTTACAACTATATGTCAGTATGTCTTAATAAAATGAAAAATAAGCTCGTCATTCTGTTCTATATTACTATTGAAAAGCTTTGAAATAGATGAAGAACAAAATACATAGATGGCCTTTATTTTCCTCATAAGGTAAAACAGGAATAGATTACAACTCGGTATGAATGAAATAGATAACAAAAAAAAGATGTAATACATTAGCGTGGCCATGAAATAGAAAAAAAAAATTGATAATTTGCTAGGGTAGCAAAAACATAACACTCATTGGAGAACAGCAGCAATTGTTACAGCGAGGTCATAAGTGAGATGTGCATATTCCTAAGTTATTCTTACAAAAATATGTCCACATGGAATAACCAAAATAAACATGAATAATCGATGAATTGCTGGAATGCTTGGCAAAAAGAATACAGGTGATTGCACTGGAAGATGGAAAATGGTAAATCTTATCTTAAAATTATCCTATAAGCATTTTTATCGTAGTCGAGTGGAACTCGAAAATCACTTTTAGCGCAACTCCTTCTTATTCTCTAACGTAAGTAAAACGCCTCTTCGGCCTCTTCCTCTCCCCCTCTCTCCTTTCCCCCTCTCCCTTCTCCCCCTCTCCCTCCTCCCCCTCCCCCCTCCCCCCTCTCCCCGAAACAAAAATAACTCTCGTCAAATTTCATGCTTTCTCGGAAAAGACATGATTGGCACCTAGAAAAATGATCACGATTGCAATGATAAGATTCATGCAAATCATAAATGATAGCGCAACGCCTCTGGGTGTTTATTGAAGCAGAAAGGAAGACGGTTTTTGGCTCGATTCGCCTTTGAAAACCTGCTCTGTAAAACGAAATTGTATTTCTTCGTCAATATAAATAGACTAAACTAAACATCCGTGAAATGAGTTTGAACATTTCATCTGCGAATACTAAAATCGGAAAAGTTTCCTTTAGCAAGGTTATGACCTGAAAAAAATTTGAATGTTGTTTTCTCTATCCCCAGCGTATTGTCTTTCAGGCGGAACGTAAATAAATTTAAAAAGGTTTCGCCTACATGCCTGGTAAAATGGCCGATAAGCTATCTGTTGATGATACTATAGCTAAAGTTTATCAAGCTGCTTGTGACGGTTCTTCCGATCTAACTGATCTTTTAAAGCAGCTGAACACAAAAGAAAGGAAAACTGCTTTAGAAACACAGACAAAAGATGGCGACAACAGTGCCACTCCTCTCCTCATCGCCGCTTTTAACGGAAACTTTGATTCTGTGAAGATTCTTTTAAAATACAATGCAGACATCGAAGCTCAGGGAAATCTGAAACTTTTTAACGGCTCCAATTTTGAGCTTTTCGTGGGCTGTTCACCTTTGTGTGCCGCTGTTGTTGGTGGTCACGATAATATCGTGAGACTGTTAATCGAACGAGATGCCACAGTCGATTGCAGAACATCGTCAGGCTCTACTCCACTGTGGGTCGCTGCTCAACTTGGAAGGCTTGATATTGTCAGTATTTTGACTGATAATGGTGCAGATGTGAATGCACGTAATTTCCGTGATAAAACTCCTCTGATGATAGCAAGCCACAATGGCCACATAGACGTTGCTTTTTATATTGTCGAGCATGGCGCAGATGTACATCTACAAGATCTCAGTGGACGCTCATGTCTTCGCCATGCTGTGGCAAGTGGACAAGTTGAGCTGGTAAGAAAGCTGTTGGCAAAAGGAGCAAAAGAAAACAGAAATCATCAGCACTTATCACTTCTTATTTACGCCAGTAACAATTGCAAAATTGAAATGGTGGAATATTTCATCAAAAGACAAGAGTGTACAAAGGAAGAGAGAATTGATGCTCTAGAACTTCTTGGTGCCTCTATTGCTAATGATCCTAATGCTTATGATATTAAGAAAGCATTTATTTACATGAAGCGTGGAATGGAGGAGAGACTTGAGGACCCGTCACGTCCATTGCTTAAAAAGAAAATGGAACCCGTGGAAGCTTATCAAAATAGAAGAGAGAGTCAAAGTCTTGAGGAACTTTCTCTACTAAAAGGTGATGATCATGGTATCCACATGGAGGGACTTTTGGTGAGAGAGAGAATCCTTGCAACTGACAGTACACAGCTCCGAAACCAAATCAAATACCGCGGATTTATTTTAGCAGAGTCTGAGCAGTACGAGCTTTGTATTGCACTGTGGAAACGAGCGATGGAGGTAGGCATAAACAACTTCAACAGCGTTGTTTCAGTAACCGGAGATCTTAAAGCTTTCGTAAGCTTATTCGGAGAAATGTGGCAAAATGGTAAACTTTTAAGACCAAAGTTTATAGAAGATGTGTTTGAAAAACTAGTCGATGCGAGTGAGAAACTAGCAGAGACTGAATTTAAACCTGGAAAATCGCAAGAAAAGATGTGTTATTATGCTCTCTATCTTTTGGTCATATACGGTAAACTTAAAGTTCAAAATGCCAACATAATGAGCTTTGTCCGTAGATTTCTGCGTTTAGACCATCGCACCTGTGATGGAAATACACTTCTGCACCTGGCTGTGTGGCATAAAACTCCAGTTCATAAGGACGATGATGTGTGCAAGCTTCCCTGCATTGAAACCACGGAGCGAATTTTATGTGCAGGGTGTGATGTGAATGCAATAAACGCCGCAGGAAACACTCCCCTCCATCTAGCTGCGACTTTTAAACCAGGGCCTGAACAAGGCGAAACTTTGAAAGGAATGCTGGAGCTTTTGCTAGATTTCGGTGCGGATACTGACCTTGTAAACAACATTGGTAAAACAGCAATGGTTTGCTGTGAGACTGAAGAGGCTCACGGGTTATTGAGAAGAGGACCGGGTGCAAAGAAAGTGGACGCCAAAGATGTAAGATATCTTATTTCGCTGAAATGGTGAAAACTAATGATACTATTGTATACTAATTTTGGACACTGAGATTTTAAAAACTTAAAACATCAAAGTAACGATTTTGCAAATTTAGCGAATAGTCCATTGCGTCATTGGGTATTGCGATGTTAGTTATATTTCGTCACTTTAGTCCACTAGAGCAGCCCATCAGTGGTTTCGATTATTTTCTTTGTCACCTAAGCCGTTCATAACAATTCTGTAGTAGCCAACTGAGGCGTTCATGAAAGTAGCTCGTTTAGCAGGCCCTCAGAGAAGGCTTGCATTTTCCATTATGTCAAGTGTATCAGCTCTAGTTTTCCTGCGTGGGCTTTAACTACCAAGGAATGCCACTTGACAAAATGTGTCACGCAGCTACTTCCAAATTGCCACCACTCGGTAGCTAAACCAAATCAGAATTTCTCAATTAGGAATCAAACGTTAATAAGCATCTCGTCATTTCTGTTTGGTGAGATCCATGAGCAGGTTTACCTCGTGGTCAGTTTCATGCCACTATTTTTTCTTTAAAAACGCTTAGGTATAATTATGCCAAGTGGTAACGTCTTTTATTTTTACAAAGGATGAAATTAGCGGAAGTGAACCTGGCAAAGGAAGAAGAGGTGAAATTGTTCCTCGAGCAGAAAAGGAGACTTCAAAGACAGACGTATCAGGTATGAAGATCCACCTGAGGAACAAATTTGATATGGCGAGTTATTGTACGTTAGAAAGAGTATTTATTTAACGGAGGGGGCTTTATACCGGTCAAACGTTTGTAAGGCTAGCGTTTCGATGTTTTGAGGGATTTTTTCGCGCCAAATTTTCATTTTTCGGACAATCTCTCAGCGGCAGACATTATCAGCCGACATACCAGCCGCCCGAAAGGGTTTATTTACTGAATAAATGTTCCCTATTTTCAATTAGAGCATATTTAGTAACATGACCCCGGACGACTCAGTTTAATGTGAAATATCAGGCAGCAAATCAAACCAAAGAAAACTCCAACGAATTATGTATTTGCTAAATTCAGAAAATATGATGAGGTGAAGCGTATGGCGAAGAATACCTCAAGCAAGAGCACTTAAGTCGAATATCAAATATACAGGCCTAACAAAAATAAAGCCTTCAAGCCGAACGCCAGGTTTAGGTAACATTATCACGATAAGACCAGGTTCTTTGAGTACTCAGTCTCTGAGACTGATCCTTTTTCGGTGAAATTGAGGCAGCTGAAAATAACGCCTTTATGGCTTTTTGTTTCTTTGCTTGTGAGATAAAAGGCCTCCTTCTATTTTCATTTCCCCAAGGAAAAATAGGTGAGTCGACACAGCAACTGGAAAATATTCGAGAGGAACTACGAGAGAGAGATGGACAACTGAGTGAGATGACACAGCAGTTGACAAATGTCGAAGGGCAACTAGTAGAGAGAGATAATCAACTGAGAGAAAAAACGCAGCAGTTAACAAATGTCCAAGGGCAACTACGAGAGAGAGATGGACAACTGAGTGAGATGACACAGCAGTTGACAAATGTCGAAGGGCAACTAGTAGAGAGAGATAATCAACTGAGAGAAAAAACGCAGCAGTTAACAAATGTCCAAGGGCAACTACGAGAGAGAGATGGACAACTGATGGAGAGGACACAGCAGTTGGCAAATGTCCGAGGGCAACTTGTAGAGAGTGATGGACGACTGGCAGAGATGATTCAGGAGTATACGAATGTTGAAGATCAACTGAGAGAAGGAAGAGAACAACTGCGACAGATGACAGAGCATTCGACAAAGGTGGAGGAGCAATTACGAGAGAAAAAAGAACAAGTCAGGCAGTTGGCACAGCAGTTGAAACATGTCCAACGGCAGTCACAAGACGAAGATCGACAACTAAGAGAGAAAAATAGACAGCTAAGGGAGATGACAGAGCAATTGGCAAATGTCCGACAGCAGATACAGCAGCTGGAAAATATTCGAGAAAAGCGACGAGAGAGAGAAGGACAACTAAGGGAGATGACCCAGCAGTTGATAATCATACGAGAGCAGCTACAAGAAAAAGACGGAGAAGTTAATTCCCTGGAGGGACGTTTGAGGGCAAAAGAACAAGAAAAAAACGAATTGGAGAACACTCTGCTCACGGTTCAGCAAGCGTTAAGTGAAAGTTCACGCCAACAGATGCCCGACTGGATTATTCAGCGTGATCAAATTCAGCTGACGGACAACGAACTTGGTAAAGGAGCTTGGGGAAGGGTTGTCGAAGGCAAGTATTGTGGCTGTGCTGTCGCCGTAAAACAGATGCATCATGTTCTAAGATCTTCCCTCTATCGCAGAGAACCATTTGAGCGAGAGATGAACATTGCTTCAAGATGCCGCCATCCTTGCTTGTTGCAGTTCATTGGAGCAACAAACGATGATGGAAGTCCTTTGTTTGTGACAGAACTCATGGAAAAGAGTTTACGAAACTTGCTTGACGAGCGACCTCTTTCCAGCACTGAAGTATCTGTTATATCTCTGGATGTTGCTCGAGCATTAAACTATCTTCATAAAAAAAAACCATGCCCTATTATCCATCGTGATATCAGCAGTGCCAATGTGTTGTTATGGCGACATACTGACCAATGGCGTGGTAAAGTGTCAGATTATGGAACGGCTAACTTTATGCAGCAGTCCATGTCAGTTGGTCCCGGTGCTATAATATACAGTGCGCCTGAGGCATTTACTGAGCATCAAACTGTCAAGGTATCTTCAGTAATATTCTTACCATGTCTTGATGTCATCTGGAATCCATTATAGAATGACAGAATGGACACACAGAGATACATCTGTTAAAATAAACACCTGTGGTAAATTATGTCCATTTCAGAAATCTTAGTAAAATCAACCCTAATATATATACTAGTCCTCTATCTCTTAGCGCTGAGAACCTCGTGGTAAGCTGAGCCATTTACTTGAAATTTCAGACCGACAGTGTCAATTGAACCTATATGAGGTATCAGAGTGGTTAATGTTACGCTCAGTTGTTGGGTTTTGGGTCAAATTAGAGAAAGATGGCGGATTCGTTTGCCACCAAAAATGAAAAAAAATGGAAAATTTGAATCCTGGTGTGATGAACTGAGCTTCATGTGTAGATTGCTGCTCAGCATTAAAAAAAAGGTTTGAGTGGGTTTTATGGCGAAAGCGGTAAAATTAAACATAAAATGAGAATCATAAATCTGGAGTACACTTTTGAAACAAATTCTAGAGCAAATGGTGGTAAGAACTTTGTTGGAGAATTAAAGAGAGCCTAAGTGTTGTAACTGGCCTTTTCAAATATTTTTGTCTCTATTTTCATGCTTAGGTTGACGTGTACAGCTTTGGTGTTCTCCTCTGTGAGATATGTATCAGGAGACAACCTAGTCGTGAAAGGCGCGAGAAACAAGTTGCCATGGTGACCGACAGCGTGCTTCGAGTTCTCATCCGTAGATGTCTGCTAAAAGATCCTGAAGCGAGACCCAGCATGGAAGAGATCTTAAGTGAACTTGAAAAATTGATTTAAGAAAGGCTTGATTAACAAATGGTAAACGCCACAATGTACACTATTTAGTTATGGATGCATGCGGGAGGTCGTTAAGTATGAAAGAAGCGTAAGAGTCGCGCGAGGCGATAGCCGAGAGCAACTCTAACTTTAAAAGCCTCGCGCGACCCTTACGCTTCTTTCGTGTTTAACAACCTCCCACGTGCATCCATAACTCAATAGTGTACACTGTGGCATTTACCATTTGTTTTATGGCATAACATTGATACATTGTAGCTAAAGAGTTATCTTTCATATAACAAATATTACGTGACAAGAAAAAACAAGCGCGCGTGGAAAACTAGTCTTGGCATTTGCTGACGTCAGCAGCGTACACTCATGGGCAAATGGTGGACGCTGAATTGACCAATGAGAGCGCGCGCTTTACTTTGATTATGTTCTACTCGCCTCGAGCGACTCTTACGCTTTTTTCGTGCTTAGCAACCTCCCGCGTGCATCCATAACTCAATAGTGTACGCTGTGGTGTTTACCATTTGTTTTGTAACATAACATTGATACTTTGTGGCTAAAGAGTTCCCTTTTATTTAACAAATCTTACGTGACCAGAAAAAATAAGCGCGCGCGGAAAAATAGTCTTTGCATTTGCTCACGTCAGCAGCGTACACCCATGGGCAAATTGGGGACGCTAAATTGACCAATCAGAGCGCGCGCTTTACTTTGGTTATGTTATATCAGTATAATTTCAGAGCTGAACAAAGAGTTTCCAGCAATCTGATTGGTCGAGCGGTTCCTTATACGACGCTATATAAACCGCTCCGCGCGGTTTATATAAAATGTTGAACGAAAATGATAATAAATGTTACTAAAATGTTATGATTTTAGAAATTTCTCTGTTGTTCAACTCTGAAATTATACTAAAACAATTATTCGCCGCAGGTCCAGTGAATATTGTCGAATAATCCCCTCGACTTCGTCTCGGGGATTATTCGACGATATTCACCTCGCCTTCGGCGAATAATTGTTATAATACAATTTGGTCTACAAACAATTAAGTGAAATGTTTTTACCATAGTTAATCGATTAACTATGGTTTTTACTGTAGTACAGAGAGATCAAGGGATGGCCCATCATCGCTAATTGTGAATCGTACCAGTGATAAGTCGAACGTCAATTGTGACTTGGTGATCTTTTAGTCAAGCTAACTGCAGTTTACCTTATTTAACACTTTTTTTAAGAGCTATTTCAGTTTGTCGAATCAGAAGAGTCCGCACATGCGAATGGTGTATTTTGTAGATGCGCCTCTGTTCTGTAAAAAATTCTTTAATCGAGTCATGTCTTATGTACCTTTAAAACTATAACGGTATGGAAAATTTGCAAGTCTAGATTTTTAGAAATTTTAGTATTTTTAGCAAAAGATAATTTGTGGGTGCATTTTTACTGGAATGTGCATATCGATTTAATCTCATTCAGCCAAACGTTTACCGCTGCCTAATCTCAGGAATTGCTGAATCGAGTTATTTATCCCTGCTGGTTTGAGCGGTCACGATAAAATGGAAAATATGAAATAATATGTACTTATCGTTTCATTTGATTTCTTTTGTTTGTGTTAAATCTTGAGAACTGAATTCGTTTACTCTAGTTTCATTTATATATGACGTACTATGCGCATATTTTTTTATGAAATCATTGCTTAGGCTACAGTGAAATGAAAATGTTGTTAAAATCGGTGTAAGTAGACGTACAAAGATGCAGGAAAAGAGTGCAGCCAAGGATCGAAAGATCATGCGCGTGCAATGACTGACTGCACGTGTCTTTTTTACGTGGCTAAGGGGACCGCGTCATCAAGAGCAGAATATGATGTAAACGAGAGTCAAAACAGCTCAACATAACTGCCATGTCGATCATGTGCTGGTTTAGGAAGAAAAAACCAAAGTAGTGCACGGAAAAATGAGCAGCGAGGAGTTACAAGTAGGGACTCTGGACAAGAAATCAGGTTAGATTCCAAACTGAGGGTGAGGTGAATGTTTCTTTTCGCTATTTGCATCTCGTTTTAGGATAACGGATGACTTTGCATATTCAAATTTTGTTTGCAGCGTTTTCGCGAGCAAATTTGAAATCGCCGGATATCTTAGTTAATTTTATGCATGGGAAGTCTAGGATTATAACTTTGCTATCAGTTTGCAATTAGCATTGTCGTCTTTGATCGTTTGTTAAGTTAAAAACAAAACAAAACATAACAAAACAAAGCAAAAAGTCACATTTAGAAATCGGTAGGTTTATCAAAAGTTTTAAGTTCTGTGAGCCGCAACTTAAGTAGCTATAAACGTTTACTAGTATATCACGTCGGTTTTCCGCACTCTATCCAAAAATAAAAACGAAACGTACTCCCTGGGAGATTTTTTACAGTATTTTGAGTGAATTTTTTCGCGAGATTAATTTACGGGATTTTGTTTCTCGGAGAGAAGTTTTTGCGTATCAAGTGCAATCCGTCAAAATTAAAACCCAAACAATATTAAACTTTACGCGAAGTTTGCCTCCTTTTCCGCATATTTTCTTGTTAAGTCTTTCGTGGGCAAAATTTCAAAATTGTATGAAACAAAGAAATATTTTCAGGTCAAAGGGGTAACAGACAGGAATCTGGCGACTCAAGCGCATTGCGTCAGCTCCTGACACATGTACCGGATATAGTGATTAACTGTGATCATAAAAAGGAAATGCCACGCGTCAAACATGTGGTGGGCGTGTGCATGTTTGCTGATATATCAGGTGAGTGAAATCGATTTTGAATTGATTCTCATCGCACGAACTACATTTATTTGTAAAAAATACGATTAATGATTACGCCGCTGGCTAAATATACCATTACATTTTGCATTGCAGGGACTTTGACGGGTGGCTTTTGTTTCTTACACCTAAAAAAAAATCCAGTCAAGCGTAAGAAATCTCTAAATCTCTTCGGTATCTACTTGCTTCTTGATCCGGATCGCTATGTTGAAAAAATATTGCTCAAAAAAAGTTTCAGCGGTTGCGGGAAGAGTACGTTGAAATAACTCAAACCTTATGCTTTGAGGGTGATGACTTCTGCGCCTAATTAAAAACCATTTTAAAGGACAAAATTCCCGTTAAACGATGCGAGGAAATACCAGAGCCGTCTCAAATGAAATTGAAGTAGGAATCCGTAACCTTTTACATTTACATTTACATTTACATGTTATTAGGCCGGTAAAAGCATCAAGATCTCACACCAACCATAAAAATAAAGCAAATAAATAAATGAATGAGATACAATTATGTGGATGTTGAAAATAAAAATTAAATCACGAAAACTATATAAGCTACATAGAACTATCATTTAAGAAGGCTGATAACCTATGTTTAAAAATTTCTAGGGAAGTTGACGAAACAATGGTCTCAGGGAGGCAGTTCCAGTCTATTATAGTTCTTGGAAAAAAGGAAAATTTAAAAACGTCTTTACCAGCATATGGCACGCGAAATTTAAATTGATGGCTTTCTTGTTATAATACCTTGTTATAAGGAAACTAAGCTCGAACTTTACCGCTCTTTTGAGTCCAGTATTCTCTGCCTCCCAAGGAGCACCTGGTTCTAACACAACTTTACTTTCCAAAAACCCGGGGAACCTGATTCTGTACATGAAGCGTTTGGTGTTAATTTAAGAAGTACTTATCAGACATGAAAATATTAATTTTTTCCTTTATCATTTATAGGATTTACCTCACTCTGTGAAACATATAGTCAGAAGGCTTCTGAAGCTGAGTCCTGTGGCACAGACAAACTCACCTTCACACTAAATACTTATCTGGGGAAAATAGTCGAAGGTAAGTGATGACTGAATTGGCTATGAACAGTTTAAAATACATTTCATAATAAAAAATTCCCTCTGTTGTAGTATTAGTAGTACTAAAGTCCATCTTTACCATCTACAGATATTCTTAAACACGGCGGCGATGTCTTGAAATTTGCTGGTGAGTTTGGTAAATTTCTCTCAAAAGGAGACATAGCAGTAACTACCACAAAGGGAATCATGATTTTCGCCTGAAGTCAAAATCTACACTCGAAGGCAGCACTCATAATACATATGTAATAAAAGCAATTGAATTAACGAAGAACCATACATACAAACAAGCTAAAGCAAATTAACGCCTAAGCCAAAAAAGTTAAGCTGAGAGTTATCGAAGTCTGGCATGGATTAAAGAAAGGAAAATGTTCAATTTTAGGCGTTCTCTCTTTGAGTTCCACCATTTTTACCTCTGCAAGAGGCATATTCAATAATTTTGATATCAAAATTTTTCGTAGATTTTTGTTTTATTTTTCCTACATTTCAGGTTCAAATGCGCATTTGTAACGAGAACCGTGTCGCTGATCGATGCTGGGATGTGTTTTTCTTGGTATAAAATATGATGGCTTGTAGGGGGTGTAAACCGGCTTAGATTTAGTCAGTGTTTATGGTATGTTTGTTGTTACTTTCAGGGGACGCGCTACTTGCCTTGTGGAAATCAGAGGACGATTCAAACTCAGACGATCTGACTCTTTTAATCAACAAAGCTATTATTTGCAGTATGGCAATTCAAGAAGAATGCGACAACTACTTGACGGATGTTGGCGTCCTTCTTCGAGTTAAAATCGCCCTGTCCGTTGGAAAAATGCAAATAACACACATGGGAGTGGAGGAAAGCAAACACTTCGATCTCTCCGGGTCAGCGGTTTCGGATGTAAATGCCGCAGAGAAGTTGGCGGAGCCTGGTTCGATAATCTTGTCACGTTTGGCGTTTTCGAAGTGTGATCAGTCTTTGTTCTTGTTTGAAGCGATAGACAACAAAATGCATTACAGGGTGAGTTGTGCCTGCAATGAAAGAAAGATTAAATGTGGTTTCCGCAGAAGAAGTAATTGTATACCTTTTCTTATTTAAATATTGTAGGTAGCGGGAGCAAAAGTAGAAGAAGAATCTGTGTCTGGAATACACCCAACCGGTGTGCAACTAGCATTGATGTCTGGCGTACTGTCCACAGGGGCTGTGCTCACTTCAACACCATCTGTGGCTAAAAGAATATTTGCACCTCATATTGGTACAGTGCTATCACGATACTATCCACAAATGAAGCTTCCCAGAATTTACCGGAAAGGGGGACAGTCGGAACAGAAAGAACAGATTTGTAAAATCACCGGAAACCTTTTGAAAAGTGACAGTTATCATGATCCAGGTTAGTGAGGCTCCGAGTACGAGAGTTGATTCTGTTATAGGATATATAACTATGAATGCTGAACACATGTGAATTCGAACAGTTCATATTCAACTTAGTTCGAGAACTTATCTTTTACTGAGATCTAATTTGGTTTGTATCGAGCGTTAGCTTCTTAATGAAAAAACTCCACTACAATCGTTTTGTTATTAAGGATAACTTTTGTTTTTTTACATCTCAACGTTCGCTGTGTTTCGTGAAGGTTCCAATCTGATCGTAAGATAACGTGACATGTAACATAGGTACCAAATTATGATTTGGCCAACCAAAGCGAAACATCTGTGAGCGTTAGGTTCATTGCACTGATGTTTGTTTTCAGATCATCGAACTGACATTTACAGCAAGCTTAATGATCAGGATATCGAGGATCTCCGAGCCTATGTCCCTAAAACTGTGCTTTCACGGGTAACACCATCTACATGTAAAATACCTATAATCTAGCCTCATTGAGGGCATGACTGTGAATAATTTGAGCGATAAGTAAGGCTATAACACAGGAGAAGTTAGATCTGTGGCCTCTAAGACTGTGTCTTCTTTTATAAAAGACCAACATTTCTCTCTTCTAAAGTGAGAATCTTGCATAAATCCCGAGAGTTGACTTTTGATTTTTGTTTATTGTATAAATATGTTGGCTTAAAGGAATGAAAGAGAGCCCTGTGGCTGACCTATTCATTTTTACTGTAGATTGATCATGAACAGGATCTAGAATGGTTATCAGAAATGCGTCAGGTCTCGGTGCTGTTTATAAATATGGACCTGCCCTCAAAAGGAGCTTCTCATTCCTGGGCCCTTCAAAGAGCTTTTGAGGTCATTCATGAATACGCCAGAAGACTTAGAGGTGAATCAACATGAAGCTATTAATAATCCTCAAATATCAAATAATTCTAAAAAAAGTCTCTTTTTCTGAAGAGATTTGAAGTTAACGAGGTTTGTGAAACGTTCGCGTTGTCTCAGCTCTTTCCACTGAATTTCTTTTGTTGTAGGCAATCTCAACAAAGTCTTCTCTTTCGACAAGGTAAGGAATGCTTTAGTTGTTCGATTAATTTTTCGTCGTGATTTTACAGGCAGTTATATAATAATTTTTCTCAAGAAGATATGGCGTAGATGTAGGGTCGAGGTGCATTTGAATGAACCCAATAACTGTGTCCAATTGTAGTTATGGCTAGTGAAAATGATTTTTGAGTGTTTGGTTTTCTTCGAATTCGTGCGGATTTGAAAAACTAAGGTTGAGTGTACAAGGTGTTTGACTCGCACAAAAATACTATCTATATCCTTTTTTTTTCCTCTTTTTTCTCTGACGAAAGGCTAACGCTTGAAACGTCAGCTTTCAAACTCTTTACGGTAGCCAATAGCCCTTATCGCATTTACGCCCACTGTACGAGAGCTCAGCGGACTTTGAAGTTTCGAAATGAGGCTATCGGGTCACGCAGGTAAAAATTTCAAGTAATATCGAAGCAAAAGGCTACGTTTGGAGGCATTTTCATTCATTTTCTTAAGGATATCGTCAGCGTGTTCTCGTCATGGTTAGACATTGTATTGCGTACGGGTGCGACAGTCTATTCAGTGAATCGCTAACTGACGAGATCCACAAGATTAGGATCGAGACTGCGGTCTTGCCAAACACGTTCAACTATCAAACTAGAGGCGAACAAAACGCACATAAAAAACCTCTCAAATAACGAACTTACAAACGACCAGATTAATTTACTAACAGAAGGGCTTAAATTCATTCCAACACCCGCTACAAAACAAAAACGGATCAGACAACAACTATTGTGTGACTTTGATCGGTTCGCAAGGAGAATGCGTCTGATTTACATATTCCGAGGGGAGGAAAAAAAAAACCCATCCCTGCCACGTCAAATCTACATGGATACCACCAATACAAAAATCAGTAGCCCTTGAAAGCTAATTAGAAGAGGTTAAAAGTGACCTTTCAGAAATAGAAATTACAAAGCCAAAAGATAGTTTGCTTCCGGCCGAACGCAAAGCGCTGAGGGCCTTGAAACGTGACTCTGAGTTCAACCTCAAAAAGGCCGACAAAGAAACAACAACCGTAGTCGAGATACAATGAAATATATGAAGTTCATATATTTTGTACTGCAGTATTAGATACATATGATGCACGATCCTCGCAGTAGATAGCGCTATTTAAGCAATAGCGAAAATCAGACCTGAAAAAAATCAGGCCTGTACGGGATTCGAACCACTGACCTCTGCGATACTAGTGCAGCGCTCTACCAATTGAGCTAACAAGCCTTATATGAACTTCATATATTTCATTGTATCTCATTTATCACTTTCACGGGTTTATTACGAATCAACTTAACGGCCTGCTCCCAGTTGGCTTGTTAGCTCAATTGGTAGAGTGCTGCACTAGTATCGCAGAGGTCAGTGGTTCGAGTCCCGTACAGGCCTGATTTTTTTCAGGTCTGATTTTCGCTATTGCTTAAGTAGCGCTATCTACTGCGAGGATCGTGCATCATATGTATCTAATACCGCAGTACAAAATATATGAACTTCATATATTTCATTGTATCTCATTTATCACTTTCACGGGTTTATTACGAATCAACTTAACGGCCTGCTCCCAGTTGGCTTGTTAGCTCAATTAGTAGAGTGCTGCACTAGTATCGCTGAGGTCAGTGGTTCGAATCCCGTACAGGCCTGACTTTTTTCAGGTCTGATTTTCGCTATTGCTTAAATAGCGCTATCTACTGCGAGGATCGTGCATCATATGTAACAACCGTAGTCATAAACAAACGCGACAAAAATTTGCCGTTCCTTTCCGAAATGACAGCCATTCTTTAAATCTTCCTTTCGTGAGGCCAGGACAATTACCACTAAGAATTTTAACCTTTTCCTCGGCAGAAAAAACGCATATTCCAGAGTTATACGGTCAGACATGGAGTGTTTCTGGTGTTTTTCGAGAAACGTTGACCCGATAGCCTCGTCCTGAAACTGTAACTCCGCGGACCCTTTGCTTTGCAGACACAAATGTGATAAGGGCTATTGTCAACTCAGTTGATAAAATGCCAAATACCTTGTCACTCCCATCGATGCAGCTCCGCAGTTTCTTTAGAAACTTACCCCTTTTATTTATTCTTCTTTTACATAGTCTATTTTTTGATCTGAAACTAATTGTTATTCATGTACGGTCTCTGTATCAGACAACAGCAAGAGATCATAATCTCTTGAGAACGGACGTGGTTGAAAGCAAAGTTTTCTTGATTCTATTTTGTGATATGTCTCAGTAGATTAGTCAAATCTGCAATACCAATAAGCTGGTGAATGGGTGGGAAGCTTAAGAGAAGGACGGAAGGCACTCACTACGTGACCGAAAAAATTGACCATCATTCTGATGCGGCGAGACTTGACATCATATTTTGCAGGGTTGTACATTTATCGTGATATTTGGTTTGCCTGGTGATAAGCACGAGGATGACCCTGCCAGGGCCCTCGAAGCTGGACACAGTATAATGGACAGTCTTCATCAGATTATGGATGTCACGTGAGTAATCAGGCTGGAGTGGTGATTCCACAAAGGATTCTCCATCAAAGTATTGGCTGACATTGTTTGTCTTTCAGCAATGAGTCCATCGGTGTAACGACTGGACGTGCGTTCTGTGGCGTGGTTGGTCACAGGGACAGACACGAGTATACAGGTTTGTTAAACTTCAGTCATCTTTTTTTTTTGCTTTTATAATATCGTTCTCTTTCAAATTGAGCGAGTCTTATAAGCGCCGAAGTCTACAGAACTGAACGATATTAGTTCTATACTTGATGTTTGCACGATCTGGGAATGGACGTGTTCAATACAGCAGCTTAACTATTTCCTGGTTCTCCTGGGTGGAAAGAGGCACTGCCTTAGGTTAGTGTGTACCCATGGCCAGAACACCTAGTCCTTCTTAAAAACTCCTTATCCAGACTATCGTAGTCCAGAACCCTATGCACTGACTAATATTGGTGGTTCTTTAAGTTTTGTACCATCACATTAGGAAAAGGGTTAACAGCCACTTATTTTGAAGGCTAAAACTTCAAACTGAGGAACACAAGAATATTTTTGATATTATGCAGCAAAAACGAGACACAATCCTAACGATTTGGCTCAAATTACAGATCTAGGTTTTTCTGCCACTTTTAACTGTTAACTATAGAGATTGAGAAGATTTTGGTAACATTGAAATGAAACTCAGGCTGTGTATCAACCCAATATTGCTTCAACAGTCATTAGCCGTAAAGTTAACATGGCTGCCAGGCTGATGGTGAATTATCCCGGGACCCTTTCCTGTGATGACGACACTTACCGGTCAGGAAAGTCCAAGTTGAAAAATGAGGATTTCGTGGTCTTGCCCTTCATAAAGTTGAAAGGTGTAGCTGATCCTGGAACAGTCCGAGAATACAATAGACATCACGAGTGAGTAAGAAATGCTGCGTGTGAAGAGATCTTTCTTTTCAAGCTTGTTGATTATGATCAGTTTATTTCTGGGATGATGAAAAATCATTTTAATTCGTTTGCCTCTGCAGCCGAAAAGTAGAAGAAGAGGAATATGACTACCCAATTCTCGGTAATTTTAATCTTTGACATATTTTAAATGGGCCCATGAAAAGATGGTCTGTCGCGCCTCTAAAGGAAAGATGGCAGAGAATACTATGTTACTGGATTTCTCGCTTATTTTCTATTGGTTTTGGTCACCTTAGAGAATAATTTCTCTGGCTTTGCCTACTCAGAATCGTTGGTTTTCAGTTTTGGCGACCATTGCAGTTTAGGCTCCTTAATCATTTAGGATGTTTTGCCAGAATGCTAGTAAGAGGCCATTTGTTTTAGTTCCTAGGCCTCAACATTCTACTTCTGCTGGATCATTTCCCATAGTGCTTTTTTCGTTTTTGGACCACTGCCGTTCCCCATTTTCGGTGTTGACATATGGAATTTTGAGGAAAATTTTGTCTCTGAATGGCTGCTATGCACCCCCCATCTTACAGATGCGATATCTGATTTCAAAATTACAGGACGAAGCAAAGAGATAGAGGAGATGAAAATGCTTCTTCACGCCATTAAATGTGACGATACCCGCGTGAGTGGCAGCAGGAGAGTCGTGGTGATCGAAGGTGAAGGAGGAATTGGCAAAACAAGATTGCTCGAGGCATTTATGGATATTGCGGAGGAGAAAGACTTCAAGTAAGAACCTCTGAGCTCTTTAAAAGACATCATCAAATCTAATGAGGAGACGAGAAAAATGCGATAAATCCCCAAAAGAGTCAGTCATGGTTTTCCTATAAGATTATTGCTACTTTTCAACGGATGTATGTTCTATCGCTGGTGAGCTTTTCCCCCATCGTTTCGTCCCGCTCCTCGGGTGTTTTCAGATCACTGTATATGTCCTTGGGTCGAAATATGCATTGTGCCGGAAAAAATCTTTAGCCAAAGCCACAACAAAATGATTAGGTCAGATCACGAGCCCGGAGAGTCCATTATTCTGATCGTAAGCTAGCATGTCTCCCTAGGACTCTTCTTCTGAAAAATAAGAATTCCCTGGTTTTATTGACTTCTAGGGTGGACTACGTAGAGGCTGACATGGCGCATGCCCATACTCCTTATCACGTTGTTAAGACTCTTATTACAAACCTATTGGATCTGGAAGCCTGCCGCACGGCTTATGAAAAGGAGAATGCCCTTATGAAGCACATTACTGATCAAAGGTTGCGAGGAAAGATGTTTCTGTTGAATGACCTTCTTGGCATACACGTAAGTAGAATGTCTTGACCCTTTAGTTTGACAAGGGGCTTTCAAGTGCAACTTTTTGCGGATACCAGAGTTTAATGAAGTTCAGTTTGATGAAAAGTGATTCTCAAAGCAAGGGAGAAGATCCAAATAAAAGTCTTGGGCGAAGAAGTTAGCTAATGACGGTTTTATAAACGATGTGGCAAAAACAACCATTAGCTTTTAAGTGCGTTTTGGGAGGTAATCGGATTTTAGGCCAGGTACCTTGAAATAAAACATTCCCTTGTTTTTAAATTTTATAATTAACTCATTATTCATTGTCAGACTATTTTTTAATTGTAACTTGATGAAAAAAAAGCAAAAAAAAACAAACATAAAAAGAACAAAACAAAACAAAAATGAACGAACAAACTGACCCTATTGACGACGAAGAACGAGATAAACTTAACTACCTCTACATATTCTCGTGCACGTCGCTATTTCAACCCTTGCTCATGATTCCTTGCACTCACTCATATTCCTCTAACAATTACGGGGTCCGCCTGGAGTATAAGTAGGTTTGGAAGGAAAGTGGTGGAGCAGGATCTTTTGCATCCTATCCAGTCTCAAAGTAACTCGCTCTAAGGGTAAAGTAGCCAGTTTTGTTTCGCTGCAGGCCAACAAAACGCCTGGTTATCCTATAATTTCTACTTCAGATACCACCAAATGCTGACTTTGCTCATATGGACTCAGATAAACTAACCGTTCAACTTCATACCCTTCTGTTTGAAATTGTCCACCAGGTATGTATTCGAGAAATTGTGATCCAGTAATACTTGTGTTACTTGATGGGTGAATTCGCGTTGATCTAAAACAAAAGCTTTTTTTTTCTATTATTACCTATTTAAAATCTGTTTCCACGGCTTTAACGCTTTTGATATCTGTAAAAATCGTGGTGTCCTGTCCATCTTCAGGAAATTCGAAAATTAAAGTTTTTGATGCCTTATTTCTTCTATATGCCGGTCTCTGTGGCATATTTCTGAAAAAATCTTTCTAAGATGCACTTGTCACTCTTGGATGTACAGTATCCATCACTTTTGCCCTTTTTTTTAGTTTGCAGTGAGTCAGCCGTGTCTGTTTACCGTGGACAACGCTCAGTTTATAGATCAGGAATCTTGGGACTTTATTGAAGATTTATCAGCGGATTCACACGCTATATTAGTTCTGTCGCTATGGCCTTTCTCATCATCCAACCCACTGTGCGAGGCAGCAATTAGATTGATTGGACATGAAGCCACCAAGAAAGTTAAACTTGGTCAGTTGGTATTTAATTTTCTTAAAGTCAGGAGATTTACAACTGAACATTAAAATTTAACAGTTGCATCGGCTCAGACCAAGCACACGCGCCTCATACAAAAGATAGATGATTAACTTTTGTAACTCAGTTGTCCCTAGGACTGGAGGAAACCTTACGAAAATAACTCTCCTAAAGCAATAAACTAACAGAGTTGGTTGAAATAATGATAGTGAGGATTTAAAGATATTTTGAGACACCCAGACTGCAGCATAAGGCCCTCATTGTAACTGTCCGTAGACGACCTCATGATCACACTCATTTGGTATAATCATTGCATATGTCAAATTTGCTATTTAATAATGGTTCTTGTAGTTGTTAGTTTAAACGATACCGTTAGATATCTATCTAGATCCATGATGTGGTGCTGTACCACAGAAAAAAATGGATTGAAAAGTCAGATGTAACAGATATAACGAGTTTATGATAATTCTTCTATTCTGAAGTTTGCTTTAAGCTTGTTCCAACGGGATCATGAATGATTTTTGTTTCTTTAACCCATGCTTTGTTCTGCTGGCGTGAAATATGAGTTCAGCAATGGGTATCTTACACGTGCAAATGAACCTCCCTCTAAAGTTGTCTCAATTTTGTTTTATTTTCTTTGTCTAGGTGGCCTGCATGCCTCTTACATGAGTGACTTAGCCTGTCAGTTTATGGATGTCATGTACATACCTAATGAGCTGGACAACATCTTACGTGAGAAGAGTCATGGCATTGCTTCGTGGTGTAAACAGCTCATTAAAGACATGTTGACAAGCAATACCATACAGGTTGTCAATGAGAGCCAAGCATTTCTCAACAAAAAATCTAGATTCGACCTACTGTCCTTTGGGAGCTCTACCACAAACGCTATTTCACGAAAACACAGCAATGCATTGGCTGATTTATCGCGTCTTAGTATCCCGTTATATGAGCAGGCAATTGACGGAGGTCGGCTTGGCGCAAGCAGTGCAGAACTTAGACGAGGAAGTCTCCCCCTGAGCAAAGGATTTGCATCAAACACCTTAAGCGCTGGTTTTCAAGATACCGGGGACACCTCGGTGCCCTCTCGGAGGGATCGAAGATGGTCGACAAGCGCTGTTATGAGTGTCCAATTCAATTTGTCAAGTAGTCCGCTCGAGAGCAAAACAAAACTGATTCAATCAGACCTCGAATCGAACAGAACATCTCGTCCAGATAGTCCTCTTCCTGACGATGACGCTATCCAGGAGAACATTCATTATAATTTAAACAAAGCTAATTTTGTCAGCGCCTCCGAAAATTCAATGCCATTAGATTCAAAAAAGGTTTGCATCTTCAGCCCAGGCGTTGACATTTCTAAGGTGGTTGTTCCAGAATCCGTCAAAGAAATGGTGCTTGCTCGAGTGGATAGAATGTTGCCTGAAGAACAAGCCACCTTAAAATGTGCGAGCATCTTGGGATGTGACTTTCACAGAAACGTTCTGCAAGCCATTTTACCAAGGTCTTCTCGAAGCTGCATTGATTTGGTTTTGTACAATCTTGCTAAAGAGTCTATTTTGGAGTGCGCAAGCTTAGCTTTACAGCATCAAAATGCCCACAATCATCACGGATTCTACGATTTCAACGATCCCTTACATGTGCAACACCATAGTCATCATCACCATCATCACCATCATCACCATCACCACAATGTTGCTAGCTCTATCCATGCATCGGTCTATTGTGGCTGTTATGCAGACGAGATGACTAAAGTGATAAACTTGTCTCAACTCATGACCGCAAGTGGTCCCAAGAAGCATTGTCTGTATTTGAAATTTGTGAACACCTACGTGCAAGAGACAACTTACACTCTTTGGCTTGAAGATCAGAAGAAAGAGGTTCACGAAAGAGCTGCCATGTTCCTTGAATCACAGGCTCACAAATGCAAATCTTGTGGTGGGGGAGGATTTGTGGCCAAAACAGCTGATACTTTGGAAGAACAAAGGGTTCAGGGACAGCGAAAGACAAACGGTAAATGACACGTTGCTGCTATGACACAACACAACATCGTTGACGTTATAAAAATTGATCCAGCTTTATCAATAGTTCCTTTACCTCCGTCAGGAAGATCACAACCAGCGGTTTCCTCCAAGATGGCGAAGCGTAGGAGGGCAGGAGAGATGAGGGAGAGGGTGCAAAGTCAAGGAGCGTTTTATTCGCATACTAATGAAAGATCCTCGGACATCTCTGGGGGAAAACATGCTTTGAAAGTAAGTTCTGCTGTATCTTAGAGATATATCAATAACTATGGAAATTCTTACGCAAAGACTCTCAAAATACTTTAAGTTCACTTTCAGTTCCAAAGATAAATTTAAAGCACTCCTTTTAATATCATGGACAAAATACTAATAACTATTGATGGACGTCATTATTTGGAAAAAATGTGACCGATAGTGGTGTTACTTTGCTTTCAAGAGAAAAAAACTCAAGGAATCTCTGGTGGTGAACCAGAAAGTTGGAAACGCGGAAGGTATTGGAAACGCATTGGCCAGTACTTCAGGGTTTTTCAACAATGTTGTCGTTGGTCGGGCAGTTGATGATCGTAGGATCAGCTGGTTACAGAGACTTCCCTTCGCTAAAAAAACTGTGAGCCCTGGAAAAGAAGATGGAGAGCAAGATGAGGGTGTCGCAGGGAGGAAAAAATTAAGACCCTTCTCTGCAAAGAGAAACTTCACTTTGACAGGAGGTAATAGCATGATTTAGTGCTCTGTAGGAGGAGGCTAGTTGAAGTTGTTTATTTTCTGCCTTTACGCAGCATCAAACTTAAAAATATCGATTACTTGTTACTTTTGCTGCGCATGGCCTGAAACAAGGCGATTTTTGACTCTACAAATAGAAGAGGAGGAGAAGGAAGAAGAAGAAGATCATGATACCAGCTTAGAAGATCCCGTAGAGTCAAAACAGACACTGATTGACCTTAGCAGCTGTCAGTGTGCCGAGGTGCTTGCCTCGGTCTTCCCCCAGCTTGTATATCACTGGAGAGCGGCTGGAAATAAGCTAAAAACACTGCGTTACCTGATGGAGTCTGGGGCGGCGGCATTGGCCGCTTCCTCTAACATGCAAGCTTTGTCTCATCTAAGTGAGGTGGAAAACCTCATTGAAGAGACAAAGGATCACGAGGAGCCTCTGGCAACTGAAGAAGAAAAGGCTCGTGTGGAGAGTCTTATTGGTCAGGTGAGAATTGAGTCATTGACATTTTTTTTTCATATTACCTGAAAATGCCGGTACCCTTTCCCTAAATTACAAGAGGTCAAAGCTAAGTAAAAAACTACCCCAAAGTTACCAAATGGAGTCTTCTCTCCTAATTTTCAGACTTTCTAACGTCTTCAAACTCTATAACCTTAAATGTATTGGTGGAGATTCTATCTATCCACAGAGTTTCACAATGTAGTACTTTGTGTGTTGTAACTTATAAGTGTTGCACTGATGTGTTTTTTCTTCTTCCTTGTTCCTCTCGAACGATTTCAAAGGCGTTTGATTTTTACATTCTTAAAATTTTAACCTATGTAATTAATTACCTCTCAGCTCACAGTGTTTAATATAAATATACTTCTTTTCATAGGCATTGTTTCATATGAATAGACCTCATGAAGCTCTGACGCATTTGTCAGCAGCGCTGCTCATTCTGGGAAAGAAGCAACCCAAGACAGATTTTGGATGTTTTTTGAGGCTTTTGAAGGAAGCATTACGTCATTATTTGCACGTGTTTTTTCCCGGCTACTACATAGGAGGAGCGGGGTTAGTGAGTTAGTTTGTGTGTTTTATATTCTTAATATTAAGCTTTGTAGCTTTATTGTTGATAGTTATTGAACTCAACCGTTTTGGCTGCTATTTAATTATTCAAATAAACTAACCATTACTATCACTTTAAGTTGGTGGGGGTCAATAGGTTCTCATGACTGAGAAAAATGTAAGTTGCACCATTTCTTTGATTGCTTATTAAATTTGGTAGACGCAGCTATGTCTCATCTATCGTCATTTTTTGCAGCGATAAATCAGCTCGACTGATTGAGCAATCTCGATGCTTGAGCCACCTCAGTCACGTGTATCACTCCCTTCACCTAAGGAAGTGGTCACTGATGGCCGCTCTTCAGGAATTGAACGCCGCTGAAGAGGCTGAAGAGAACCTTCACGAGGTACTTTAGGAGAATATGGGATACATTTGGAGTGTGTAAGAAGGGATACCTCCATATCCCATTTGTAAGCTGATTTGTAAGGATAGAATTGATTAATTTCTTCTGTATTCCCTTTATTGGGTTTATTTTGATCCAGTTCTAGATTACCGCATATAGAAAGACTTTGTTGGCCATTTCCCGTCTTCCAGAGAGAGCCAAAGGGAGAGCCAATTATATCTGATAGAACTAATTAACCCATGAAATTACAGTTATCCGAAAGACAGGTTCAATATAGAAAACAGATCAAGAAATTATCGACATCCCATTGTCTAAGAAATTTCATTAAAAAGGGGTTTATTTCTACACTACCAGATGCAGATGAATCACAAATCATTAGCGTAATCAGCAATCATTCGCTATGATAGATCTCCTGAATTTCTTTCAACAGCTTATCAACGCATATGCAGGAGTTGTCGAGTGTTCTCATCTCGTTGGCTGGAAAAGTTGGGGTAAAACTTATGAGGAAATCGGAAAGAACAGGTACGATATGCATGACTTTATCTTGAGCTTTATAATATGTACTTGCTAAATTTATTTTATTCTCTTTCTTTCAGTTCATAATACACACCACAAATGTTTAAAGAATACTCGTCAGATAAACAGGACTATCTTATTTGTTGTTTTCTGTTCTTAAAGATGCGAAGATCCGTCTTTGTATTCGGACCCAGAGGATATGATAACAGTGGCTCATCTGTACTGCGTTAGCCTCGCTTTCAGACTGGCTATTGGTGGAGTGTCGATGGCAATAAGCTCAGGTTTGACTTACCAAGTTATTTTTTTAGGCAAAATTGAAACCTTTTGCATAATCCAATTCTTACGAGACGCATTTTTATATTGCAGGAAAACACGCTTTTGACCTTGCAAAAAAAGTTCATGATCAGCATATGATGACAACCTGTATTCCTCTACTAGCTCAGAGTCTTCTTTTCACAGCAAAGTAAGCAATTCAAAATAAAATATAACGGGATGGCTTTTAATTTTTTCTGATGAAACTCATGGAACTAGAGGGACACACGTAGAGTAGTGGACCGAGAAGGTTTGGTTTTAAACCCTTGTCCGGGTCAATGAGTTCCGTTCTCGGGGTAAAAAGTTTTTACTCCATGATGTAAGGTGCCTCGTCCTATCAATGAGCACAAACATGTTCCGTCTTCTGTTGAGGAAGCTTTGCGAGAAGCTAGTGAATAAGCTGATTTGTATACATGAGATAGAATAACTATATGAAGTTCATATATTTTGAACTGCAGTATTAGATACGTATGATGCACGATCCTCGCAGTAGATAGCGCTATTTATGCAATATTTATTCTATCTCATTTTTCACTTTCACGGGTTTATTACGAACCAACTTAACGGCCTGCTCCCAGTTGGCTTGTTAGCTCAATTGGTAGAGCGCTGCACTAGTATCGCAGAGGTCAGTGGTTCGAGTCCCGTACAGGCCTGATTTTTTCCAGGTCTGATTTTCGCTATTGCATAAATAGCGCTATCTACTGCGAGGATCGTGCATCACACGTACTGATTTGCATAAGTATCCATAAACAGTAGGTGATCGGGGAGCAGGAAAATTGTAGTACTTCAACCGACAAATACTGGGATAGTCATGCGAAGTAGTTTCTAACGAAACCTCAATCTTGCAACCTCTTGTCACACATACCTCCTTCTTCTATAATCCAGACACCGTTTTCTGATAAATGATCGGCTGAATGTTGGATGTGTTTGATTTACATAACCAAGAGAAAAAACTGTTTATGTGCATGCTTTTTTCTTGAGTAAGATCACAATTAAAATTATTTCGCAATAAGCAAATCCGTAAAGTATGATCAATGTGGGGGGGGGGGATCATTGATATGAAAAGACTGACGTTCTTTTACTTGGTAATGCGGTTGGTCAGGAATGAAGTGTTTCTTGAGCATTTTCCTGCATTGTTTGGTGTGTTTGATTGGTTGCCCTCGTTTCAGGATTCCTGATTGCATTGATGTTCTAAAGGAGCTGAACACTGCAGCATTGGATTGCTGTGATTCACATGGCCGAGCGCTGTATATGTGCTGCTGCTTTGATTTGATCCTAGAAGCAGGTAGGACTGAGTTCGTTTGTATGCGCTAAGCTTGACATCATAACAATGATATCTATCACAATTGCAACGTTTGTGAAAATATGAAAGTCACATATTTTCATTTATATCTCAGTCGAAGAATACTTTTAATTAGGTAGTCTGGTCTGGCGACTCCTACATGCGGAAGTTAATTTATCAGTAACTTATGATGTGAACAGATCAGAATGTTAGCCTTGTATTGCAGATTCACCCTCTAGAAGTTAAAAAAGAAAGTTTTAAGCAGTTTTTTATTTATCCATATTTTTAGGTTGGCGACTGGAAGAGTTTGACAAAATAGCACAGTTTACGGCAAAGGTGTCTACTGACCCAGCCTTTTCATCCGATATAGTGCCGAAGTTTTACCTGAACGTTTCTCTTGCTCTTTGGTAGGTGCTGTTCCATGTTGAATAGATTGATAATGGCAACAATGGCAGAATCAAGGACATTTGTAAGCAAATGTTTTGACTCAAGCGCATTCTTAGTCCCAAAAGCTCTTAGGGAATAATAAACTCAAGCCTTGCATGATCCTTTGGCTTTTTAATGAACGTAGTTTTAGGTGATTACACTACCTTATTGTTATGGCAGGTATGCTCGACGGCGTGACTGGAAGAATGCCGATACTCTCATGTCTTCTACCTCTGGTATGTATTAATGAATGACGGGATAGCGAAACGGGCTTTAAGTCTCCAAAATCATTCCTATAGCTGGAAGATACTGGGCGACTTTTCCTTGTTTTCAAGGAATCTCGTTGTAGTGTATACTGGATGCCAACGAGCATGTAATATGCGCAATGTAATGTGATGTGTGATGGCGTGATGTAATACCCTCGGGACCTGCATATATATAGAGCGTGTGTTTAATTATTTAGTTAGTTCTCTTAGGTACGTGGATAAAACGGACTTCATTTTAATCGCTGTGTACTACATTGCCGACGAGTATTTTGAGAATTTTGAAGATTTTGAGGACTTCGAGGATTTCGAGGTTCTGTGGAAGGTTTCGAGAGTTTCGTCCAGGAATTCGTAAGGGATCTCGCCAGGGATTTATTTCAGAGATGCCTGGACACAGTGGATCAGACGAAACGACAAGCGGTGCTGTTGGCAGTTCTGTTAATGGTTCCGGAATGGTTTCAGTTGCTTTAGATGTCAGTGGATTGGAACCATTTAATCCGAAGGGAGAGGCACACAATTCAAGTCAGCAGTGGAAGAGATGGAAGTGAGCGTTTGATTTGTACGTGACGGGAAAAGGTGTTTCGAACGACGCTCAAAAGCGAGCTCTTCTGTTGCACGTTGCTGGTATGGACGTTCAAGAAATTTATTTCACATTAGTCGGTGATGGCGAGGATGTGAGTTTTCAGGGAACACTTCAGGTACTTTACAATATTTTGTTACCAAATCAAACGTTCCTTTTGAGAGACATTTGTTTAGACAAATTTCGCAGGAGAACGGAGAAACTGTGGACCAGTTTGTGTGCAGATTGCATCACCGAGCAGCGACTTGCGAGTTTGGCGTCAACGAGGACGACTACATTCGGGATCAACTCATACACAAGTGCTACTCCAGCCACTTGCGTCGGAAGTTCCTGGAAAAGGAAGGGACTGTTACATTGGGTGATTTGTTGCGGGTTGCGAGATCCCAAGAAGCAGTTGATAGACAACTGAAACAATACAACACGGACCAGGTAGACCGGGTAAATGCAATGAGTGGAAAAGTAGATGGAAACAAGAATCCCAGAAAATTTAAGACGTGCTTTGGTTGCGGACGGGAAGGACACTTTAGTCAGGATTGGAGGTGCCCGGCGCGAGGTCAGACTTGCGGGAAGTGCAGTACGATAGGCCAATTCAAAGTATAATGCCCCCAACTCCATCAGCGAGGCGGCGCCCAGTCGGATTCCAAAGGAAGGAGGAATAGCAGAGGTGGACATGGTAAAAGTGGCAGAGGTGCTAGTGGATTTGGTCGGGGTGGACGTGGACGCGGAAGACTAGGGCAAGAGGCAATTCTAGTGACTCGAGGACCTGCCCCCCGAGAGGAAGTCAAAAAAGATTTTGCAACACCAGGTCGTCAGTCAAGACTCGATTATGCTTTTTCAGTGGAACAGTTGGATGACCACAGGGAAGAAAGAAGTGCTTTGATAACGCTGATCATTGGTGGTGTGTACGTACCAGATGTTCTTATTGATTCGGGAGCTTCATGTAATGTTATGGGACAGCGAACCTGGGAATTACTAAAGCAGAAGGGGATCAAGTGTGAATCTCGGAAGTCTGCGAAAGAAATTTTTTCTTATGGTGGCGTAGAGCCTGAACGGGCAAGGGTCAGTTACATACACAACACGTTCATTATGTCAGCAAATGTGTTTACTATCAGCGAAGAAAGTAAATTCCTACAAAGGAGCGAAAAAATAAGTTACAATACAGAAAAAACTACTTTAAGGCGACTGCATAATGAAATAAAAAAAAAAAATGATGAAAACAAAACTGCTTACCAAATGCTGAGAAAGATAGGGTTGTTGGTCAGTGCCACCGAAGAAGAAACCTACTTCGAGGAATGATGTGACACTAATAGCTCGGTACAAAAACTGGCAATAAATAAGGGCGAGGTAATAAAACTATAACGAAATTTACATACAGCAAATAACAAAGGAGCGGAACTAACGAAATACCGGAGGCAACAGAAAAGAATACACGATAACAAGTAAGTGAGAAAATGAAAATAAAAAGAAGAAAAATTTGCCCCAACAGAGCCTTTACCGACCTTAGTAATTTTTACAGCAGATGTCACAAGCTGGGTGTGGGTTTAAAGACGGAAGTAAGACTGACTTCATAGTGGTTGAATGCGATCGGGTTGGAGACCGACCACAAGCCTCTGGAGCGTATCTACTCTAGTACTTCGAGACCTTGCGCCAGGATAGAGAGATGGGTCTTAAGGCTAAAAGGGTACGATTTTAAAGTAGTGTACCGGCCCGGAAAGACTAACATAACAGACGCGTAGTCCCGCTTGAACTCGGATCACATGGACCATGGTGAGGAGTATGACTATGTTAGAGCAATTGTTGAGGACTGTATACCCATTTCTCTATCACCTAGAGAGATTGAGGAAGCTTCCTATGATGATTAGGAATTGACCCAGGTGAGGAAGTGTGTTAAGACAGGTCACTGGGACCAGTGTATACTTCCCTCTTATGCACAGGTCAAGGACGAATTATGTCTGTATGGTGAACTCTTGCTTCAGGGCACAAGGATTGTGGTTCCCAGGTTCTTGCGCGACAGGATGGTGCGGTTAGCACACGAAGGGCACCAGGGTATAGTGAAAACGAAGTATCGTTTCCGCAGTAAACTTTGGTGGCCAAGAACGGACAAAGACGTTGAGAAGTTGGGAAGGGCAAGAGCGAGATTGGTCTAGTAAATTAAAGGGAAAAGCTTACGCTGACCTTAAGAGAGGTGCCACGCCCAAAAGCATAGGTTTTGGCGACCCAGTTCTTGTGAAAGCAGAGAAAACCAACAAGATGTCTACCAACTTTAAGCCTGATCCCTTTAAGGTTGTTCATAAGACGGGGTCAAAAATAACGGTTAGGAACGAGACTGGCATCGAACTGAAAAGAAACACTGTGTTTCTAAAGAAGTATAACGAGCACGGAGACCAAGTGGTACAGGCAGGTTCTGCAGTACGGGTGGATGACCCAGGGGCGAGCAAAATCTCGGAGACGACAGTCGTACCGATGCCAAAAGAGATTCCTGGAACGTCTGAAGATTCTCAAGAACAACCTAGGCATTTCCCAGACAATGAAAATACCGGAGTGGGAAGGCCTGTTCGGAGGTCGATCCGGACTATAAGACCACCCGATCGTTATAAAGCCATATAAACTGAATATGAACTGAATATGATATGAACTGAATATCTTGAACTTCTTGTCCTTTTATCGAGCGACTGGTTTAATTTAAAGGCTTCGATTTGTATGTTGAACATTTAGGAAAGGAGGGAATGTAGTGTATAGGATGCCAACGAGCATGTAATATGCATGATGTAATGAAGTGAAGAAGATCGTTGACTAAAGCACTATTTCTTTTAGCTCTAGTGCCGTACAGGCTTGAGGTATTTATGTCAGTGCATGGCTATGCTAAAGTTGCAGAGTTTTGGCTGCTTAAGCTTCAGGAGAATGGTAAAAACCGACGAAATAATGATGAAGTGCAGAAGGTTCGTAGCTTTGATTCCCTATTAGCTGACCTGCTTCTTTTTGATCAGTAGTTTTTTTTACCAAAAACATCATTAAGTTTTAAGCTTAAAAAACTATTGTTTGATTCTTTTTTTTTGTGAAGGTACAATAGGGCTTCCTCATTTACCAACCCATCTATTTTACCCAGGATCTTCTCTTAATCCATAGACAGCAAATCAAAACCTCCGCAGTTCTGGAAGAGATTTTTTGTTTTAGGACGTTATTTGTTATAATGACATCAGTTTTTTTTTGTCAGAGATACGATTTTTGCCAGGTGCAATATGTGTTCATGATTACATCTCGCTTCCCTTCCCAATTTGTCCTGAAACACAAATATAAGGAAAGAATCAGGGACGATCCAGGTATCCCAGAAAAATAGCCCGCAAAATCTAAGAATTAGTAGGAAAATTGAAACATCAAGCCTTCTGAACTAGAATTGCAACTTTTTACACTTGTATCAAGGAAAGTAGTTGAATTTTACTCATTTGAAGTGCAAGATACTGGAGGTGGCTATGCGGAAATTTTAAAAACAAACAATAGCAAACAAGAGTGCCTTTTTCGAGCACTCCTTACGCTTATGCGAAGTCCTCGCATACTCATAGTATACCCGTTTTAATTTTTGTCGTTTTGCATCTGACGATCATCTCATTTCTAGTGCCTGCGGAAATTAAAGAATGCTCTTAACTACCACCCAGTGTTTGATGGTCGAAGACTTCACCTATTAGCTTACTACTATCTCCTTCGGGGAAAAAAGGACAAGTGCAAAGCAAAGCTTCGCAAGTGCTGTAACAAGAGTAAGAATCTTGGTCTGTGGCTTGAGGTCGAATGGGCTAACAAGAGTTTTAAGGAATGGTTCATCGGCTGGAAGGATACGGAGGCAACCTATCAGGGGACATCCATGTTCACTTTGCCAAAACCAAAAGAAGATTGATTGTTTTACCTTTTACATGGCGTTTTCCATGACTTTCAATATCGTTATAATACAAAAACATTTGATTTCACATTTCATTCAACTTCACAAGAAAAACGATGAAATTGACTTTTTAAGAGTTCATAAAAAAGGAAAAGTATGACTAGGACTTTATGCAAATACAACTCTTTTACATTTGCAACTCCTTTGTGAACAAAAGTCGCTATTTTTATCGATTTTCGATCAATGTCATCGAATGAAAGTGTCAAGGTGCAAGAACTTTCTTCATTTCTATCGAAACTAAGTACTACAAATAAATAAAAAAGTATTTACAAACTCAGTTGTTGACAAACTTTTATCATAGGACCACTACAAAAATCATGTTGTTTGCCTGGTACTATCGCTGTTAAAGAAACTTTTTAGTCTTTATATTTTACAAAAAGATGTATGCAATTTTTGAATCGTTGATAGAAGATAAATAATTAATGCTTTCTTAATGTTGTTCATGTTATCAAACTGACAATCGTAATAGGCTTTTAAATTTACATGTCGTTATCTTAAGGGTTGTTCTTATTGCAACACATCCTCGAAGAACTGAGGACAAATAGTCAGGCAGGAGAAAAAGAAACCATCTGCCAAAATGCTATTTTTTCGCGGCAATCATTTGCATTATCTGTGAAGTGAGCTTACTTGTCAAGACGATTACGCCGAAAGCCAAGAGAGACCGGATCGAAACGCTGGTTTTGTAAGAGACAGAAAAATGAGCCTTATATAGCGTGGTCAGCGTACTAACATTGTGGGCGCTTTTACCACCAAGCACATGGTTTTAATAGTGTTGTGTTGTAATCGTTTTCTCAAGGACGAGTTCGCTTGTTGTTAAAGCACAATAACTTCGAATCCTCTCATTTCTACGAGTCTCTAATGAGATTAATACAAGTTTGTGCAAGTTAGGAAGCAATGCTGAATTAAAGGTTTATTATTGCAAGTAGCTAAGAGTGGACGCTACAGTTTTATTTTCCGCATTCCTGATATTTTTTTACCCCTGGCCTTTTATTTAAGAATAGCATTTATAGAGTTTTCTGGATTTTTCGATAACAGCAGGTGATCTTCACAGAGCTAGAAGGCAACTCTCCTTTTTGCTGGCCTATATAAACTAATTTGGAGCTCATCAAAATTGATGTTGCTGGTCAGTCAGCGCCACAGAGTCCGTGGAGGACTGACGCCTATCTTGGACGATGCTATCAGAACCATAATCCTCATCTGGAGATTCATCCAAAGTGCTGTTAAATGAAGGTATGCTGTAATATGCACTTGTTTCAACCACGGCACTGAGATCCAAATAAGGGTTGCCCTTTTGCATCACAACCTCAAATCTTGAGCAATATCTCACTTTTTTAAAGGATCTTTCTTCAAACCCTCAAAAGAAGGTTTTGCTTATGATATTCGATTTAATCAGAGAAGCTATGTCAAAGTGTCAGAGATAATCCAGCGTGCAAAATGTGTCTTTTCGTGTTGGTCTACTATTCAAAATAGTTCTTGAGTGTTTCCTTCCAGTGGACGAGAGACTTTTGTTTTCTTTTCAGAGATAATCCAGCGTGCAAAATGTGTCTTTTCGTGTTGGTCTACTATTCAAAATAGTTCTTGAGTGTTTCCTTCCAGTGGACGAGAGACTTTTGTTTTCTTTTCTCTAAAGAATAGGCATTTACTTTGATTAATGAACTCTATTTTACACAGTAGAATGGCTTTTGCCCTGGGATGAGTCCTTCAGCCTTTAAACGCCTTTGTGTGTCTCCGCGACACCAGATAATTAGACAAAGTGCAATCAGAATTAACAGCAACGAACCGAAGACTAGTGTAATTATTTCACCTGGTGCCATTGGGTAATGGGCTTGAGGGCCTGATGTAGAATGAAAAAGCGATATTAGTGTGATAAAGGAAAATGACTTGCGCATCTCGATAACCTCATCGGAAAATAGTTCTAACAGATCTGTTTGGTTATCAGAGAACGGCACAGACGTCGTATAATCAGATTTTCATCTGAGTGTTTAACCAACAGGAGGAACACTATACTCCTCCAAACCCAACTACTATATCAAACAACTCGTAATAATCTATCTTAGGAGCGATTCCTAAAGACAGTATAGTGACTATCCTTACTAATAAACTTATTTAGCTCATTTATTCTACACCTCAGCTCACCACTGACACAATCTCAGAGTTGTCTCCAAATGTTCTCAGAATGAGCAATTTTTCATAATAGCTTTCTCTTTCGGTATAGCTTTCCAAACAGTCGGTCACTCCCGACAACAGAAAATCACAACTGCTACGCGACGGAGAGCAGCAGGCTCACAAATACTTGGCGACCGAGATCTTACGTACCTTTACAAACTACTTTTTGGAACATTGCCCAATTAAGCTTACAACTCAACTCTTTTGGTCGTATCACATCGTAACTACGTGACCTGATAGAACGTGCTAGAAAGGTCCATGGTATGCATGTAAGCATGCCATGGCATTCTAGAAATTTCTAGCAATTTCGATTCTATTCCAGTTATTATTCATAACAATGGGCAATCTATAAAATAATTATAGTTAAATCCAACCATATCGCTTTTTTTTTATTTTGGGGCTTAGCCTTACGATGTTGGCCACGAAGAAGCATCTATTGTGTCACATGTTTGACGCCATTGGGTAATCAATAACGTAAGAGGTGAGTTCCAGAGGAACTATGGTATTTTTATCTTACCAGGTGAAGAAGTTCTGAGGATCGCTATCCTGTCTTCTTGTCCCATGATATTGAGCATTTCAAAAACTGGAAAAATCTGTTTACCACAAATGAGGAAAACGATGAATAGCGAAGGAGTTATTGTTTGAAGGAAAAATGAGATAAATAAGTTGGACGGCTTGGACCAAAGCAGAGATCTTAATCTACTGTTTTCCGAAATTGCATTTTTCGAAATTGAAATAAGTGATAGCGTAAGCCTTGGTAACTTAACAGGCCCGTAAAACTGTTATGTTTTCATTCAAGATGGGAATCTCAAAATTTTTGAAAATAATACAATAAAACTATCAACCAAAGAAACAAACTGAACTAACTTGGATGCTAGAACTTGCTTTCCTACCCTTTAAATTTTGATTTTAATATAAAACATGGCTTCAAGCCTGTTAAGTTGCTGGGACTTTCGAGAAAAGGTCTCAGATCCGGGAATCAAACTTGGGCTGCAGTGGTGTTAGGCAAGCACTTTACCAGTGTGTCATCCTTGCACTTCTGTTATTGTTGAAAAAATACGATCGATTGTTAGATTAAATGCTTCTTATGGACTATTCTTATTGTTTTGGTCGAACTATCTTGATTTTTGTTTTGTCTGCTTATTATCCAGTCTTTACAGATAAATCTCCTAAATTTAAGGTCAAAAACTACCCTAAATTCAAATTTTTCATCCCCATGGATTCCGTCGATCGTGACGTTACTAGATCCCTGTAATAATCAAGTAGATTGCTATGTAGCGACGGCGAATTGTCGGCAACCATAACTTTGCTCTTCATTTTGAAATATCTGTTACACCTGCATGATATTGGTTTAAAAGATAACAAAAAATGCAGGCACATTTGGCAAAGATGTACTACCAACGTAAGTAGATAAATGGATCTGTAAATTCCATAAATTATTGTATATAAAACGAGTGTATAGATGAATAAAGAACAAATGAGCAGTTTCAGGAACTTCACTGATCGTGGTAAGGTCGGTGTTGAGGTCAATAGCTCTCCTCTTTTTCTGCCCAACTGTCTCCGATGAGGTATTACTTATCCTGTATCTGTAATATTGAACTAAACTGTGGTTGAACAGCGGTTTCTGCCATAAGACTGTCGTGCGGAATGATTCACCAGAGCCGGGCACCAGTCCATAAAGTCTCAGTCCAACAACTTTCACCAGATCTGCTCTTGGTCCTGGATATATTCAAACGACGAATTGTCCATTGTATAAGACATGCTTGGATTTTACATCATTGCCCAATCGTAATACCAATGTAGTAGTTTTTTTTGTGACTCATTCGATAAACTGTTGTGTCATTGCGCTTTTTCCTTTCAAGAAGTCACCGAGTTACTAAACTAACGTTATGTATGATTATCAATGTAGATAGCAATGTAGGACTTTGTTCAGAATTAATCTGTTCAATGTATTTATATTCGTTGCAGTATCCCGTGAGAGGATGTATACGGAGCGTATACAGCAGCCTCCGCTCATTTCATTCAAACACGACAAAAACATAAGCAATTTTTTGGTCAGAAGTTCTTTTCAGACTGATGACCAGCCAGGCACTTTTAAATGCACTCGTGCACGATGCAAAACGTGTCCTTTCATTCACAACACTGATAAAATATCGGGACCCAAACGATCCATTAAGATCACCGATCACTTCACGCGCACCTCCGCCAATGTAATCTATTGCATAATTTGCACTTATTGCAAAAAGAGATACATCGGCTAAACAGGCAGAAGATTAGGAGACCGATTTCGAGAACACCTTCGCGACGTGGAAAAGAATGACAAGGACACATCGAAACCAGTCGCTAGACACTTTAATTTACCCAATCATTCTAAGCGACATATGGCAATCTGCGGTCCTTCCTTACACTTAGGTAGCACGGAAAGCCGCAAAACTCTTGAACCAAAGCTCATCCTTCAAACCGGCAGTCTAAATCCCACAGGGATCAACGAGCGCTTTTCATTCCACTAATTTATTTGTGTTTTTCTCGTTGCCATGTTCCCACCAATAACGTAGCTCCATTTTCTGCCTTTAAAAGCACACACAACCCACAATTCCTCTGTTCGCTCCGACGAAGAGCTAACGCTCGAAACGTAAGCTTTTTTAATCGTTACGGTGGCCAGTTTACCATTTCAACTTTGTTGATATATCCAAATTACTCTAGAAATAGCTTTTTCACAAATTTAAATTAAAATGTTTGCCATTCTCATTCTCCTAGGGTGTAACTCAACAAATAAATCTATTATGCGGTCTAAATCAAAATCCCGCGATGTCTCTGTGAGCATGCATCAGTGCCAGTCCATTAAGTCTGTCCTGGGTCATAGTATTTCTTAAATAGTTCTTAAGATTCCAAAGGGATGGTGTGGATCTCTCACAAGATGCAGATGAAATTGGGATAGTGATCAGGACTTTCAATATGGAATAGATATGGACATATGCATCTTTGTCAATATCCTCCAGTGTAGCCTCCAGACTGTCAGGAATTACATCGCCTCTGTGATCCCTTCCCTTCCATAACAAAAAGCTCTTCCCCTCCATAACAAAAGCTCTGCCTCTAAACCTGCATAATTTGGCATGTCCTGCCTGTAATGGTCACAAAATTCCAATACATTAGCCTTCCATCAGGGTCAATAGCCAGTAAAATAGAGGGAACAATTGAAATACCTTTGTAGCAAACAAACACAGCATCCTGGAATCTGGTGTTGAGCTGCTGGACTCTGGTCAAGAAAAACTCTAGTATCATTGAACTTACAATAGTCCTCAGGAGTTGCAGCAGGAGCATTGTTCCTATGTATCTGCCTCTGAGCTACTCTTGGCATACCTGGCTGGACTCCTACTTGTCTTGCAAGGGCCACTGCTTCCTGGTATAGTTCATGGTGTTTGTCATCAATGTTAGTGCTCAATTCTCTAAGGACTGATTTCAAAAGAGCAAGTTGATCTTTGGCTTTTAGGAGGTCCATAGCTTTCTGTTGCAGCTTCACTGTGAGAGGCCCAGTTAATCCCAACATATGTCTGACAATAACAAGAGAAACAATAAAGGAAAAGTTGATTGCATAAAGTAAGGACTGAGCATCTTGACTGCTGGTTAGATTCCAAGTTGAGTCTCCAGGGCCGTTTCTGTTCATTGAAATGTCTTCAAATATCTTGAAGTTGATCTTTAGCTTTTAGGAGGTCCATAGCTTTCTGTTGCAGCTTCACTGTGAGAGGCCTAGTTAGTCCCAACATATGTCTGACAATAACAAGAGAAACAATAAAGGAAAAGTTGATTGCATTAGGTAGGGACTGAGCATCTTGTCTGCTGGTTGGATTCCAAGTTGAGTCTCCAGGGCTGTTTCTGTTCATTGAAATGTCTTCAAATTTAGCTGTGACTGGGTAGAGAAGCTCAGCTATTCTGTCCATTCCATCAATCCGTTCAATCCATCTTGTGCGGCACACATCAATCAAAGCAGTGTGATTTGCTCGAGGCAATAGTTCTCTGATCTTGGCTACTAAATGTTGTTGTCGTTTGGGAGAGTTGTTAAAAATATCAGAAATCTTACGCACAATATCCATCATGTTCCTGACAATTGGCAGTCAATTGGCAGGTGTTAGCGATGCACAAATGAAGCCTGTGGTTCATGCAGTGGACATAGATTGCCTTTTCATGTTCTGCCCTGATGAATGAGGAAGCCCCTTTAGTCATCCAGCCATATTGCCTGCACCATCATAACACTGGCCATGACAGTCCTCCATTGTCAATCCTAAGTCTCCTACAGCTGGAATTATAATGTCTCTAATGGCCTCTCCTGTTGTTCCCTCCTCACAAAGGTAATAGCCAATAAATTCTTCTCTGATTGTCTTAGTTGCGTCCAGAAGTCTAATTACTACAGAAAGGTTTTCCTTATTTGAAATGTCAGCTGCTTCATCTGCCATAACCGAAAAATATTTACTATTCCTCATTTCCTGTGATAAACTATTCAATATATGAGCACCGACAGTTGTTATCATCTCATTCTGGATAGTTTGTGAAGTATATGTGGCATTTCTAGGTGCAGTGTCCAGGTGCTGCTGCAGTGTTTGGTCACCACTGTCTACCCGAAATTCTAGCAGTGCCTGGAAACTACCGGTCAGGGTAGCATTAGTGGGGTCATCATCCCTACGCCCCCTGAGTGGAATGTTGTTTTTCCCACATAAAATAATTGTTTTAAAAAGAGACTTAAGAATCTCCCGATTTCTGGCAATTTGCTGTTGAACTATGTGACTCAACTGCTGGTTAATCGGGGCAGCTCCTCTTCTCATCACTCTCTCAAAATCCTCCATTGGTGTCATAGAAAAGTTGTGAATTTCACAATTTCCGAGCGCGTGTATGTTAAAGCGAGAGGCGGCCGAAGTCCAATTTTGGAGTGGAGACCTCATCAATTTGTCTAATTTATTAGCGTTTCGACCACACTGAACTCCAAAAAAAACACAAGGTAAGCAAAATGCTCCATCGAAATATTTGGAGTAGGCTAGCCATGGAAATCTTTGCAGCCAGCCTGAGACAAACTTACGAGATTTTCCATTCTCTATTGACATGGGGAAATCGAAGAGCTCACCTGGTTTCCACACGCTTTCAATGAACTTCATCTTGTCTTGAGGCGAATAGTTACCAATCTCGCCGAGTACCAAGCCAATGTCGTAGGGAGAAAAATCCTGCTTGCGACAGACAGGATCTCCACGAGCCATAACGGTCAAAGTTCGCGAGCAAATTGTTAGTCCTTCGCTAACTCCGAAGCAAATTCAAAGACTCTACTGAGAGCAACAAAGAGAGACGCTGGGGGAGGCACAGCCCGTTATATACTTCTGTCGGTAGTTTCCAAGGTAGTTTCCAAACTGATTAGCCAATCAAAAAGGGTTTTGAGTGAGTTCCAAAACAATGAAAACGTTTTCAGTCAATCGTGAGGGGTTTTGAGTGTGTTCCGACTTGCTACAATAACGACTTAGACCCACCCATTGAGTTCAAGTTGGCACCAAGATATTTTCCGACGGTATCCGACGGTTTCAGAAGTGAGATCAGACTTTAAATCCTCAGAGCGTAATCTGGGACGCCGCCTGACCGCACAAATAACGAGACTAGGCATTTCAAACATATTTTCTTTAATAAATAACTGAAATACAGGAAGTTGGTTTATTTCTAGAAGGAAATGAGTGATTTCCAGAAACGGACCAGTAGTTTCTAAAGGGAGATCAGAGTGTTTTTGAAAAATTTGAGTGAGTTCCGGAACTCACGTAAACTACCCTGGATCCACCCCTGAATAAAAGGAAAAAGTCAGGGACGATCCAGGTAACTCAGAAAATAGCCCGCAAAATCTAGGAATAGGTATAGGAAAAATTGAAACATCAAGCCTTCTGAACTGGAACTGCACCTTTTTGTATATGTATCAAGTAAAGCAGTTGATTTTTAATGATTTGAAGTGCGAGATACTGGAGATGGATATGCAGAAATCTTCAAAACGAACAACGAACAATAGCAAACCAGAGCGCCATTTTCGAGCTCTCTTTAAGCTGTGCGAAGTCCTTACCTACTCCTAGTATACCCGTTTTCATTTTTGTCGTATTACATCTAACGATCCTCTTATTTCTAGTGCCCGAGGAAATTATAAAATGCTTTCAACCACCACCCAGTGTTTAATGGTCGAAGACTTCACTTACTAGTATATTACTATCTCCTTCGGGAAAAATGGACAAGTGCAAAGCAAAGCTTCGCAAGTGCTTTAACACGAGAGTATGGATCTTGGTCAGTGGCTTGAGGTCGAATGGGCTGACAAGAGTTTTAAGGAATGGCTGGAGGGAAACGGAGGCAAATTATCAGGGGACATCCATGTTCACTTTTCCAAAACCAATACGAGGTTGATTGTTTTACCTTTTAGCAAATCGTTAAATGGCATTTTCAGTTACTTCTTATGTCGTTATAACACAAAAACATTTGATTTCTCATGTTATTCAATCGCACAAGTAAAATGATGAAGTTGACTTTTTAAGAGTGCATAAAAAAGGAAAAGTATGACAAGGTACTTTATGCAAATACAACTCTTACATTTAGAACCTCTTTAAAAGTAGCTGTTTTCATCAAATTTCAACCAGTTTCATCGAATGAAAGTGTCAAGGTGCAATAACTTTCTCCATTTCTATCGAAACTAAATAATACAAACAGATAAGTAAATACATTAAATACCTTTAAACTATCCTTGACAAATTTTTTTCATTACACCACTACAAAAACCGACAGTTATAGTCATGCAGTTGATTCAGTGCTGTTTGCCTGGTACTATAGCTTTTAAAGAAACTTTCTAGTCTATATTTTACAAAAAGATGCATGCAATTTCAGAATCTTTGCTAGAAGATGGAAAGTTAACGCTTTCTTAGCGTAGGTCACTTTATCAAGCTAACTATCATTACTAAGCTGTTAAATTTACGTCTTGTTGTCTTAAAGGGGTTTTCTTACTATAACACATCCTTATAGGGTTGAGGATAAATAGTTAGGCAGGAGAAAAAGAAAACATCGGCCAAAATGCTATTTTTCTTGCGACAATTACTTGCATTATCCGCCGAGCAAGCTCTCGTATCAAGATCATTTCGCAGAAAGCCGAGAGATTGGATCAAAACGTTGTTCTAACAATAATAATTTTAATAATTTCATTATTTCTATAGAGCAAAATCCATTAGATATATGATCTAATGCGCTTAAAATGCGCCTGATATTTTTATCCCTGGGTCTCTAAGAATAGCATTGGTAAAAATTTGCGGACTTTTCGATTGCAGCAGGTGATTTTCACAGCGCTAGAAGGCAGTTGTCCTTTTCGCTGGCCTGTAGAAACTCATTTGGAGCTCATCAAAATTGATCTCTGTAACAGTTTTAACGTCATTAGGAATCTTGATCTCGGAAAAATGATCTTGTTCTCCATCTTGTGCGATGTTGTTTTGATTTCCTTTTTGTTCCGAGATCTCTTTGACGTCCCCGCTTAATGGTTCCGCATTTTGACGATCAGTCAGCTCCACAGAGTCCGTGGAGGACTGACGCCTCTCCTGGACGATGCTATCAGAGCCCTTATCCTCATCTGGAGACTCATCCATGATACTGTTAAATGAAGGTGCGCTGTAATATGCGCTTGTTTCATCCACGGCACTGAAATCCACATAAGGGTTGTCCTTTTGCATCATACTCTCAAGTCTATTTCTCAGCTGAGTGAAGCCTGGACGTTGGTCGGGGTTTTCCTTCCAGCAATCCATCATTATGTCATATCTGCAAATTATGAGTTCATTTTAAGATCGGATGCTAAGATTAATAATCGCAACTAAAGATAACGTATAAAAAAGTTTGTGTGGAACAACTCTGACCTAGAGAAGGTGGGTAGTCAATTTCTTGAATGATGGTATCTTTATGCAAATGTTTTATTCTAACACTTGGTTAGACTAGAAATGTCATGAAGGATTTCTAAATACTTGATGCTTCGGCTTAAAATTCATTGTCACAGGTATCAGGTTGTTCCATTCTGTATCCATCCTTCAAAGTGCGAAGAAGTTCTTTGTTGTCAATAGTCGGGTATGGTGATCCACCTGTTATCATGTAAAAAATACTGTGAGTTTTGCAAGAGGCATTCATGCTACCAACTGGCTGTTTTCTGACCTAAAAAGGAACATTTCAATGTTGCAAAACTTGATAGGTGAGATCTAGAGGCACGATCGCCCCAGTATAATGACCTGTAGACAAGCAATTAGAGGTTTGCTGGGAGTACTGTTGCCGTTTGGGCTTCATAAAGTAAAAATTTTATAATCGTTAATAAATCGCTCCGTAAACTTACCAAGTGTTACCAATTCCCAAAGAACAACTCCAAAAGACCATCTGTAATAGAAAGAGTACAGTAAGTTATAAAATTCGAGCTTTGCACTCGGCAGATATGCTATGATAAAAAAAAAATGTACTTACACATCGCTTTGGGTCGTGAATGTTTGATCAAAAATAGCTTTGATTGACATCCATTTCAGAGGAAGTTTTCTATTTGTTTTTCCCTGATAGACCCTCTCTTCACATACATGTCGTGTCAGACCAAAGTCGGCCACCTTGGCACTTTTATTCTCCCCGACAAGAACGTTACGCGCTGCCAAGTCACGGTGGATAAATCCTTTCTTTGCAAGGTATTCCTGAAAAAAAATAGAAAAACAATTGCAAGCTAAAACATACATGTCTTGAGTTGTATGTACAAGAGAAGATCAAACTAAGTGACTGGATTCTCAAAACAGATCACAGGCTTTACTGCGGTTAAAATACAGCCATAGCTGGGAGTTAACTTTCTTAACAAGATAATGCTTTGAATTGCTTCTTTTGAATTCATACATGTACATACCATTGCTTGGCTTATTTGCCAAGGAAACGCCATCAAATCTCCAGGAGTTAAGGATTCTTCGTCTTCATTGTGCTCTTCGTCTCTTTCGTCTTTATTCATTCCCCTATTCTCATCTCCATTATTGTTTTCTGGATCTTGAGAACTGAAACTTACAAGTTGGATGTTTTCAGTTTGTTCTTGTTGCCGCCCGGGAGCATTGACGTAGATGCGGTCACTTTTAGTTGCCTAATAAAGAGGAACGTTTTCACACATCAACAAACATGTAGTCAACCAAGGTTACGGTAATCGACAAATTGCCCAGTTTTGAGTATAGCCCGGAATTTTGAAACAACTTTACATGAAGCAGATGGTAAGTTATTGAAAGGATGCTACATGGAGAAAGTGTATTTCCTTCAGTAAGTTTCTGTAATTTATCGTCCAGTTTGGGGATTGGAGTTTAACGTGACCAAAAGAAAAGTAGAAACGTCTCAGAAGATTCAGGTGAAACTTTGAAAAGTTATTGTTTCCATAAAAAGCCAAATTGTCTTCTGCACCGATCGAATTGTGTGATACGATTAAAGAAAGCTGCGAAGGAGATTAGAGTAAGATTGACAGAGCTTTGTTTCATACCTTGATAGATATCCCTGCATTTGTAGTGTATGTCTCACAGTAGGTCGAGTGATATGGTCCACGGGGGGTCTCTCCAATGTTCTCTTTCATCTGAGGGGAGACATAAAAAACGTTTTTGTGGGCATCTACAGAAAAAAGGTGAAGACATTTCCAGTAATGTGACCTCAAGGTCATGACCATTACCTTCTATTGCCTTGTGCTATAGAGCCACAGAGAGGTAGTTTTGATAAAGCAACTTTATGGCTTTGTAGAACTAAAGCTGATATAATACATCACTCCCGTATGTAAATTGAAATCAGTTACCTTCCCTCGGTGTTTTCTGAGATATTTCAGGAGGCTTCCGCACGGGACATATTCAAGAAGTAAAAACATAGGTTCCTGCATAGTACAGCATCCCACCATGTTGACGATATTCCTGTGTGAACCCACGTCCTTCATGAGTTGAATTTCAGCCAGAAAATCTCTTCTTTGATCGCTGTCACCCATGTCTGAAGGTAAAATATGCAGAGCTTGAGTGTTCTTTCAGCCCATAACTGAGGAAAACTTCTCGTTCAAGAGGTGAGTCATATAAATTACATTTTCTTATATACTCATTCCAGTGCAGCGCTTAAGGTATCCTGGTATCCTAAAACCAACTTTTAATCCCACTTTGGGACTACTCTCATCAGAACCTTTGGACTACATCATCAGCTGCTTCTTTTGGGTTCAAACTATATGTTGTACAACAGAGGAATCATACTTACCGTGGAGCATTTTCACTGCGACTGTGCACAAATTATCTCCTTTTATGGTCCGCGAGGCTTTAAAAGTGGAATTCAGTGATGGTGTACATGGTCCTTTGAGAATTCCTTTGAACACTTTCCCAAAGGCTCCTTCATCAATCTCCTCTTCCAGATTCACACGGTCCGGATCAACCTCCCACTGATCGATCATCAAACCGATTTTACTGTGGAATTTGAAGTAAAAATATTTCGATGAATAACACGAATTTGACGAAAAGAAAAAGTTAAAAAACCTGACCCATTTTAGTGGGGGGTGCCAATGACATCGAAAGGAGAAAAGTGTTCAAAATGGTTTCAAAATAAATTAACTTTGAGCAATATATCTCACCTTTTTTAAAGGATCTTTAAATTCAATTTCATCAGAGAAGCAATGTCAGAGTTTGAGAGATATTGCAACATGCTAAATGTTTCTTTTCGTGTTTATATACTATTTAAAATAATCCTTGAGTGTTTCCCTCCAATGGACGAAATGATTGTTTCCTTTTTACGAAAGAAAAAGGCAATTTAATTTGATTCAATGGACTCTATTTTACGCAGTAGAATGCATGCCTCTTACCCCGGGATGAGTCCTTCAGCCTTTCGACGCCTTTGTCTCTCTCTGTGACACCAGATGATTAGAGAAAGTGCGATCAAAATTAACAACAACGAGCCGATGACTAGTGCAATTATTTCACCTGGTGCCATTGGGACGTGATGTTGAGGAACTGATGAGACCGAAATGAATAAGTGATATTAGTGTGATATAGGAAATAACTTGATCTCTTTTGTCCAGGGAAAGTCACAGAGGTCGTTCAATTAGATCTATTTTCTTTAGTCACCATTGTAGTTGTCTAACCGTATTACTTAACCGACAGAAAGAACACTACAGTCCTTGAAACCCAACTACTCTATTAAATAGCTCGTAATAATCTATCTAAAGATCGATTCCTAAAGGTAGTATGGTATTCTGGAAAGTTCCATGGTATGTATGTCAGCGTGCCTACATGACGAGCTTTGCTCAAGAAAAAAATTCTCAGCAGGCATCGTAAACTGATGCCGAGGTTTGGGGAAGAAGGCGTTGGGTGGCTGTCATCACATTAATTACACCACAATGTAATTATACAGATTAGCGCCCACGAATCCACGAGAGATACGCGATTGCGTGCGAGTTAACGCGGGGTCATCTGTTGGCGATGAAAATCAAAATCATGAAATGAAATGAAGTTTGTTGTGCGTGTAATGGTCGTAAAATACTGCGTTTTCTCTGTTTCTGCCTGTTTCCTTATAACGACATTTTTAATCACGTAGTCTTTCAAAGATCCCTCCTTTTCACAGAAGAGGCAATACCGGCGAGGCGCCGTATTCGAAAAGCCTCTGTTTCGATTATTTAGGTATGATTCTTTCGCTTGGTTTGCCATAAAACAGTAACAAAAGATATCGCAATTTTCATGTGCCGTACGACCTGAATAACAACCGTATCGAATTTCCAGTATTGCGTTACTTGGTGGATCGATCAGTGTTCACGCTTTGCGATCGTAGTACACGATGTTATTGTTTTGGAACAAAACCTGTGGCGGTCGCACGACTTGGCCTCGTATCCTGGTTAAATTCTTACCAATATTGTAATATTAAACCTCGACGATATTTTTCATGTCGAAATGTCGAAAAGCATCATGGTTTCGATTTCGAAACCATTCGAAATGAAGTCATAGAGGCAGTCGGATTTTCGACGTGCGGCTTTCCACCGGCTAACTGAACCACGCAGAGTCTTTGCAGGATTACAAGTGCCACACTTGACCCTTGCAAGCATTGGTATCTACTTTTGAAAGAGGTATGTGACGTTCCTTTGCGTAAATATTTCATATGCGATGTATTTAAGATATTTCCCGACGAAATCCAAAGTGTGGCGACACGGGAACTTCAGCCGGCCAACTCATCGTTCGGAGTAGTGGGGTTAGCCTGGATTCCCGACCTCGTTCACGTTGTGTTCACGTTCTGTCTAATAGCTGGTCTATCTTCTTCGTAATAAACAATCCCCGACGAACTTATTAAATCTGCGGGATTTATGACTATCGTAAATCTGGTGAACTCCGCCACGCTAGACTTTGAGCCCGAAGGCGCGAAAAATTTATCTTTTGGCGCCAAACTCAGTCACGACTCCGAAGAGCTCGCTTCCTAACTTACCGAAAGATCAGCTAGAGTAAATTCCCTTGGAGTGGAACTGAAGAAGCTTCAAACACAGATTTCTCATCTGGAATCAGCATGGAGTCAATTTTACAGACCCTTTTTTCCACCTCAATATTCGTACCTTGTCATGGTGAGGTGTCTTGAGTGCCTCAATGACCAATTGCAATACAATGCCTTTAAAGAATTCAGCTTCAGTTGGTGGGCTGTATTTTCTGCAAGGTAGAGGCCAGACTAACACGGACTTTGTCGTTGTAGTTATTGTTATGATTATTATAATTATCATTATTATTACTGATTTTGTTATTGTTATCATTATCTTCATGATTGTGATTGAATCATTTTCAAAATGAAATAGGCTGCTCAATGAGGATGGCATGCTGAGGCAAGTAGATTTTCATTTATTTACCCCCCCTCCCCCCAAGTAGAAATTCAAGTGTTTCTGATAGTTTTTCTCTTCAATAGATTGTTAGAATGCAGAAGATTTTCTAAGACACATTGTACAGAGGGCTTGTCTTAAGTAGTTGTTTTCTGATTCAAAACCACCTGCCTAGTTCTGTTTCTCTTGGGTAGTTAGTTCATGGACTGTTGTTATCTGATGGCAGAACTAACAGGTGGATCTGTTTCTCTTGGGTAGTCAGTCCATTATGGGCTGTTGTTATCTGATGGCAGAACCACCAATCTGTTCTGTTTCTCTTGGGTAGTCAGTCTATGGACTGTTGTTATCTGATGGCAGAACCAGTCCCTATTTTTTTCAGCACTATACAGTCAGTCTTTTATGGACAGTTATTTTTATCTGATGGCAGTTTTAGCTTGCTCTTTTTGTTTTGAAAAATGTGTTGCTTATGCTGTTTGTCACGCATCATCTGTTATTAGTCGGAGGCACTTTGGTCAATCAATGCTATCATTGTCTTCATTATTATTATAATTGTTAATTCAGCTGCTACTCTTCTCTCTTTGCCACAGGGCCCACTACAGACAGCACTAGCTTAATGAAGTCCCAAAACCTTTGACAATGAGCCAACTCAAGAATTGCAGTCCTGAACAGTTTTTGGGGTTTTCCTGGCTTTTCTTGAGATTATTTTGTCTCAGTTTCAATTACTTCAATCACTTATTCAGCTAGACTAACAATAACACCATTAAGTTCATAGATAAACATTGAAATAATCATAATAGTAATATAAATGATAATAATAATGATTTGTTATTGTTATCATTATCATTATCTTTATGATTGTGATCATCATTTTCAAATTGAAATAGGCTGCTCAGTGAGGATGGCATGCTGAGGCAAGTAGATTTTCATTTAATTCCTCCCCCCTCCCTCCAAATAGAAATTCAAGTGTTTCTGATAGTTTGTCTCTTCAATAGATTGTTAGAATGCAGAAGATTTTCTAAGACACATTGTACAGAGGTCTTAAATAGTTGTTTTCTGATTCAAAACCACCTGCCTAGTTCTGTTTCTATTGGCTAGTTAGTCCATGGACTGTTGTTATCTGATGGCAGAACTAACAGGTGGATCTGTTTCTCTTGGGTAGTCAGTCCATTATGGGCTGTTGTTATCTGATGGCAGAACCACCGATCTGTTCTGTTTCTCTTGGGTGGTCAGTCTATGGACTGTTGTTATCTGATGGCAGAACCAGTCCCAATTTTTTTTTTCAGCTCTATGCTGTCAGTCTTTTATGGACAGTTATTTTTATCTGATGGCAATTTTAGCTTGCTCTTTTTGTTTTGAAAAGTGTGTTGCTTATGCTGTTTGTCATGTATCAGCTGTTATTAGTCATAGGGTGACTTTGGTCAATCAATGCTATCATTGTCCTTAGTATTATTATTATTAATTCAGCTGCTACTCTTCTCTCTTTGACACAGGGCCCACTACAGACAGCACTAGCTTAATGAAGTCCCAAAACCTTTCACAATGAGCCAACTCAAGAATTGCAGTCCTGAACAGTTTTTGGGGTTTTTCTGTCTTTTCTTAATTTGTTTTTGCCCCAGTTTCAATCACTTGGACACTCATTCAGCTAGACTAACAATAACACTATTTTGTTCATAGATAAACATTGAAATAATCATAATAGTAATATGAATGATAATAATAATGATTAGATTAATGGAAATAATCATAGGAATTATAACCATCAGGATAATGAACATTATTTCTCTAACTATTGTAAATATTTTTATCATTATTATTATTATTATTATTATCATTATTATTGTTATCATTGTTATTATTATTATTATCATTATTATCATTATTATTGTTATCAATGTTTTTACTATTTCCATCATGAATTATTAGAGATGCTTGGAAAAAAATGATCTATAGTTCCCTCCAACTCATTATTATTTCAGTTAAGTGAATTAAGACTTTGTGAACAGTTACTGCTTTATTCTGTCATTCCTGATGACCATAGAAATGGTGAAAGTCCACAGATATTATCCCTCTAAGAGTTTCTCCAGGTGTTTTTTTTTTCCTCTGAATTTGGTTACAACAGAATGAAGGGCATCATAGTATAGTGTGCCCAGCTAGACATGAATTGCATTAATATTACAGGGTCATTTTGCTGTATTCAGGGTTTAATCTTAGCCTTCTACAGACAAGTTTGTTCCTCTAAATGCAAAACACATTTTATCGTTTTTTAAAACAAACTTACAAAAACTGCCAAGAAACAGCTACTAAATTTATGGAAACATGACGAACAAGTCAACTAGACTGTGTACTACACATCATTGAAATCAAAGTATCACTTTAGGAACATAAAATCGCAAGGTCAGTTTCCCATTTTTAGTGCCTGAGAAAAGATCAGGCCACCAGATTACTTCAAATTCTCTGGTTGCTCGTCCATCTCAATTTCCAACAACCATTTTAGTTTACTGGGTGAGAATCGTTCTTGATTTCTTGCCCCATGCTCTTTAATTGGCCGCCTGTAAAGCTTGTTGAGAGTTTAACAGCTACTACTTGCAGCAACCTCCATATTCCCCCGATAGCCTTTCTTCACTCTAATGGTACAGAACTTTGATGACTCAGACCAGAAATAACATCATTCACTCTACCATCCCTGTAATAAAAAACTTTGGATTTTTCTCTCCATACAGGGGGCCGCAAATGTATTTTTATCCTCGCACGTTTATAAAAGCATTCGGCATGCCTGCTAACAAAGCTGGGATGTATGTTTCAGGAACTTAGTATCTTTCAACTCGACACCATTTGCCTGAAACCAAAATAATAATTACGAAAGTTAAGAGATTATTTACTTCTGGAGTGAAATGTACTAAATGATTTGCCCTTTCAAACATAAACCTGAGTTATCAGGTTTTGTCAATCACAAAATTACACGCCGGGTTATTAGTATTCCTTGGGGACCTTCCTATATTATCATAAATATCTAAGACAAGCAGGTCATTTAGCTAGGTAATCTATGTTAAAAACCGCGCTGTACAACACTTAGAATTATTTTCCTCACTCATTTTTCTCACACTGCAACTTCGCGTACTACGCAATTATTACTACGCAGTCATATCTGGTGTCCAATTGGGAGAGCTTATTATTTTTGTTTTAGAGGTGAATTGCGATTTCTTGTATGTCCCCTATTTCGTCGAAGAAAAGCTCGAACAAATACTGAAAGGTTCTGTCCTGGTGTACCGGTTCACAAGAGAATTACCATTGTTCTTTCTTTGTTTAGGAGTCACTGGTTAGTTGTGCATTGTTCGGTCTTTTGTAACGGCTCTTGTGAACCGGTACACGAGGACAGAACCTACTGAAAGTAATGAGTAAGTCACTATGAACAACTAGTGCAAAGTGACAGCACTATCGAGCCAAACTGAGAACTGTTCTTTAATGATTTTTAACATGAACCACCAATTCTTACTATTTTTAATTTCTGCGTTTTAATAGACTTTGACATGTTCTTGAGAAGATATTAAATCGGTTAGCGCTGTTGTTCCCTTCAAAATTATTTTGGTGGAAGCGCCTCAGAAGACACTGGTTTAACTAAAACCATGTTGGGCGACGTTATATTTTGACTGCACAACCCGCAATTAAATTTAATTTTAACAGCTATTCGAGTGTGTGAAGAACGGTAAAGAGCAAAATTACATACCATCGGCCTTTCGATGCACGGACGAATTAAAACTTTTTACAATTCCACTTATCCATTGCTTGTAACTGATAGACCTTGTCCTTATTCTTGCGGGAGGCCGTACGATCTGTTGTCCATTCTAGAACTTGGCAAACTTAGCGCACTTCTTCGAGCGCAACAATGTGATCTTTCGATTCTCTATCTCACTAGCGCAGTTGTGTTGAACATGGACGAATAATACATCGCAGCGTGTCTTGTAGATAGCTAGAGATGCCATGCATGTTTAGGATAAGCGCTGAATATGGACGAGCGTTAAAGCCGCCACTGAAAAAGCACAATCGACCGTTTTTCATTGTAAGGACCAGGTCTTTCACACAGCTGTCAGAATTAAAGAGAGGAAGAACGTCGATCTCGCTCACCTAAGTAGCGAAGTACACCACAAGCGGCGACGATGATCAAACACCTGGAAGATCAGCGTGGTGTCCCTCTACTCTTTGGTATCATAACCAAGAGCGAGCCCTTTCGACTTGTCACTAAGTTTTACGGTTTATAAAACAAAGGCCCCGCTCTACACAAAGCCTTAAAGAATGAAACACTAGAAAAGCTTACTTAGCTTGGAATTATAAAAATTTCCTTTCTTAAAAATCGAAGATTTTCATGGTTTCGTAACTTCGTATTTTTCCAAATTTCCTCTTATACATGTTATGCCGTTTTGCATTTTCTTCAACGTATAATTTAGTTCAGCGTCGATCATTTATCATCCTTAGAAGAAAATATTCTGATCTTTACGTTTAACTATAAAATTGCTTTGGCTTACATTGTGCGCTTAAAAGGAGCGTTAAATTAAACATGAGTTGATTCCACGCGAGGGTTTTACCTGGAAAAATGCCTGCACACGAGAGACACCGACATTACCGCGTGTCCCTTTCTGGAAAACATTCGTGTTATGACAAGAAAGGTCAGCTTAAGGGTTTTGGGTTACCCAAACTATGTAATTTTGACGCCGAAAAGTGCCAAAAAGTAATTACAGAAACTTCATCCGCAACACCTTGAACGTGCTGTGGGCGCGAACTGAGATCTTCTCTTACAGTTAATAATTGCCAGGCGGAACTCAGATCCGGCTAAGCCTAATTTGCATAAATTTTTTTGGTGGGCAAAGCTCGTCATGCATTCTAAAAATTTCTAGAAACTTATATTTATGGTCATTATCCGCAACAGTTGGCAATCGATAAAAGAATTACAGTTAAATCCAACCATGTTACTGAGTTTACTTTGGGGTTTAGCCAATATCAATTAGGAAGAAGCATCTATTCTGTCACATGTTTCATCGGGTAATCCAATAACATTAGAGGCTGGGCTCGAAAGGAACTGTGGTGTTTTTATCTTACCTGGCCTAGGTAAAGAAGTAATCAATATCCTGTCTTCTTGTCCCATGATATCTGACACTTCAAAAACTGGAATAACCTGTTTACAACATACGAGGAAAACGACGAATAGCGAACGTCTTATTGTTTAAATGAATAAATAAATAGGGTGGATGGACTAGATTCAAGCAGAGCTCTTAATCTACTGTTTTCCGAAATTGTATTTCTCGAAATTGAAATGAGTGATGGCGGGGGCCCGTTTCTCGAAAGCCTCGGTAATTTAAAAGGCCCATAAAGCTGTCCTGTTTTCATTCAAGATGGGAATCTCAAACTCTTTTTAAAATAACACAATAAAACTACCAGCTAAAGAAACAAAATGGACTGGTTTGGATGCTAGAGCCTGCTTTTCTATCCTTAAAATTGTTGCTTTAATATACAACAGGGCTTTAATTTGCAATTGGGTCCGTTAAGTTACCTGAACTTTCGAGAAACTGCAGTGGGTTGCAGTGGTGTTAGGCAAGCACTTTACCAGTGTGTCATCCCTGCACATCTGTTATTGTTGAAATAGTTTAATCAATTGCAAACTTAAAATCCTTCCTATAAACTATTTTTTTGTTTTGGTCGGATCATCTTGACTTTAATTTTGTCTGTTTATTATCCAGTCTTTCTAGAAAGATCTCCTATAATTAAGATTCGAAAATTACCTTAAACTCAAATCTTTCATCCATCTGGATTCCGTCGATTGTGACGTTATTAGATTCCTGTAATAATTAAGTAAATTGCAGTTTAGCGCTGGGAAATTGTCAACAACCATAACTTTGCCCCTCGTTTTGAACTATCTGTTATACTCTGTTTGATATTGGTTTCACAGCTGAAGAACAAACTGTAGGCACATTTTGAAAAGATGTATATACTAACGTAAGTAGATAAATGTATTTCTGAATTCCATAATTTATAGTATATATAATAAGGGTATAGATGAACTGAAGAACAAATGAACAGTTTCAGGAGCTTCACTGACCGTGGTAAGGTCGGTGTTGAGGTCAATAGCTCTCCTCTTTTTCTTCCCAACTGTTTCCGATGAGGTATTACTTATCCTGTATCTGTAATATTGAACTACGCTGTGGTTGAACAGCGGTTTCTGCCAAAACACTGTCGTGCGGAATGATTCACCAGAGCTGGGCAACAGTTCATTATGTCTCAGTCCAACAACTTTCACCAGATCTGTTCTTGGTCCTGAATGTAATCAAACGATGAATTACTGATTGTATATATAAGATATGCTTGGTTTTCACATCATGGTCCAATCGTAATACCAATGTCGTAGTTTTTCTTGTGACTTTTTCGATACACTATTGTCTCATTGTGCTTTTTCCTTTCAAGAAGTCTCCGAATTACTAAACTAACGTCATATATGATTATCAATGTAGATAACAATGTAGAAGACGTCTGTTCATAGTTAGTCTTTTCAATGTATTTATCTCTGTTGCAGTATCCTGTGAGAGGATGTTTACAGAGCGTTTACACCTAACACTAACGAGTACTACGTATGATACACGATCCTCGCAGTAGATAGCGCTATTTAAGCAATAGCGAAAATCAGACCTGAAAAAAATCAGGCCTGTACGGGATTCGAACCACTGACCTCTGCGATACTAGTGCAGCGCTCTACCAATTGAGCTAACAAGCCAACTGGGAGCAGGCCGTTAAGTTCATTCGTGATAAACCCGTGAAAGTGATAAATCAGATACAATGAAATATATGAAGTTCATATATTTTGAACTGCGGTATTAGATACGTATGATACACGATCCTCGCAGTAGATAGCGCTATTTAAGCAATAGCGAAAATCATCATGATTTTCGCTATTGCTTAAATAGCGCTATCTACTGCGAGGATCGTGTATCATACGTATCTAATACCGCAGTTCAAAATATATGAACTTCATATATTTCATTGTAACTTACGAGTACTGTTACGGTAAAGCACTGGCGCTAATACCGACCTGTATTAACTTTTACCTTGGTCGTAAAAAAGTGTGGAGGAATGATTTCATGGGGTTTTTCTGAAGACGAATTTGTTGTTATCGTTTTTAAAGTCAGTCTGATTTCATAAATATAAGATGACACACTCACATACAAAATCTTAGTCTCTTACCAGGTGCAGTGCCCTCTGTTTTCTTACTTTTTCCTGTGATGTATTTGTCATTGTAAAAGGGGGTTACCTGCATATGAAAACAACCACAAAGTTATACAATCCTGAAGTTTATCCACTGAAAACTGACAGATGAATTAGTTTACTTTTGATATCCAATAATGGATGAGCGTAAAAAGAAATCTAAATAGAGTGCTGTTGAGATCTTTATTCATCCAGTGCTCTACCTCTGTTAATGCATGTTCCTTTCTTTTGCTTTCAAACAATGTGCAAAGTTAGTTACCTCGATGTTGACGAGTTGCCGTGGCAGTATTCCCGCTATTCTAATTGATGTTCTTTTCTGTAAGACATAAATTAATAATCATATGAGTAGTTATGTATATGAAAAAATTGAACGAATAAACGAATTATTGAAAAAGCAAGTGAATAAAAAAGAAACCGATTTTGTTTCAAATTGAGTTTCGTTAGAATGGCTGGTTCAAGGTGGGACATACTTTACACTTGATAGAGCTCGCTCAAAAAGATGACTAATAGGTTCTAGTGCCTGTACAATAACTGTTTTCAAACACCTCAAAGGTGTTTTTTTTGTGCTTTTAATACTTACCAAGTTGGTTTTCGTATAACTTCGAAACTCATCACGTGGATAACCAGAGAAATGGCATGACACGTTGTAATAAGTAACGTGCCTGTATTTGAAAGATGGTGGCTCCCACGAGACGTTCACGGCAAACGTGTTACACTGTTCACGTTCGACAAACTTTCCCACAGTATTGAGATTCTGTACCATGAGTTCGCCTTCAGAAGGCACTAGAGGGATACAAACAAGGCATGTATGATCATAATCATCATCATCAACATTATCATCACCATCAACATTATTTGATTAAAGAACAGTGGTCTGATGTTTCGCGCGCTGAAGGTCGGCCAGAAACTCGCAACCCTGACAAGGCGTTTATTGTAGCTGAGTTCCCGAGAGATACATCCCGAGGGGATGCAAAGCGAGGTGAAATGCGAGCTGGTTTCTTTTTCTATTTTTTGCCGAAGTCGGATTTTCCCCTTTCTACAAAAAGTAATCACCGCTGTGAGTTACTAACCAGGTGCACTAGAGGTCTCAGTGGTGCTTTTTCCTTCAATCCCGTTGATAAAATGTGGTGTAACCTGTAAGTAAAATCAAATAAGGAAACCTTATTCTTAAAAACTAGGTATAACGTGTGGAATAGTCTATTTTTTTGGTGTGTGTATATTTTTGCTTCGATTCATTTTAGAAATTGCCCCAAAGAGCTGGTAGCAATGTATTACCAAGGAAGAGTGTAACTAATTTTATTATTATTAAAACAAAAATCATGAATTGGAAAGTAAAGAATCAAGAAAGGTATACAACATAGAGAAAAACTGGTCGTAAGTCAGATCATGACGTTTGATAATGAAACAGCTATGAAAGGTGACAATTCTGGGAACCTTTTAAAAAGCAATACTTACACTAACTGTTACTGGCTCTCCATAAGAGATGCCGTAAATGATTAAATAGGTCCTGTCCTAAAGAAAATAAGAAATTTACAAGTGTTAAGTTCGAGATTGTAGGGTATAATTAAGTAAAACATCATGTAATAAACTAAAGTCAATTTTACCGGTAATTCATAACGTTACAGTCGATCGGATATTGCAAGAGAAAATAAGGCACAGCGTAAGGACAGCAATTCATCTTAACATATTATGGATTGAATTTCATGGAATAATTCATTACTTAACATTAATTTGTTTTTGCCTCTAAATGCATGGTTACAGTGGAAAACTTGACGCTGAAGTATCTCGTTAAAGTTAAAGATAATTTCTCCTTATGGGCAAGTTTAAGAGAGGAAAAAACAACCATTTCTGCCAGTGATTTTGAAGGTTACCTACCGTTTTCGCTACATTTTCGTCTCCGTGGTCTATTTTAGATGAGACAGTGTAAGATAAAACTTGGCTGTAATTGAAGAGAGGCTTTTTCCAGGAAACCTCTAAACCGAACTGACCAGTCTGAGGTAGCAAGACGAAACTTTCCAAGACCAAGGTTTGCACTTTAATCTGGGACGGATCAGGGTCTTTTTAACAAAAATTAATCCATGATTAATTAAAAATTAAGCAAAAATATTTTATCTAAATGAACACTCCAAATGAAAAAGATAGTGAAAAAAGCGATGACCTTTTAGTAACTCAGTGAGTTAAGATTGAGGTTTAAGAAGGTGTTGGCGGTCATTTTTTATTCACAAGTCCGCGAACGTGTCATTATCGGGAAAATTGTTTGAGCTGACAGTAACAAGTATTCATTTTCTTACCTGGAGTAGATATTAAGATAGTGTTATCAGCACTTGGTGGGGCATCATCCTTAAAAATAGTCCAAACCTGAAGGGTTGAAAACAAAAGAATTTCTTGTTACCATTGTCAAGACAAGCAAGTTTTGCAAGTTTGGATATTTGCATATTTTTAGGATTGTTTTTATTAATTGTTTTTAATTCGAAAAAATGCATTCCCAGGGAACAAAAAATCCCGCCACTGATTCACTTCGTATTCGAATAAACTCCATCAGTCAATCAGCAAATCATCCAATCTGCTGTGTCGTTCCCCTTGCAATAAACTGAAAACTTTGTCAAATAGTATCTTTCGTTATGCTGCGGGAACAGAAAGTCTAAAGATTACATAGGAAACTCACTCTCTTAGCTTGCGCAAAAAATAATAATAAAAAAAGGGCTAGGAGAGGAATCCTTACCGTTATGTTAAAACTTTGACCATGTGGTAATGACTTGATTGAATATGACGTTTCCTTGAAAGAGGTGGAGAAATAATATATCAGTGTTAGAGTTTTATAAAAAGCTATTTTAACCACATTTTCCAAGAGTATCCCATCGCTTTGGTTACCCTTCCCCACTCTTCTCCTCCCTTTGAAGATAGTTGGTGATGAGTTCGTTCATTAACTATCAGCAGACTTAAGCTTGCGGAATATCTAATTTTCTTCCAGTTCTGGTGATGGTTCAACATCTAGCTAGCGCGCTTCTTCTGCCCCTTTAGTTGACACATCCTCACAATTACTTTCCTGTATGTACTTACAGTAGTGTGATCATATCCGGAGATAAAGTAGTGCTCTACTGTCTTGTGGGGATACAGAGGAGGAAGCCATGTCAACTTCGCAGTGAATCTAAAGCCGTCTTCAATAGCAATCAGACTGTAGCTGAGGTTACGAACTTGTCTATCCTTTTCTGGTGATCCGGGAGGATCGACTGTAAAGTAAAGACATTACGGCAGTGAAAATTGGGTATGCAACACAACATGAAAAATAAATGAAAACTTTTGAACGTACAAATCATGTAAGCTGTTGGCGTTCAATCAAATGAAGAAGGAATCACAGGTGCTCTCTTAATGAGCATTCAGCAATGATACAAAGTAATAGTTATTCTAAAAGTTTTTCTTACATTCGTAGCAGAGGTCTGTGGGATAACCGGTGATATTCGCACAACCTGTTCGGTTACAATATAGAAATCAATAGTTTTATGTTACTTTGGAGGTGTGCATCCATGACGTCACCCCATACGATTAAGGAATTGGATCAATGAGAGTCAAAAGTAGCAAATTCACGACGTACATGTATATGAGATGTTGAGGTGGGATCAGCAGGTGAAGTTTTGTGTGCTATGCTTGCTACCCCATAATTGGAATATTCCGGCTGTCTTCTCTTTGCCACGCTGTTATTCGTTAGAAGGAATTCGTGGAAGGAGTCTTATTTTCTACGAAACCAATTACAAGCCATCTGAAAAGTGTTTGCCACTCCACAGTAATATGCGCTTTAGTGGAACCCCTAGACTGTGCAATGGCGTTTATACAAGTCCTTTGGTTACTCCTGGTCACAGGTTTAATGTTTAATCAGCTTCGACAACTACTTATGCTCCCAAGTGAAGTGAATCAGGCCACAGTATGAGATCGATATTATAAATAATGTATTCTTACCGGGGTACTCAAAAGTTATACTTGTTGCATTGCTCTGTATACATTGTGACATTGCATAGACCTGCAATCAAAAACATATAGGGAACTGTTACCCAATATTTGCATAATGCTTGGTTTGATATTTTAGGTTATCAGCTGTGGTATTCGTCTGTGCGTAGATATGTACATGAAACAACACCACATCAACATTTCCTACCTTTAAAGTATTACTGCATTTCTTTAACTTTTCACTAAGAGTCATGGGGTCAGCCGACTAAAAAGATAGAAAACTGATGAAATCAAATAAAGTACGTAGGGACAGAGGGATAAAAGTTCTTCTGTCTCCTACGAATATAGTTTTCCGCTGAGAGTTTCTTGCTAGTCACTATTCAGATCGAGAACTGTTTTATAACGGACCTCAATACACCTCAGTTTGAAGCTGTGTACTTTTAAACTTATGTTGCTATATCTGACCAAGACAAGATAGCTTGCAATACAGTCCAGCTTTTTCTAGGTGGTTGCAGCTCAATACAAATTAATAAAACGTTCCTGAGCTCATAGTCTCAGGTTGGGCGTTGGTTAGCATGTTTTTTAAGAGCGTGTCCACGAGAAAACCGGGCGAGGGGCGAGAAACCTGAAACCATCGATTTAGCTCAAACTTGGCACAAATGCTAAGTATCATGAGTTCACAAATGTGTGAAAATAATAGGACAAAATATTTAACTCCCTGGAAGATATTGGGTCCCCCCGGGAAAACCCCCATTTCTTGGATGTTTTGCATGATTAGTTAGCTAACTTTGCTTTGCTGCTGTGACAAACTGGAAATCTATCTACAATTTCAATCAACTGGTTGTTTTTCATATCTATCAGACTTCTAGAAAATTGAATTTCTTTAACTTTTTCATGTCATTTCTTCCCTAACCTCTCGCGTAAGTAAAGACGACTTTTACTGGTTTTGACTAAGTCCAAAAATAAGGGTGTTTTAAGGCCCAATATCTCCGATGAGCAACCAATTCTGATCATTATTATCCAACTACACCTAGACGAGTACAAATAACGCCATAGACGAGTAGAAATATCATGCGGTATTATTACTTGTCTATTGTAGAGTACCGGTTAAACAGGTTTTCTCGCATAGCGCAAGCGAAAAATCGGATTGTAGTTACGAAAAAAAAGAACAAATGGCGGACAATTTGAATCATATTTCCGACGACGAAGAGTCAGAATGGCTGGCATATATAGATCCAAGTTCATTAGATGAATCAAAAGAAGAAAAACAGGTTGACGACCAGAAAATTTCTACATTTAATGAAGAAAATAGAAACAGCAGCACAACAACGCGCCAATTCCGTTCCGCTTCACATACTTCTGTCACGCACTCCCCGTAAATAGATATCCGCGAAATTCGCCCGCACTGAAATAAGAGTTTGGCGTGTTGGATAATATATAATTTATTAGACGTTTTTTGTGACGAGCCCGTAGGGCGAGTCAAAATACAAATAACGAGTAAAAATACTCAGCGATACTACACAACAAAACGTCTAATAAGATATAGTTCTTCCTATATGGGCAGTGAAAGCCATGACTGGACTTCCAAAATAAGTAATAAAGTTTTTGGGCAATTTATTTCATAGCCCGTGCTGGCGTGAAATTTACATCTACCTTCCCCTTTTTAATCTCTATCATCAAAATTCCGTACACTACATCTTTGTTTTATTAGCTTAAAATAACTCGAATTGAATTGTTTTATAGCGGACCTCTATATACTTCAGTTTGGAGCTGCGTACCTTTAAGTGTTTCTGCTATATCTATCCTAAGAAAAGTGAGCTTGCCACAGGGTCCACCTTGTTCTAATATCTGGGTCCATTTTCAGCCTGAACATTCTTGGAGAAAGGTTCTTAGAATTGAGTAGGGAAAAGTGCGCATGCATTCTCAGCTGAACTGGTTCTTCACTTACCTTCGTCCACTGTACTCTCCTGTTATCGCTGTTGTCCGACAAGCATTCTTGTTCCCACACCATGAAGTGGTCGGAAATTAGTTCTTGTTCTGTCTCGTCGAAGAAAAAAATTAATAAATAACTAGTTAAAAGTATTGTGATTTCAACAGAAAAGTAGCGCAACCAGTACTTGACCTTTCTGCAGTCAGCCACATCAGCTAGGTCCAATCTTTATATCTGTTTGCTGGGTGTCGGTTTTCTTTCCAGTTTAAACAAGGGAAATCTTTTCATCCACATCATACTGTTTGTATGTTTTCATCCGAAACTGCACACCTGCTTTTTTTTTTTATTACCTTGATACCTACCTTCCGTTTATCAAAAATGAGGGTATGGATAGATAGAATAGGTTGGGGGGGGGGGGGGGGTGAGTACGAAAGGTGGTTGTCGGTTTGAATTTAGTACTCCAGCCGTTCCTCAGCTATCAATTTAGTTTCAAGCCATTTGTCAGCTGCTATCAGAGTGATCGACTTGTGGCAATTAAAAAGAAAAATAATTATTTCATACTGAACTCTTATTTAGCTTAAAGGCATGCACAATAAGTGTAAAAAACATCAATATTTTGTAAATTGGTTTGCAATTTACTGTCGGAATCATTTTGAGGTGCTTTCCTCGACACTAGAGTCTAGAGTCTGTGCTTGCTGCCCCTTAACCAACCATATAGCTAATTCAAAGTGAATTTACCCTTAAATTAAAGGTTGAATAATGGATCGCAAGAAAATGGTATAACGCGGGAAAATATTCGACCGCAGTAAGTTAGAGGTACATTTATACTAATTTCCAAACACTCATACTAATTTCCAAACTATATTTCTGCCTGTCTGTTACATCACGTAATTGCATTTGATACATGCACATACGCTTTGACTGAGTCCAATTGGCCTTCAACTTTATTCTGCTGCTTGGATATTGGTTACTGTCATAGAGAAGAGTTATCAATGCCAGGTCGCTGACTGGAGCAGGCTGTGGTAGGGCTAAAATGAATGAATATATGGCGATAATGTAAAATTAGCTTGTCAACATTCACTCTTTATTTACAAATAGTGGGAGGAAAGGTGTTCTACATTTGCTCTACATGATGGAAAAGCGTACCCGCCCATGTCGAATAGATAGGAGTTCTTAACGTGGCTTAAGTGTTTTCTATGATAGCGGTGTACCGCGCGTATGCGGAGATCCATAAGAAGGGATAGTTATCCTCAAGAGGAGATTGATGAAGATCCGAAAGAGTTGACATATGTATCAAAGCTACTTACATATGTTATTCGTCTCTTCTCCAATACTGATTGATGAATTTTCTGTAACGACCGCAACCTTGAATTTGAAGAAAATCCCTTGAAATGTTTGGCGGAAATTTGCGCGGAGCCGACAACACAACTCTACAGTACGAAGAGTGGCGGGAGGGCTTGTTAACACCTGGAAAAATGAGACAAAATGAGACAAAGTGAGACAAACTTTTTCCATTCAATCTGAGCTTAATATGGCTTAAATCCTACTTAATTTGGGTAAAAACTATGTTAAGCCTGAAAAAACTAGAAGGGAAAGTGGCAAAGTGACAGACTAACTAAACGGTGTAGTTGAGTGAATAAATGAATGAATGGATAAACAAACCCGCGAAAGAACGAACGAATGAATGGAAGTATAAATGAATGAATTAATGAAAGGGGGAATGTATGAATTGATGAGTGGATGAATGGAAATTAAGGTGAGCGATCATGGGAGACAGTTCTCCGTAGCCTTCGTTGCGATAGCTTTTGAGGCTTCAGTTACTATGGGGATGGAAAATACCGAACTGCAGCGCGACGTTGGCCATCCCTTTTTCCTAATATGTACGACTCACTTCCTTTATGAAAGCAGACGTTAAGTGATTTTACAGTTTGCCACAGCTTTCTTAAAGATTACTAGTTCGCATAAAAAACAGACTTGGCTGCAGGGGAATTTAAGAGGCTAAAGTTTAATCGAATATTATTTTATCTCGTCTGGTTCCAACGTTTCTTGATGCTTACCGCGGCAACGACTCGCAACAATACAGAACCTTTGGTTTAAAGGGTTCAGGAAGGTAAATACGTACATTTCTAAAAGTATGCGGTAAAGTTTGATCGCCTACTATGTCCATTGTAATTAAGTACACAGGAGTACCACTGGCATTCTGCACAGGATCCCACTGTAGTGATAAAGAAGTGAGGCTCTTATTTGTTACTCTTGGTATGCTCGGTGTGGGAATCTTAGACTCGTCACCATCTTGTATTGAGGCGAAGCGGTTCAACTGCTCCAAAAATTTACAGCTCGACTCACAGCTGCTTGAGTTTCCCTGAAAAGGTATTTGAATTGATATACTATAAATGTTTGGATTGGCTACAGATAATGATTCTTGTAACAGTACAGACAACTGCTGCTTATTTGCTTATTTAGGAAAAACATTCCCTCGAGATATTTTTGCAAGTTCACAGCAAGCCACCTCTATCTTGCGAAGTTGTACTTTGAGGAGGGAGTAATATAAAATATCTCCTACCGAACTGATGACAAATTTCGCCTTAAAACAGCTAGGGACCAAAAAGCATTGCTTTTATTCAGTGAGTGTTAACGTCTCAATCAACGCAAGAAATTGCTTCAAAATATAGTATTGGATTATGTAAGCTAGCTATCGTTGCTTTGTTATGCAGTAGTAGATACGGCTGCTGGATCGAATCTAGTTTTTTAATTGTACATATATGGCTAAACTAACGCTGATGTCTTTGAATGGTAAAATATGCCACCGTAAGTTATTCCTAAGAATTTGATAGGCTTCTTAAATTCGCCTACACCACGTGTGTTACTTCGAATATGGCGAGAACTGGCTGGTCTAGAAAGACTTAAAATTGATTCCAATCAAGACTGTAGACTGGACCACTATGGTGCAAGTGCTCTTTCTAACTCTTACTCAATAACGGCAATATATTGAGAGGAAACGAAACAGTAAGTTAATTTACTTGACATTGATGCAGCTACAAGACCTTTGCTTTAAAAATTGAACATAGCCAGGGTTCATACTTACACAATTTTGTAGGCATTGTGATTCGGAGCGAAATACAACCTTACATGGTCCCAAACACTAAAGAAAAGGTAAAGATTATAAAAAATACTGACGATCAAACAGATTTGTCAAAATCATCGTCATTTTTATCATTGTCATTCTATCTTCATCGTGACGTTATCGTGACCTAGTGTGACAGGAAGAAAGTGTGTCAATTGACTTACCTTGGTGCAAGATGTGCTTCCACAAATTTTCTCTGAAGCATTATGAACTGCATACTGTAATTTGAACAGACAAAGAATGATCAATTGGTACGTTTTCGTTATGAAGATCGATAACCTTGAGATTGTGAACATCATCCTGGTATACTCATATTGAAGATCCTCCACATGTGCCCTAAAATAACAGAAAGTTCCTTTATTGCATCGGTAATTAACCATATGTATTTGTACCTGTACGTTACGGCAGAATCACCGCTGCCTCTGCCGATTCATGCCATAACAGGGATTGAAAACATCATTCATGACCTTAAAATGCAAGTTTGTCACTTTACAACTTTTACTACGCCAAAGGATTTTGTTCAGTTGCAAAGCCTTTGTGATATGTTTTTGACCTTTTCCGCCTAGTCTCCTTGATTTTATTTTCTTTCTTTCTTCGCCATTTTTATTTTTTAAATCCTGATATTAGCCGAAAGTTTTTCTTTTTAATTTTTTCCTCTGAGGAAGTCAGTCTTTGAGACGTACACTAATGACGTCATGATAAATACACCGATTTTTCTAAGGAAGTTTCGCGAAATAGGTCATTTATTATATTGAGCAAGATTCCATACAGCTTTGCGCAAGGGACGATAATCGACCCTATGACTCTACATCGACCCTAGTTTGTGCCATATCCCAGTAAAGATACATTATTGCAACAGCTTGCTCTCTGAATTCCCTCTGATGCAAGGTGGCAGATAGCAAAGATGTCAAAATGCGGCATATCAAACTGTTTCCCCACTGCGATGGACATTTGTTTTTGTCGGTTCCAGCCTGGCGCGGCCGCTAACCCAGATGCCCTCCTGACCAAATTTTCAAAATGGCGGACAAGCCAAAGAGAGAGATAAGAGAACCAAAGCGATTCTGCAACGAATACTCAGCATACACCTCTGTTAAAAAGGTCACTTCACAGAGAAAAGATACAAAATTGTATGATATTGAAGTCACGGAGGTTGACAAATCCAACAAGAGACTGAAAATTCACTACATTGGCTACAGTACACACTTCGATGAGTGGAGACCCTTCGGGGTTCTGTCCTCGTGTACCGGTTCACAAGAGCCAATACAAAAGACCAAACAATACACAATAGCTAACCGATAACTCCTAAACAAAGAAAGAACAATGGTAATTCCCTTGTGAACCGGTACACCAGGACAGAACCCCCTTCGGGGACGGTGAAGCATCTGAATATTTTCCTTCGAAATTGTATATATTAGTAGGCTGCAAGGAAAATTTTAATGGACAACGTTTAGGGTAAAAACAGCAATCTAACCTGAAAAGAATGTATTTATTCGACTCTTTCGGAAAATAACTTTACAAGTCTTACTTGTTTATCTCGTAAGTAAACGATAGTGAAGCGCTTTCCGAGCTACCCGATTCTTCTCCCACTGCTTTCACGCTTATAAAACAGGAAACGAGCAAAAGGAGGAAGGTGTGGCTGTTTTGACTAGCCATTTGACGAGGTTCAATCTGCTCCTTGTTCTACAATTTACATATCAAAAAAAAAGGAAATTTGTTCCTCTCTTTGATTTTGGCGGTACATTTTCAATTTGCGCTTGCGTAAGAGAGAAATCGCCCAAGACTCCTTGCTCGGTCTTGTTTTGACCACGAACGCCTTCTTAATTTTGACGGACCCGCTCGGGAAAAGGTGAAAATGACGAGGGAAAAAGTTTACTTTGTAGTACGAAAATACACAAAATGGAGAGCAATGATAGTATAGTTCAATATTTCGGTGGTACATTGTTAACTTTTAATACAGAGAGTCGGCAAGATGATATAACATCCAAAAATCGCACTCGATTTGAGTGGGCCGATGAAGTGGGCGTGGTCACGAAATTCAGTAAGAGACTATTTGTACCCCGTGAGTTTGATATGTGCAAGATATATCAACAAGTTTATCAAAGTAGTCCAAGTTTATCTGTATCATAAGTTTGCAATTACATGTTTTATTACATCCATTTTGAAATCAGTGGTGGTCCCTGTAATCTGATTCGCTCTAATTATTGCGATTTATTCCCGAATCGCACCATTTTTTGCTCTAAATCGCATCATTTTACGCTTGACTGAGTTTTTGACACATAACATCAGTCTTTCTGTTTTGCATACAAAATAAGATGTAAAAGCGCTTCCGGTTCCACTTATTATTTAAAAACGGGCTCAGTACTGTATCAGTAATTGATTAAGTCCTGTATTTGGGCAATTTTAAAATGGATATAATAAAGTGGTAATTGAACCTCGTGTCGGGCAATTTTGGTCTGAAATCATACTAATGATTTGATTTTGAAATCACGCGTATGATTTCAGCCCAAATTGCATTCTACTGAGTTCAATTACCATTATAAATTTTAATACAATGGAGCCGTTGCTTTTTCTCGCATGACTTTGGCCCTAGACTAAAATCCATTAATTTCTTTTTAGGAAAAACACTGTTTGATAGCCATGCAAAGTGTAACCAATTGAGTTAACCGACGCCCGGTTAGCTCAAATGGTTATATTTTTAGAGCGCTGGATTGTGTTGTGTGTGAGGTCCAGGGTTCGAGCCCCGGCCGGACCAATACTCATGGTCTTAAAATAACTGAGGAGAATTTGATACCTTTCTATAATATCAAGAAATGAATAGATATTCTAATCTTCTCGGATAAGGACGAATAAACCGTAGGCCTCGTCTCCTGCAGGGTTAGGGGTAAGAGAAGTTAATATCCCACGCACGAGACTACTGTGTGGTGGATGTCCTTCCCTGGGGTGCGATGGGTGGGTTGCTGCATTACGTTTCATACATGAGCTTCTGGCCAGGGCAATCTGGGTAACCATGCCTCACGTAAAGACAATAAACTTGATCGAAAAATTTGAAAATAAGGTATATTATTAACGACGTTAAAATGTTGGGAGAGGAGAATAAAAGGATAAACAACTGATGGAAGTATACTTTGTATGTCACGCTCTGCCAGCAAACGAGAAACCGTTATCATGCACAGCGCAAGAGATCGTCCTCTAAGATATAAATTATGATCTTGGGTGCATGAGTTAGGGTTAGGGTTACTTAGGGCTAGAGTTATATGATAGAAACGATGCTTAAAAGGAAAGTTTGGTAGGGGGTCCTAATATGCGAAATGGGATCCATATCCGCAGGCGGATTTGGACCGTGGGGTTAGGGTTAGGGTTAGGGTTAACTTAACTCAATGGCACTTAATCGTTATCTGTTTCATGAAATGGACAACAGACCCCAACATCGTGGCAAACTTGTCTGGTTTTTATGTATCATCGAATTTAACATAAAGAATCATAATTATTCTTCGAATTTTAACCTAAACTCACTTGGGTGTAGCAGTTTGCAGTACAACGGGCTTCTTTTACAATGTTGTCATAAGAATAGGAATTTTCTTGGACATCCAAGCAACTTATAGCAAAGGAATTCAGGAAGAAGAATCTGACGAGGTGACCATTGTGTAGAGTGGGAACTGTGAACGCCATCTTACTCGTCTGAAAAAAGAAATTTATAGCTGTTAAGTCTAACATCGCCGAGATATTCTGCACAGAAGCAACTTTTGAAATAAAAGGGAAATTATTAAGGATCGTCCACGCATTTGCTTTTAAAACGATTAGGCATGAGACAAACATAACAGGGGTATTGATGGGTAGGTTCAATGACGTAAGTCAGAGGAATTTAATCCAGAGATATGGCCACAAAACGGTGAAAGTAGATTTCAAATGATAACCAGGAGCAAAGAGGCCAAAAGTGACCGAATTGTTTTGACCTCATTTGAAAAATGACGAAAGAAATCAGCTGATGCTATCCAAATGATTCATGAGGTGTCTCAGACAATTTCCGATACCCATCCATAATCCATGCTTATTTAAGAGTAACTGTAAGAAGACCTTGTCTTTATGAAGAGCATCAGGATAACGGCACTTATTCGATATTTGGTGCGTGAACCATGCATTAGCTGACTCTGAATTTCACGGCAAAATGCAATGGACAGCATATTTGTTTTTTTCAACTCTTTATCAAATAAAAGCTTTTAATCATCCTTCTATCAACGAAACAGTTCTTGGAAGAGGCGTTTCTAAGGTTTTATAATTGCTCGTACCTAAACATTTTCATTGGATAAGTCAATCGAAATAGAACTCCTCTATCTATATCAATCAGTAGAGAAACACACCCATAATCTTACTTCTATATGTTTTAGTATAAACTAATTGCGATTTTGAGACGGCAATACCACATTATATTGACGGCTTGTTGGGAGAAAATATATTCCGTATTGGGCTCCGTCGCTTCGCGACTCTGTCCAATATGGAAAATATTTTCTCCCAACTAGCCGTCAATATAATGTGGTATTGCCGTCTCAAAATCGCAATTAGTTTTGTATCGCGATCCATCATCTATAAGGATAAACAAAACTGTAAAATATCAACCCGCGCCTGATCGAAATATCAATTCTTTTTAGCTGCGAAACGTATCCATGGTAACACTAATATCGCACGCAAATAACTTTGTCGCGGGTAATTTGAAATTCCCCGCAAGTTTATAGTTATATAAATGGGTTGATTGAAACCGAAAAGTGTCGAAAATTACACAGGAATGGAGTCCGGAGAGCCATTTGGTGATGAAATACCAATTTTTGATATTTGTGGGACTGTTTTAATGAGTTATTTAAGGACATCGGTGTACTAGACGTCGATGCGAAAACTGAAACAGCCGCCTCGAGGGAAAATAGTTGTGGAAAAATAATAACACTTTGAATTCTTGCCAGTATAACATTTATTTTCCAACTGGCAAGTGACTTTGTCACATTATTACAATGTTTATGACTGTAAAAGTCGAATTTTCAATAAATACTGTTGAACTTGAAGAGAAATATTTGTACAATCATTTGAATGCGGGGGTAACTTTTTTGTGTACCTCAGCAACCCAATTTAGTGCAACGACGTCAATTTCAAAATTAGAACCAATCATAGGCCGCAAAAGTGAGACGGCAATACCACGAAATATTGACGGCTCGCGCATAGCCAAAATCATAAGAAGATCGGGATACTGTTTTAAACCCATTTAAGCCTTAATGTTATGGAATAGGTTGTTGTTTATCGTGGTGACTGGATGATGACGGACTGCGGCACTGCATTATGTATCATGGTGGTCTGTTGTGATTGGTGCAATTCGATCCGGCTATTGTTATTGGTACACAAGGAAAGTGAAAGAGGCAATTCACGTAAGACTCAACTCAAATAACATAAACAGGGATAACGTAGCCTAAATACCATGGCTGGTCAACCCAATAGATCCCGCCGACCCAAACAAACAAATTACTATTGTTCCCACGTACTATTGGCTGGTCAGACCAAAAGATCCCGCTGACCCAAAAAAGCAAAATGGCGTAGTCTAAAAGATACCATGAACATGCGGCAAAGTCTACATCGGGGAAACAGGAAAACTCATGCAAGAAAGAATGAAAGAAAACGACAGGGATATAAATAGTTGGTATAATCGCCAGGCTTAGACATCATGTACTTTTAAATACCCTTCTTCAAATTTACCGTTCGCTGATTTTTCCCTACACGCTCTACGGTATAGCTGCTTGGGGCCAGGCAGCTCAGAGTGATTTAAAAAAAAATTCTCACCTTACAAAAGCGTGCACTCCGATTGATTTTCTTCTCCAGCAAAATATCTCATGCTATCCCTCTTTTTATAACCTCGAATATCCTACCAATTAATAGGCTATATTTTGAAACCATTTCTGCCATAATGCATGACGTTTCTATAAGCTCTACACCTAGGAATATTCGCGAACTTTTTATTAATTCATCTGACGTCCATACATATAACACGCGTTTTTCCTCCACAGAGAATTTTTATGTACAGAAATCTAGATTGCATATGAAATTTAAGTCTTTCTCTGCGTTTGGTACGAGGTTATGGAACTGTCTAAACCCTGACTTGCGTAAGCTCACGAAAAGAGCATTTAAAAGGAAAATTCATAAGTTGCTTTTGATTATACTTGGGATTGAGGACTATTATGTTCACGCCCATTCACTAATATTGAAATTCAATACCAATGATTATCAAAAAATATAACTGTAGTAGTTCGCTCACAGCCGTGTATCAGAGTTCTCTCCTCTCTACTTTCCAGTCTGCTCTGCCTGTATTTGATTATCATGTCTTGTTTTAACTCACTAGTAATTTTATTGTATTTAATTTGTATGACAACTGTACGTATTTTTTAGCTTATAATGTAGTAAACTAATGCATGGCTTATAATCCCAATAATATTGTAGTAATGAAATCTCTTTAGTTTATTGTAAAATCTCCTTAGTTTATTGTGGTAATCAAACTTCTTTAGCTTGCAATGGGTAGTATTTACTTATTTATTTCTAATACCCGCCAAGACTAGCTAATGCTATATGCGGGTTGTGTAAATTTGTTTGTAATGCTCTGTAAAATTATAATAAACAACAGCAACGCACTCAGAATTCCGCGGTTTCAGAACATGCCAACGTAACCGGACACAAGCCGCTGTGGAACGAAGTTAAGCTTATTGATCGAGACAGTTATTGGTACACAAGGAAAGTGAAAGAGGCAATTCACGTAAGACTCAACCCAAATAACATAAACAGGGTTAACGGAGCCTAAATACCGGAAGCGTGGATGCCTACAATAAGAAAACGTCAAAACCAACGACGCGCGAAAAATCAGAAAGCGCCTGAGGAAACCATGGTACATGGAAGCAATAGCCGGATCAAAATGCACCATTTCACAACAGACTACCATGATACATAATGCTGTACCCAAACCAGTCGACCCCATCGCATGAAGAAGACTTGCAGTAAGCAGTCGAAACGTTGCGTTCTACGTCTAGTGACTTTGTCGTGAGACAACTGAACAAATTTATAATATCACATTTAAGCCTCTAACAAACGCAACCAGCCTTTTGAAGAATTACAATCGGCGTGATATGATATATCTATCCAGCGATGTGCTGCAACAAATACTCACTGAAAACAAATTACCTGCTTCAGGCGCAGCATTACCAATTTTCTGTGAATACAGATTATGAAAGAATTATGACGATACTAACAGAAGTGAGTATCAGTTATTATTTCCTCAAGGAGATGTGCTTTGGACCAAAAATCTTTTAAAACTCAAAGTAGATAGGGTAACAACGTGTGCTGGATAAACTTTTGATAAAATCAATAACACAGCAATTGTTGTTTTGGCCTCGAACTAGACATTTTCATATTCACTGGCGTTAAACGTGATTATTTAAATATCATGTTTTATGAATGAAAACTTTGATATTTTATACAAAAAAATTCCTTTCAGTAAAAAAAAAGGGGGCGAGAATTTATGTGTTTAAAAAAAATCCTTTCAGCGCCGCAAATTCACGCAAACCTTGATTTTATCCCGAAAGTTCGCCCTTTTAAGTTATTTTTCCACCATTTTATTTTAGGATCAACTAAATGCACCTGTTCCATGACATTTTATCAAGGACAAAGTAAACGCCGGCTAAAAAAGCTTGCACAGAGAATTCACGAGTAAATTTTTTATCTGACTCTTTATTTAATAAAAGACCTTGTGCGTGTGCTGAACTTTTAAGTTGCGTTGAAAACTGTGTCAAGCTATACTAAGTTCATTTGAAATCTATCTTACTTAAGGCGAATTAAAAGTCGAAGGTAATTTTACGTCTAAGTCCTATGTTAAGCAAGCGTTAACTAGTACTTCCTTAGTAGAATTAACGAGGTGCCATAAATGACAGCCTCCTATGGCAGCTGCGAAAATCATCAGCATCAGCATTATAAAAAAGGAAAATTGCAGGAACACTTCTTGAGAATTGTTATTCGCCTCTTGTTTATCGTAACGTCCGAAGAGAAATTAAAAGTCGCGATGTGAGAAATTTTCTTTGCCAAAAGAGGAAAAAGAAAAGGAATAGCTTTTTCGTGCAAGTTGAATTGAGATTATTTGCTGTACTCTGTAACCTACAAATGTTTGCTCCGGTTTTAATGCTTTCTTAGTAATAAAAGATGATATCTTGTTTCTTTATCTTTGGTTTATGTCGTTGGCTCATCGCATTTAGTTTTTTAACCGTTTTATTTTTGTGGCGTCAAATTTTTTTCGCCAGTTATCTACATTGGGTTTCATTTGATAACTACCATTCAGTAACGCAGTATTTGCTGCTCCAGTGTTTATTGTTAATTTTTTACATAAAAGAAAAAATTCATAAAATATGTGTCACCTTCAGTCTCACATTTTCTGTTTCTCAGCAGTGGTTAAGATTCAAAGGGGAATGACGCATACAAACTGCCCTTAATGCCCTATAATAATAGTAATAATGACAATAATAAAACCACAAACGAAAAACAATAACTGCAACAAACGAGGCCCTTCCTTGATAGTCAAGATTGGTTTTTCCGTTTCTCGTAGTTTGTGGTTTTTAGTTATAGTAAAGGATATTTAGCTTGACAGCATTGTAAGGAAGTCCGCGGGAAAATGTACGTGGTTTGGTGTTTTTAATAAGCTGGCTACACAGTAGATTTGAGTGTCTCTATGATAACTTTCTTCGACACAACTCGTGCGGAACAAAATTAAAAGATTAAAAAGCTTTAAATTTTTTCTACAGAAACCCATTGATAAAAATTTATCATTCAGCCTTGAAATACCTTGTACTGTTCACTGCTCGTTGACCTTGCTTCTCAATCAGACGCAAGAAAACACCCTTAATTATCGCCTCGCCACCTCACGTCCTCAATTATGCTAAGCTGTGCGTGGGTTTGTTCATTTCCGTGCGTAGGTTTGTTCTTTTCATGGCGCAATCTTGATAACGTCACTCTACTGGTTATGTTCGTATTTCCGATATATATAGGGATAAAAAATATTGAAAAATATACACCGCGACTATTTCTCATCAGATATCCTGATCCACACGTTCGTCGCAAATTATAACATGATGAACGTTGTACGCATGATCTAGTTGGTCAATTCAGTTTCCAAGCAGGTGGTTTATCGGGTCATAGAGCCCGCATGTAACTATTCATGTCATAGAAGCTTTCCGCGTGTTCTCCCAACATCCCAAGTGGCTTTTTACGGAATCTAAATGACATAGTCAGTGTCTATATGTTCCTGTTCGATACACAGAGCGGCTGATGAGATATGTAATGGACTGTTGCATATTTTTGATAGAAAGCAAAAAGTTACATAGAAAGATTGTGATTTTTTCAGGTAATACATTCCTAACTCATCGTTGTCTCACAGTTACGGGAAGTCAAAACTCTCGTTGGGGAAAGAAACCTAGCTAAGCTAGAAACCCGTCGGGGCTGGAAACCAGCCTGCCGATGAAAAATTGCTGGCGCTGAAGCCGTGTCAATGCCATGATGAACGGTCAACTATGTTTCAAGTTGCCATGACAACGTAAAACCCTGCACCAAGTGGGAGCCAATAGCAGCTCGTATATCGATACCAAAAAAAAAGAAAATGTAGTCGATTCTGGATAATTTGTCTCACAAAAAGTATCAGAGGATAAAGTCGACCTGCAGATCTGGTACTGGCACTAAACGGTTTGTTTTTATCCAAAAAAGCCTTTACAGCTTTTTGGCACTCGACGGAAAAGACGTCATTCATAATGTTCGCTATGAGGTTTGACAAAGGGCTGACGCACGAAACGTCAGTTTTGAATCTCTTTACGGCGGCTAATTTACAATATCAACTCAGTTGGTCAAACCAAATTAAATCATTTTGTCATATCCCCAAGGACACAGCAGAAACTTAACTCCTTATAACTGTAATAATTAAGTTTTTAATGGCGATCCCTGGCCATCTAAGAGAGGAGACTGTTTAAGGTTATAATGCTCAAACTTCGTGTGACCCTGTGACTTTCTTCTGTGAATAAGAAATTTTTTCTTCCCAACACTCTTACCTGTACACAGAATCCTATTGCGATCTCTTTTTGCCCTAAGCAAAATGTTTCCTCAGTTAAAACGTATTGCAGTTAGCAAGTTAGTATTTTCACCACAAGTTTGAAGTTTTTGTAACTCACCATACCTCTTTACGAGGACGAATTTGATCGGAAAATGGCTTTTAGTTATATCTGGAAGGATCTAAAAGTGAAGGACAGCTGCCCTAACTTGTCAGTTGACGTATGCTAACAACCACTGCTATTGGCAGACGCCTAGTTAGCTTTATGGCAGTGTTAGATATCTTTCCTTTGCGTCATTTTTAATTCGTTTCGTTATTCTTTAAATGAAAACAAACGTTCAGGAAAAAAACTGCGAATTCTACAGTTCGTTCGTTTTCGTTGTGAATACTTTGGGAGCGGCAATGGTTCTGAAGAAGTAGGGTGAATGATTACTCGACTATGTCTCTTCAAACGCGACAAAAACATAGGGAATTTTTCGGTCAGAAGTTCTTTTCAGACTGATGACCAACCAGGCACTTTTAAGTGCGCTTGTGCACGATGCAAAACGTGTCCTTTCATTCACAACACTGATAAAATATCGGGACCTAAACAATCCATTAAGATCACCGATCACTTCACGTGCACCTCCGCCAATGTAATCTATTGCATAACTTGTACTTATTGCAAAAAGATATACATCGGCGAAACAGGCAGAAGACTAGGTGACCGATTCCGAGAACACCTTCGAGACGTGGAAAGGAATGACAAGGACACATCGAAACCAGACGCTAGGCATTTTAAGTTACCTAATCATTCTAAGCAACATATGGCAATCTGCGGGTCTTTCCTTACACTTAGGTAGCACGGAAAGCCGTAATAATCTTGAACAAAAGCTCATCTTTCAAACCGGCAGTCTAAATCCCACAGGGATCAACGAACGCTTTTCATTCCACTAATTTACTCTTGTTTTTCTCGTTGCCATGTTCCCACCAATAACGTAGCTCCATTTTCTGCCTTTAAAAGCACACACAACCCACAATTCCTCTATTCGCTCCGACGAAGGGCTAACGCTCGAAACGTCAGCTTTTGTAATTGTTACGGTGGCCAATTTACCATTTCAACTTTGTTGATGTATCCAAACTATTATGTCTCTTCCTACTGCTTTCTACTACTCTTCTTTAATTTATGCTTCCACTAGGGCTTAGAATTGACTTTTTTAAACGATAAGCTATTGAGCGCTGTACGAACGAAGATTGTAAAATACACTCGATATTTCAGGTCCTTTACTGCCAGAGAGTTTAATAAACTAGTCATTCATTCTTGAACTAAAATGTGAAAACATGTTTAATCTTCTACGCAGATTTTATCGGGGGGTCTTTACAAGTTGGGTAAACGAATTTGCATTTATTTAAAAAAATAGATGAACTGTCTGCTTTTCACCTTATTGACAAAATGGTACCATGCGTGTTTTGACATTATCGCAATAACTACGCGGAGAAGAAAAACAGTTGATTTCAAACTTTCGTTCCAAAAAAGTGAGTGCATGCGACGAGAGGTGGAATTTTTTAAGGCTTTATCTGAAAAATTAGATTAGAAATTAAAAAACTAATAAATTTACTTTAAAAAAGAAAAACTATATAAAATAGTAAGTTAAGACTGCATGTGGCTACTAATATAACACAATTTTTACTGCGTTGAAAACACTAGTGGTTGTATAATGATGCAAGAAGGTAAAACTGCAGAAGATTGTTATTCACATGCAAAACAGAAAACCTGCTGCATCCCACATATATGAGTACCGTTTCCTTAAAAGGAAGATGACTGAACGATATATCGACTTTTTGACATTCAACCAATAATTAATAAGTTATCAAATTAACAACAGTCATTATGATAACAAATCACCCACCGGTGTCCAAAATCCAAAATCGGCCATTAGTGTCCAAAATGCAAAATCAGCATTTCGCAAGCCATTCTTAAATGTCAGCATCCAACCCAGGATAATTTTTAAGTTTGTGCGAGTTGGAAAACCATTCAAAAATTGACTTAATCGGTGTGGAAGTAGCAGAGATGCCAGGCTAACAAACGAAGCTCTGTTTAATTCTTAATCGCCGCCTTTTTCACATGATCTTCGTTCAGCGGTAGAACGCTGAGGCCAAGTTGCTTCATCATGCCAGAAGAAATCGGGACCCTTAGTCCAGTTCGTTGACTGGATGATGTCGTCAGCGGAAATTCCTCGTGAGGCATCATTCGCAGGGTTAAGCTTTGCGTCGACATACCTCCATTGAGATGGCAAAGATTGGTCGCGTATCGCCGATACGCGGGTAGCGACGAAGGTCTCATATCTCTTCTCGCCATTCTCTACATAGCGTAGTACACATGTACTGTTAGTCGAGAAAACAGAGCTGTTTATGGGGTACTCGAATTCATCCCGCATCAGTCGGTCTAATCTGGTCGATAGCGCGGCAGCGGACAACTCCATTCTTGGTATCGTTACAGGTTTCAAAGGGATAGTCTGGACTTTCCCATCACAAAGGAGCAGTGAACGTCACCACGGTCGTTAACCAGTCGGAGATAGGCGACAGCACCGTAGGCTAGTTGTGATGCGTAAGAGAAGAATTGGAGTTGGCAGGAAGTCACTTCACCAAAGTCGTTGGGTTTGGAGCATCGTTCTACACGAAAATGCTCAAATTTTGGTAACTCGTACAGCCATGTCTGCCAGCGTCTCAGATCTTCATCCGGTATACGGTCATCCCAATCGAGCTTCTTCTTGCAGAGATCTTGAAGTATAACATTGGCTGTAAGGATGAAAGGAGCGACAAATCCAATTGGGTTCAGTGTAGACTAATCTTCTTCTGGTAGCTGGCCTATCCTTGAGGGTGATGCTGAAACCGAAAGTAGGCGAACCGACTTGCCACTGGACTCCAAGAGCTCTTCAATGATTGGATGCTAAAAATCTAGGTTCTTCACCACTGCTGCTCTTATGAAGTTAGCTGTGTGTGAGCCCGAGTCTTCAACTCTACCGAGGGGACCGTTTATCACCCAGCCGAATATCGTCCGGGTTGGTGGGAGTGGAGGGAGATCTCTGATATGACTAGACTGACGTTCTTTCACTGGGTAGTACTGTTGGCCAGGAATTAAATGTTTCTCGAGCATCTTCGTGCACTGTTTGGTGTGTTCGATTGGTTGCCCTCATAACAGAGGATTCCTGATTGCATTGATGTTCTAAAGGAGCTGAACACTGCAGCACTGGATTGTTGTGATTCACATGGCCGAGCGCTGTATATGTACTGCTGCTTTGATTTGATCCTAGAGGCAAGTAAGGCCCGGTTCAGACGCCGATCTTTTCATGAGCCGAACTCAATTCGAATTTGGACCGACCCAAATTAACAAAAGTACGCCTTTTGATTCAGACGCCGTTCCTTTTGGCCGTTCTAAATACAGTTCCAGTAAAACCAGTAAAAATGGTCAGCAGCTTTTCGGAGAAATAAATAAACATGGCGGACGCTGCTACCCTGCACATCCGTCGCCTAAAATCGATGTTTATTTTATGTGCCTTGTGGAAGAAAGCGGTAATTCGAAGAAAAAAGATGCATACCGCATTGCATTTTATGATTGCAAGAAGACAGAAACTGTTAAATGTTAGCCTTGTCATGCTGCTGCTTCTGTTTTCTCGACAACAAAATGCGACACCAAAATATTCTCGATCGTGCCGTCGCTTTGGAAGAAACATGGGATGGTTCAACTGTGTCTGGAATAAGTATTCTGAAGAGCGGTTCAAGAAGACGTTCCGAATTTCGCGTTCAACATTTCAGTTTATCCTGAGTCGAATCAGACATGTTCTTGAAAGAGATACAATAAATGAAGAGCCTATTTCACCGGAATGTCGGCTGGCAATTTGTCTGTATCGACTTGCCAGAGGCGATTACTACTACACTCTTTCGGAGATGACTGGACTCGGAGTTTCCACAGTGTGCACGATTGTAAACGAGGTTACAAAGGCAATCGTGGAAAACTTGTGGGATGAATGCGTGACCAAACATATGCCAAAGTCAGAAGAAGAGTTTACAAAGAAAATGATTGACATGGAACAATTTTGGCAGTTCCCGTACTGTTGGGCAGCTGTGGACGGCTGCCACGTTCCCATCAGGTGCCCTCCTGGTGGTCCCGAATCACGTAAAGAATACTATAACTTTAAGAATTTTTACTCAGTCATCATGATGGGGTTGGTCGACTCAAATTATCGGTTTATTTGGGGAACTTGCGGGTTTCCTGGAAACTCGCATGACGCAATCGTTTTCCAGTCGACCAAACTTTGGTCTGACATCAGAGAAAGTGAGTT